>NC_142924.1:1564166-1877000 GCF_054131065.1 Drosophila arizonae | reverse complement strand
TTTGTTTTTTCTTTACACTTACCAAGGCATAAAAGTTTGTATGGCAATCCTCCAAACTTGCGCCGTTTGTCTGATGATTTTGATGCGTCATAGTTCTTGGCTTATTATATTTGCACAACAGCAGCACCTCATTTTCTCAAGATGTAGATTTTTTATGTACACACACATATATAGTAATTAATATATGTTTAGTATTTTGTAGCTGCAGTTGTTGTTGTTGTTGCACATTTGTTTTGATTGGATATTTGTTGCTTTGAATTTTTTACTTTTTTCTGTTGTATTGATTCTTCTTATATGACAATAGATACAGTGAGAGAGCAAGAGAGACACACACACACAGGCACAGACACAGACATGTACACAGAGACACAAATTGCGTTGCTTTTGAGTGAATTTTTTTTCATTTATTCTTCTTGTATTTGTATTTTATTTTTGCTGTTGATTTGCAGCTGTTGCAGTTTGCAGCTACTTTGAATTTTTGGTGTTTAATAGCAGAACGAAAATTGATTATGCACGTATTTTGATTATTTTAATAATTAAGAATTCTTTTTATGTATTTTCTATCTATTTTTAATGCACTTGGCACACACACACATATTGCGGCACATTTTCACTTCGTTGTTTTGTTGTGTGTGTGTATATATTATTATTATTATTATTTACGTCGCTGCACTGTAAGAGAAAAGTCATTTCTATTATTATTGTTGTTGTTGTTGAATATTTCGTTTTCGTTTATGCGCGCGCTTCCGAAGCCGAAACACGTTCAGTTAAATCAATTTCGAAATCAGCAACAACATCCCAGTCAAGTTTACTGTAAAGCGAGAGAGAGACTTGGCTTTCGGAGAATTGCACTCAAAAAAACACACGCATTTATGCTGGCACACGACAATAAAAAGCAATTTTGTATTTTTAACGTTTTAGTCATATTGTTTTTTTATTGAGACTACTGCTACTACTGCTGCTTCTACTTATTTGTTGCTCTCTCACAAATACACGCGCACATTTGCGGCAATTACAAGGGTGGACGGCCGCAGCAGCACACGTCCATCTACTAATGCTCCAACTCTGTCGCTCTCTCTTCATGGAGCTGAACCACTGTCCATTCATTCGGCACTGAGCGCAAGACGAAAGCGAATGAGAGACTCGACGCACACACACACACACACACACACACATGCACACAAACCAAATTGACTTTTTCAAGGCGCGCAGTCGACGTGACGAGAACGACGACTGGGGTGCTTCTTAGTGTGTGTATGTCTGTAGTTGTATCAGCGAGAGAGCAAACGAGTCACACTTATGCATGCATACATATAAACACCGACGCACGACGATGAAAGTCGTTGAGTTTTCGTTAATCGTTGATGTAGACAAAAAAAAGGAAAGAAAACGAAAAAACTAAAATAGGTAGTTTTTTAGCTACAGTTTATACAAATTGAGTAAATATGACTTTTGCAAATATATTCTAAATGCGTCGTTTATAAATGTCTGCACATAACGGTGTTTCGACACTGTTGCAAATCTTGCCAATTGTGCATTTTGAAATACATTTTTCTGTATACATTTTTTCGTATTTCGATTTTTCACAATATAAAGTTGTAAGTTATTTGCGGTTTGCGTGTTGCGACTCGCTCTCTGTCTCTTTCTCTCACTCACTCACAGTCTTTGTGTGTGGAACAGAGGCAAGAAGCAGCAGCAGCAGATGAGTAATAGTAAATTGTAATGAGTTTGTGCTTAAAAAGAAACTCACACACACACAATATCACACATGCACGCACACACACATGCACACGTACACAGAGCATTGACAGCGATGGGAGACTTGATTGAATTTATTGCTAATCTTTTTTTGTATCGAACTTGCACCTTGCACTGCCTTCTGCGCCGCATTAAATACATATTTTTAATTTATTACTCAATATACACATATGTAGCCGAACGTATATATTTATAAATATATGTATATAAGTGCGTTTTTCTCGCTTTTCGCACAACACCAAATGACGAGTCAGAAAATTTAAAACCGACTGCGAGACCGTTTCTGCTTCTGCTGCTGGTAGCTGGCAACGACAACGACGACGCGACATCGCCACACACAATGGAAATTTTGCTCGTCTAGCTTTGCTTTTGGTTTTGAGTAGTTGCTAAAACAGAGAGAGAGAGAGAGCAACAGCTACAGGCCAAAGCAGCGAGTAGCGAGAATGGAAACGAGCAACAGCAGCAATAGCAGCAGCCCACTCAAAAGCAGATTTGTGAGCTCTCTCTTTTAACGAATAGCGGCGTTTTGCTCATTTTGCAAGTGAGCGGGATCGAGGACCAGAGCGAGAGAGTACACACCGCACGGCCAAACAAGTTTGTTTTCTTATATACATATGTATATATCTGTGTGTGTATGTTTATTATACGGACGCTCACTCTCTCTCTCTCGCTACGTCTCACTGTCTCTTTTGTGCATCGCCCTCTGCTTGTGAATGCTGCCTGGTTAGGGATGCAACTTTTTTTTGTTTGAAACCCGGAGAATAAACCAGATCGATTTGCTCAACTATGGCGCAGACAAAATGGCCAGTCGTACATTTTGGCAAACGACAACCATGCCCACACTGTATCTGTTGTGGGAGCGAGTGTCAACGATCTAATGCACTGGCTTCAAAACATAAGCCAAATATGTAGATATTTAAAAGAATCAGAATTCAAATCTGTTGACTTCATGTTTTGTGCACTACACAACACTAAACACACACACATACCTCGACTTATATATGAACATATATGCATATAGAGTGCGAAACGTGATACATAGACAGCATTCCTCTCGCATTCACACGCACACACACAAGACTGTCCGTGGTGAACGCACCTATGTGTGTATGTCATACACACACACGCATGCATATACAAACGTAGCAGTGACGCGAGCAACCACTTTCGTAGGTTTTCTTTCGAATGTGTGGTACACATCTATTTTATATATTATTTGTTTAAATTTATGAAGTAACCGTTTTATGTTGTTGACTTGTACATTTTCTAAGTAATAATTCTATTTTTTTTTACATAGATACCACCGCTTTTATGTTCCCTTCGTTTGCATACATATATATTTATATATATGTCCTCACACACACGCATGAAAAATACACTCAACTACTCAAACTCACTCACATACACACTCACAAAATGATCCCCTTTCCAGCGGCAAGCATTCCAATTATTAATGCCATTGCGGAAATATTTAAAATGCAGTTACATACGTACATAACGTACATTGAATGTAATTATGCTAAATTGTTAAATGGCTGCACTGTTATTTATATGTATTATCTTATGCTTCACTCTCATGGCCTTGTCTCTTTCTCGCACGACACATATACGTGCATATGTATGCGGATGTACATATGTATGTATATGTATATATTTTCGCATTTCTTTGGCTTTGACTCTTTTTTATCATTTACATTTCTTATACTCTGTGCCACTTTCTATTCCCATTTTGTTTTATGAAACATGCACTTCTTAAATTTAGCCGGCACTATATACTCCGCTTGCGTATCTTGCACGTACATACTTGGCGGTTTTTGCAGTAATTTTAAATTTAATTAAAATCCACGGAGCAAAAAATGTTCCAGCAAACTGCCGTTTTCTTCGCGTTTCTACGTCCGAACGTCGCGACGGAGTGTTGGCAAGCGCTTTGGAATAAGCGTTGCATTTGGTTGAGGAATTCAGCTGTTCGCAAGAGCCAAGTACGCAGCTCACACAAGCTGTTCGGATGAGATGCTGTAAGTTACATGGTTTAATTATAAATTCCATTGATATGATGATTTAATTAAATATATGATGAAAGGAACATATAAGTAATAAAATCATAAAATCTTCAGTCAATAAAGTTTATGCTTAATGACACTTGATTGACAACAAGCTGTCATTGCATAAGTATCGATATTTCCTGTTGCAAAACGAAAATTAATTTAATCTATAAATGTTTTATTCAAATAAACAGGCTTAAAATTATTAATTGTTACATGTATTAAAAAACATATATTAAAAAACTATTCAATTTCAAGTCATATAATGTCATGCTGGATAACTGTCGATATTGGCTATTGCAGAAAATACCAAGTATATATAATAGGATGTTATCGATACCAGCTAGCAAAAAGAAAAATATAATTAAATATCGCTATCGATACACGTAGCTTTTGATGCTTAGAAGTCAGCGATAATAAATTATTGTATGTTTTTGTATATAAAATGGCAACGAAATTAAATGTAAACATACGAACGCTCTTAACTAACTGTGAGGACCTGGCAAAAAGCGAGGACAACTTTTGGCGGTTGCAAAAGTTCCTCAAATCACTAGAAACGATGGTTGCCGAGCTGGCGGCAATGGAAGAGTGAGTGGACATATTATTTTGTCTGGCTGAAATAAAATATCTAAAATGCCAACCCAACCACTACTGCAACAGTCCATCGAGTGCTGCACGCATACCCAGCTATTTGGAGCGACTAGACGCGTTAAAGAAAATCACTGGCTACACGACCAACAATAATTCCAAGCCTTCCGCGCGTAGTTCCGATACAGACATTGCGCTGCAGGAAATGCGACAGCTCCAAAACACAGCCAGGCACAACGAGTTGCGTACGGAGCTGCTGCAAGGTAGGCGTCGGAGTAGATAAAGAAGCACTCAACTTTTCTCTTTCTCTCCCTCTCCCCCTTACAGATGCGGATGCACTGCGTCGCAGAAGAGTTGCTGATGATTCGGGGTCACCTGGCGAAACCACCAGCGGCGGCAACATGAACATGAACGAAGCCGTCAAGTATTACAACAATGCCCAGGAGAAGATAACTGAGCACATGCTCTCACTGACGCGCAATCTGAAGGAGCAAACGGAGACGGCGAATCGTATCATCAAAAAGGATACGGAAATTGTATCCCGTTCCTCAGGCGTGGCAGATCGCAATATCAATACACTCGGCAAAGAGGCCGAAAAGCTCGAACAGCATTCACGCAAAGCCTACAAATGTTGGCTCTGGCTGATGTTTGTATTTGTCATCGTCGTTTTTATAGGTAAGCCGGATTTGATTAGATGTGAATCTCTCTCGTCACTCATCTCTCTTTGCAGCCATGGTACTCTTCATGAAGATCATGAAGAAGAAGAAGACATAAGCGAGCTGCTCACAACTACGATTATCATAGTTCAATAGGTTATCACACTAATAGCTAATGGTGTAAACAATATGGGAGAAAATTTATTAAACGAAAGCGAGCGCAATTGGGAAACAATTTGAAAAATGTATTATTTAAACTATCTGAGAGGGTACTTTGACTATGCATGTAATGGAGTTTGTAACACTTGCGAGATTGTTTATAGAGTATATGTATATATATATACATATAGATACACATACTCTATATACATATATACATCCGATTGAAAGCTTACTTCCTTGATAATTAGTTCATACCAAGCTAAATTGTTTTCAAATATTTTTCGGTGTGTAAAAGGTAGAAGCTATATCTTGATCTAATTTTGATTTGCCTCGGCGAAGGGTATATATAAAGAAGTTCCTCTATTTTTAATAATAATTATCAAATATTGCTATAACAATTTTTCTTTTGCTTTGCAAGCATATTTAAGCTTCTTCCTCCATCGTCCCTTTATTCATATTTGTTAAGCACAAGCATTATATATATATGTATATTGTATATAGTGTATCATCATTAGTTTGTTCAATAATCTCTTGTCTCTACTCCGCCGGAATGAGTTCCGTAATGCCATTCTTTGTGATCAGCTGCAGCAGGGAACCGCTTTTGGGTCTGTCCTTGGACTGTGTCCATTTCTCAAAGAGTTCGGCGACCTCGGTAACAGGTGTCCAGCTGCTGAAGTCAGCCTTGGGCATCCACTTGCGGTTCATGGGCGTGTCTAGGGTAACAGGTAGAATGGATACAACCAGCGCATTATCGGGCAAACCGGAATTCTCGCCCGCCAGCGAGCGTGTTAGCTGATGCACTGCAGCCTTGGCCATGCCGTAGCCAATCATGCCAGGAGTGCCAGCCAGGGCAGGCTTGGCGCCGGTCAGAGCCAACAGACCACCTGTCTTCAGGTGGTGTGCAGCCAATGTGGCTGAGATGCAGCTGCTCCAAACGCTTTGCCGCCACATCAGATCTGCATTCTTGGCCAGATCTATAAAAAGGAATTACATGAGTTTTTAATTAATCTTGGGTGAGTTTTGTCGTGACTCACCTTTCTTGGCATTGCCACCTGCCCAGCCGCCGGCTACACAGATTACAGCATCCAGTTTCTGGCCAGCCAAAGATTCGCCCACCTGGCTAACCACAGAGGATTCCTGCTCCTCCCAGCTCGAATCGCGTGGCACAACAATGCTAATGTCTGCTTTGTCGTTTTCACTCAAATCAATGCTGCCAACCCACTGGAGGTCATGTCATAGAAACAATGGAAATTATTAAACAATTGCAGTTAAATAAGAAACAAAACAAAAACAATAAAAGTGAAAGGGAAACGTACAAAGTCTTTGGCTTTGAAGTGATCGACGCAGGCGGACCCGAGGGCTCCTTTCCCCCCATAGATGAAAACGCGACCTGCGGACATGATACGTGCTGCCAGTTTAACGACTTGAACGCAACTGAACTCAAGTAAGAATAACGAATTCAATTTTTAAGCTAAGCACAAATAATTCACGACTTGCTTCGCTTCGAAAATGACTCAAAAGCGACTCGTGCGAAGTTTTGCTGACTAAACTGCTGTTCGGGGTTTTTGGCCTGCAAACAAGTTTTCGTTATTGTTATTGTTGTTATAATGTTAACTCGTTAATTGACAGCTTTTTTGATTTAATTAGAATTTCAAAACAAGAATGTTAACTTTATTTGCTGCGCGAAAAGCAACAAGTGCAAAATCAATATTGTGGTATTTTTCGTTGGTATTTTAAGTTAACAGAAATGTAAATGCATAAACAGCATTCCGATTGGCAGAACAGTTCTGATGAAAATCAAAATAAAATAATAACAACTTTATAAAATATACATAACGGTCTTCATTCGCCAATCATCGAAAAATCAGAAAATGCATTTAATTTTTGTAATCCATGTTATAAGTTTAAATTAACAGATTAAATGTTAAGGAACCAGTAAATGTGGCGGCAGTCGATTTATACCCTTTTTTTAAATGAATTATTGAGTGTCATTTATATATTAATATTGAATTCAATAATTTTTGTTTATAAAGTCATCTTAGCACAATTTTTATTGATTCTTCTTAAATAATTCGTTGTTTGTGTTTATATTTAAAAATATATACTCAAATATCTGGCAGCACCATTACGCATTCACAGTGCATGGCTACGATATGCTTGAATTGCCATTCACCACGGTCAATGTACACGTACACTCACACTCACACACGTACACGTACACACAATTTTGTCGTGATTTCTTTTATTTGTTTAAAAATAATATTACAAATACTGTTAAAGTGCATAGCAAAAATGTACAAGAGTGTGTTGAGTGTTTTGCATACGTGTGCGCACAATTTGTCGCAATAGGAATAGCGAATATTCGCCAACCAAACGGAAAAGACAACAAATTGTTCGCTGAGAGAGGGAGGAGAGAGAATTTTATGCTGCGAGCGAGAGTTATTTATTTCATAAGAAATTTGTTAATCAAACTGCCAAAATGGAGCGGCGCGTAAAACTAAAGACTATTA
The DNA here is from genome assembly GCF_054131065.1 of Drosophila arizonae. NCBI lineage: Eukaryota > Metazoa > Arthropoda > Insecta > Diptera > Drosophilidae > Drosophila > Drosophila arizonae. The sequence goes on along the minus strand of NC_142924.1, from coordinate 1,869,284 downwards.
ATCCGCACATAACGTGTAAAATATGCGGTGGCTATTTCATAGATGCGACCACAGTGACCGAGTGTCTGCACACATGTGAGTTTCTTCTGCTTGCTGCTCTTTTTTTTTGCGCTAATTGCCAGTAACAGTTGAAGAGTGGGGGGAGCACGAGCACCTGCACCGGTTGCCGTTGCCGTTGCCTCTGGCGTGTGCTTTTACGCGCAGTCATGTCCAGATGAGGCTTCCAGCGGGCAGGTGATACCGTTACTCCTATACATACATTTGCTCTTGTAAGCCCTGTGTTGTGCTATATGGAGGAGATTGCCGGCTGATCGCGTGGGTGATAAAGTGTGTGTATGATGAAAGCTGGCAACGCCAAAAACTAATCCTACGCTGTTTCCCATCGTGAATGAAGAGTAAAGCAAAAATGGAACAAACTACAAAATACACACGCACACATACATATATGTAAACAAATATTTATATTTTTGCGTTTGGCATATTTTACAGTTTGCAAAAGCTGCCTGGTGAAACACTTGGAGGAAAAAAAGACATGCCCCACCTGCGACAACATTATACATCAATCACATCCGCTGCAATACATCAGCTTCGATCGCACCATGCAGGACATTGTGTACAAATTGGTGCCAAAGCTTCAAGAAGGTAAACAGAATAGAATACATTGAATTTAGCGAACTTCCTCTTAAACTGCTTCGAATTGCAGATGAGTCGCGGCGCGAACGTGATTTCTACAAGAGTCGGAATATGCCATGTCCGAAGGATATAACGCAAAATCACGATGACGACAACGAGAAGGTGATGGACGCGCATGCCGAATCCGACTTCCACCGTCTCGACGAACAGGTCAACGTGTGCCTCGAGTGTATTAGCAATAACTTTAAGAATCTGCAAAGACGCTTTATACGCTGCAGTTCGCAGGCGACGATAACGCATCTCAAAAAGCTCGTCGCTAAGAAGATACTCAACGGAATCGAAAAATATCGGGAGGTGAGATCATCGCTAGCATAACTATATTTACAATAACAATAAGTAATTGCGATAACTTATCTAATGTATTGTCCGATAACCCTGCAGATCGATATACTGTGTAATGAGGAGCTGCTGGGCAAGGATCACACGTTGAAATTTGTCTATGTGACACGTTGGCGCTTTCGAGATCCACCGTTACGGCTGCAATTTCGTCCTCGTGTCGAGCTTTAACACAAGCATATGCAAAAATGATCTATATATATATTTTTTATAATTTATTGACATAGTGCTCTATTATATATATGAATATATATTTATATATATAAATATGAATCTTAGGAGTTCCCCTAGTGTTAGTTCTCTCTAAAACGAAAACACAAAAATATGTATGTATGTGTAAATGTGCATGTATATAAAGTCGGCATAGAGTAGTCCTTAAGTTGAACGTGATTAGCATTATCCATTATCCTCGTGTGACTTTTGTTGCGACTCTGTAACGTCTGATTTAATCAAATTCAAGACCCCATCAAGAAACTTCCCTCTCCCGTTTAATAATTGCAATATTTTATGTTTTTTTTTATTATTTTTATTTGTATTTAGTTTCATGTGTATAATTTATTAATTTAATGTACAAATCAAAACACACGAATGTAAATAGCAGTTGAGTAAATAAATTTGTAATTATGTAAAGTTTAAAAAATTCAATTCGGCGCCTGCCGTTGATTCCTATAGCTAAATCGGGGATGCGGCCGGATTGGAGCGGCTCGATAGGGAAATGTTGGCCTCGGTCGTGGATACGGCGCAAAATACGGATGCGCAGGATACACAGGACGTGGTGGCAGACCATATGGCACGGCGCCATACATGGGATTGAAATGTGGACGCTGCGGCGGAGGTGGCCAAGCCTGCAAGAGGAATTTATTAATCGATGACGATCGAGCTGAGAGTTTGAGCTGGCTACTCACGTAGGCGTAGGGATAATCGGCAGCAGGCACTGGCACAGGCACCGTTATAATGCGTGGCGTTCGAGAGCGACTGCGGCTGCGGCTCCGACTGCGGCTACGGCTGCGACGTCGATTAGGCTTTGCAGCGGGTGCTGTGGCGGATTTATAGCGATTGCTACTGTGACGGCGTTCGTAGCTCCTGGACCGGCGACGTCGATGGCAGCAATTGCGTTCCGCAGAATATGAGCGAGATCTGGCACGTCTTGGCCTTCCTCTGGGTGGAGTGGTTGGGCGTGTTATCGATGTTTTCCTAAGTCGCAGATTGCGTACTCGATCACGTTCCCTTGCCTCATCCGCAAAGTATGGCACCTTCTCTTTTTCCTTCTCCTTGGGACGCGTGCGCCTCCTCGTATCTAAATGCAACACATACAAGAGAAGCTTCGTTCAGTATTTAGCTTTATATGTCGGCGTCTTTTGATACGTTTATATCCAGAATATGCTCTTTAGTACATCCTTCACTGCATTTCGCTTATCGAATATGTTGCGCGTCCTTTTTGGCTTGCCATTGTAAATCACTTTCACATTTTGTCACTAGAAAAAAAACAACAAAAACATTGTTTTTTCACATTTTGCTTAAAGAAGCCGTTGAAACACAATACAAACCTCTTGGTGAACGTGAACTGCTGTCGGCGTCCATATTGTATGCACTCACTATATCGGATACTATTTGTGCACTTGTAATTTACATATGTGCATAACGTTGCCAGGGCCAAGGTTACGTGTTGCACTAGTGCATTTTTAGTCTGCGTGCTCTGACGTCACATTTCACAATATTGCTGCTGCTAGTTATTTCCGATATTGATGTATTTTTTGAGTGGAGATGAGTCCACTTAATTTTATTAGTATATATGCTGGTATTGTTTAATATTTTATAAACACAAGAACTCTTGCATCAAATGCAATACGAGCAAAGTTGCAATCCCTAGGCGTGACACAACCTTGTTTTCTCTTAATATTGAGCCGGGCTGCACAATTGCGATGTGCGTGTACCGATTAATCGCACAGCGATGTTTTTTGTCTCCATCACAATTGAGATGTGTAAGTATCGATATATTTTATTCAATTTATTCTTAAATTTAAAAAAATATATTTAGTCCTAAATTTGTATACTCAATTCAATGAATGAAAACCTTAATGTTTTTGTCATTTTATTTTGCAAATGAGGAAGCTCGAAGATCTCTAGTGTCTTTTGATGCATGTTACCTTACGATTTTCCCTTCTTACTTCGGCTACAAAATGAAAAGAGATCAACTTGAAATAAATTATTGTAATTACAAATTTCACTACTTACGCCAACTTGCCAGTGAATTTTAGACCTCTATGCACTTTGTTCATATGATTGCGGCAATAGTCGCTTCTTGCAAAGCTTTCTGCGCAGTGGGGACACTGATAAGGACGTTCACCCGTGTGATTGCGCATATGTCTCACTAAATGTGTCTTACTTTGAAATGCTATCGGGCAAATTGTACACGCAAATGGTCGCTCGCTGCTGTGAGAATGGTTCTTGATTAGCGGCAAATTACGACTTTTCTTCTGCCGAACGGGGTATTTGGTATTCCGCTTAACCGACGTTGGTACTTGCTTTGGCAATGCGGTGACTTTGACCCTCGATTGGTTTTCAAGGTGCCATCTGGAAAGCAGTGAATAAGATTAGGGTAGGCAATGATTTGATGATTTATAAACAGAATGTCCTACCTTTTGTGCACACGTAGTAGGCTCAAATGGGCGAATTCTTTACTACAAAGTTGGCATTTATACTGTGCTGTTTCCTCCTTCCCCTGATTTACGTGCTTAGAATCTGGTTCCGTTTTTGTTTTTTCGGGCTCTTTCTTTGAGGACCACGAGTTGTTCGTGCGCCTTTCCAACAGCTGTCGATAGTTCTCCTCGCACTTGCGCTTAAATCTGTACGCATTTTGAGCGCTTCGGACGCAACTCATGCAGATTTGTTGCGGTAGTCCATCATTGATTTTGATGTGGCAATCAGCACATGCGTTTAGCATATCCGCCAGGCTGGGCTCTGGTTGGCCATTTTGACTTTCCTCCCGCACAGCGAAAATGCCCACCAGCGTATTAGATGCATTCAAACATATGCGACAAATCTCTGTATCCATGTGTTGAAACTTTTGTTTTGGCGTTGGACCCAATGTTTAGTGATCACAAAATGTATAAATGTATCGATAGTTCTTGAGTCTATCTCCATGTCATTCCATGAAAACAGAAGACAAAAAAATAAAACAAACATATGGACTATCTTAGGAAAAATATTTCTTTAATTTAAGTATTAAATATCTATATTGAATGCTTAATAATAATATAGATAAATAGTCTAATTAATTTGTATCATAGATACAAATGCATATGATGGAAAATTGCACTAACGTCCTTGATTTGGTATTTGCACTCACCAGAGAAGTTAGTGGTATTGGTGTTGGTATTTCCTGTTTGCCACCCTGGTGATCCTGATCACGCATATATCGATAGCTCCCCCAATCATATCAAACATGCATATCGATAAGAAATCAATAGATCACATTTGTTAAAAGAATAATTATTTATTTTCAACATTGAATAACATTTAAAATATATTATATATCAATTAAATGTGTAGTAATACATATTATATATTTTTTTCTCTTTTCAACTATTTCGATGCTTTGAATACATTCATTTTAAATGCTTAGGTATTGATTGAAATTGAGGTGGTTAGTTTTTCAACAGATTTTTAGTTTTCTCTTCTTTTTTCTGATTTAAATTTTGGCGGTACTTTAGTCACAAGGCAATCCGTTACGTTTGGTCATGGCACAATTATTGAGTGCTTACTAGATTCATATAAGAATATATATATAAGATAATTAATAATTGATCGTGCCAGAAATGCAGTTTTTTCTTTTTTTGTTGAAAATAGAATTATATAATCATTCTAAAAAATCCGTACGTTCGAGTACTTAATAATATTAAATTAAAGTAATTTGTTGCAAAAAATGTTCAATTTCTAATACAAATATAAAGAAACATTTGCTTTATATAAATACATTTTTTGTCTTGGTTTTTGTTGTTGTTGTTTTTAAATAGAGGAATGCCGGAACGGAAGATGTTTTCATTTTTGTTTTGGCTTTATTGCGGAATGTGAGTGAGAGCGATAGGAAGTACGAGTGTGAGTGATTCTACATGTGTCGAGTGTTGCCGAAGTTAATGCCCGACTGGGTGGCGCCCTTATTGGAGCCGTACTGTAGGGAGATAACATTCTGGCCGGCACGCAGCTGCTCCTCGCTGAAGTTGCGCACATTCTTGTCCGCCTCCTTGGGGCCAATCGATGGCTTGTTGAAGTTGGAGGCCTACATCGAGAGAATTATCATTAGTAAGTTGTGATATAAATACCTTTAAAGCCTTGCTTACCTTGCGACCCAGCGACTGCAAGCAGATGACAACAGAATTGAGATTCTGTCGCTCCCAGAGATCGACACTCTGGAAAGTCTCCTGTGTGGGCACACCGAAGTTCTTGGCACACTCGAGGAAAGCCGAAATGTTCTCCATGCACTTGAAGGCCATTTTGCTCTCGTTAACCTTCTTGATGGATCCGGGCTGTAGGGAATTGGCCAGCTTGCACAGGATCACGCCATCCTTGAGCACCTCAAAAAAGTTGTCCGTATCGCCCGATGTGTTGATGGGCTCACCTGTCACAGCCTTAATCCATTCCAGCGACTCCTGTGCCAGCTCCTCACTGTACTTGGAATTTATCTGTAAGGAGCGTAGTGGAGTGGATAATATCCTTTAGTATGTATAACTTATAACTTAGCAATATATCCAGCGTAACCTTTGATTGATACATAATGTTCCACACTCAACTAAAGCCGTTTCACAAATGAAATCATATAAAGAGTCCCATATATAGAGTTCTTTTCGTTATCTGGGGCTATATATTGCAGATAGTCCGCCTATCGTTAATTGGATCGTAAACATTCGAGCTCATGACCATAATTCAAGTTTGGTTAAGGATAAGATTGCAGTTTCCGAGACAACGGGCGCTCCCAAAAATAAAACCCCTAATATATGTTTTTCTATCTTGAGCTATCTATAAAATAGAAGAACGAAAAATGCTACAAAATTTTGATTGTATATCAAATTTACCCATGCACTTGTACTTGCATGCGCCCTGGAGTCATAAAGAATATGTTATCGGTCGATAAAATGGTTTTTGTTTCAATATAGTAGAAGTCTAGATATATTGCATACAAGTTGGGGTCCAATTACGAACTAAATTGAAATCCAGTTTCAGTTGTAAGAAGTAAAGCACTTGTATACTATATAGTATGCTATATATATACCCGCTGTATTAGAATATATCAGCTCTGTATAACAATTGTAAATATAGCTAAAATTTTCATCAATGTGAATAGTCTTGCTACAAGTTTCCATTTATTATAGATACTTAGCTCAAATGAACTTCATAATTAAATAAAGTGAAGCTCATTTATGTATCAGCACATGTCTCAGGAGAATTGTGAATAGAGTCACGTTCTCAATCTCTCTCTCTATCTAAATGCATAACCATATTTGCCTATGTTGCGCTGCTGTTGCCGTTTTAGCTTTTTTTCTTTTTATACAATTTTCGTATCTCTGTTTTGGCCATATAAAGCGCTAAAGCTTAAGCGCCAGCTGTTTGGGCGTCCTTCGCACCGTTTTGGCTCATAATCGAGGCCCACTTGTTGAGCGTTATTGGAGTGGACATGCGAAAAAATAACAGAAACAATCGAAAACCACAAAAGTTGTCAATTGGTTTGCGTGTTAAGTTTCCATTTGACAATAACTGTGGGAGGAAGGGAGAGGGAGGGAGTGTGTGTGGGTGAGAGAGAGATAGGTGTCACTTAGCACTCAGTTATTAGTTTTAGATTTATTTGAATTGCTGTCTGCTAACTGATTTGAGATTAGCGGGAATTCTATTAGTAAGGGTACTCCCACAATTGCTCTCTCTTTCTCTCCTTTCTCCGTCTGTTGTTTCTATTAAAATAAATGATCTCACAAACATTGTCGTCAATTGGTTGTTTTGTCCCTTTGATTGCGTTGCATTTTTTTTTTTTTGCAATTGCTGAGAAGAATGTGAAAGAGTAAAAGAGAGCAAACGCTGATTGCTGCTCGCTTTGTTTGCTCATCACGTGTTCCCCCTGTACGAGGCGCCTGCAATTGGAGCGTTGCATAAATGAAGGTGAATGCACTGTGAGACTATCGAATGCTCACTGTAGTAGTTGTTCCTCATAGCGATAAGCAAATTTTATGAGCTGCGCAGAAGAAGAAGGAAAAGTTATGTGCTGATCAAGAAGCCGATATGCAGATAGACACAGGCCATAAAAATGTAAATCAATGAAATAGTATTGTTTTTTATGTCTTTGTCAACAGCTCGCCATGCTCTTGATATGCTCTGTAAAATAGACACTTGAAAGGGGTATGACGGGTAGCAGAAGATGTTTATGTAGGCAATTTAAATACATTCTATTAGAGAGAGATATAGCAGAGATTGCCTTCATTTTCAGCTAAATCGATAAATATCGATATAGAAGTAATTTGCTTACAATTTATTTGAAGGCTAAAGTATGTCATATGAGTAGCTGGTTTTTTAGTATAGCACATTACGTTTTTATAGTTCGTACGTTATCTTAACGATAAATCGATTATTTGATAACTTCATCAAGCTTTTAGCATATACATACGAAAGTTTATGAAAGCTATAAATACCAGCAATTTGGGTTTTAGTAATCTCTTTGGTGTTCTCCTACACCAAGTTTCAATTGATTATCGAAATTCGCGTTAACAACAGCAATTATCGATACAGTTATTAAAACACGCTAAAGCTTAATTGAAAACTGCAAAATTTTGGCAAAGAGCGTTTCACACTCATTTGGGACGGGTCATTAGAAAAAACTGTTGACCCCGAAAAGAAAGCTGAAACTGAAGCCGAAGAAAAGAATCTGAAAATAATTTAACAATCGGTCGGAGCAATGGCTCAATTTATCATGTTTTGTGTGTGATTTTTCAAAAACAATTAATAAGAATTTCTATTGATTGACATTTTCTCGAGACAAACCACAGTGATGATCATAATCATGTTGATGATGATGAAGATAATTATGCTGATGGTATCTGGCAGATAAAATGACGCCCGCGAGGCGTTATGCATAAATTTTGGGCTGAAAAAAGCTTAGTTTATAGCAGAGATTCTCTGGCGAGACGGTCTTTCGATTCATAAATATTATATATATGAATATAAATATACATATATATATGTATATAGCTATATATATACTCATTTACATAGACATAAATAAAATAGCCGTTAAGAGTCTAATCAATGCGCTCGATTTCTGGCACATTTGCGGTCTCTCCATAAATATTTATATACACTCATGATGAAAATAATAAGTACACCCAAAAATTTTTGAAGATTCTGTCATAACTAATTAATTTTTGATATTTTTGAAAAAAAATCGATGGTAACTTTAAGAGAGCAATCTGGCAATATGATGCATGCCAAAAAAAAAATTATATTTCCCCCTAAATTCATAGTAGTCACAATAAACTGAAATGGGCCTGCTGAAAATAATAGGTACACTCCATTACTTCAGCCCGAAAAAAAAAGTTTAGAATAAGAATGATTTCTTTTATTGTTGTAAAATAGTAGGTAACCTTCCTACAGATGTTTGATGTAAAAAAAATGATCAATATCATATGAAGATGGGTCGAAATATTAATTGTTCGAGTCAGGAACGCATAATTGCTAAAAACCTTCGAAGGAATGGCAAACTTTTGCGTGAAATTGCGAAACTGATGAACAGATCTCTTAACGTTGTGCAAAATGCTTTAAAGATGCACAATAAAAAGAGAACACGTGGAAGTCCATCGAAAACCACACTAGAACGGGACCGACGCATTATAAGGATTGCAACTTTTCCGACCCTTTCAAATCTTCAAAGGTCATTGCTTCCGCAATAGATAATATTATTAATGCTTCTTCAATTAGGAAATGACTACATATGGCTAAACTATCAGGTCGTATCGAAAAAATGGTTGAAATCGATGCGCACCAAAAATTTTATGATGATGCAAAATTTTGCTAAAGACCACATCACCTGGGAAGGATCTGAAAGTAAAAAAAAAGTGGCGTATTATCCTATTTAACGACGAAACCAAAATTTGCCATTATAGAAATGACTATTCCATGCATGTAAGACTTCTTACAGGTAAAGAATTCGATCCTCGCTACACAAAAAAATAGTGAAGCATGTCGGTGGAAACATTATGGTGTGGGGCTGCTTCTGTATCGTCTGATTTTCCTAATATCTGGCGTTATGAGAGTAGCAGACTACAGAGATATTTTCGAAAATATAATGTTACCATATGCTGAGGATAACATGCCTCTGCGCTAGGTTTGACAACAAGATAACGGCCCGAGACACTCGTCTACAATAGAATAAGCTTGGCTCGAGGTTAGTAAGGTGGACACTCTCGCTTGGCCCAGTCATTCTCCTGATCTGAATCCAACCGAAAACGTGTGTAGTGCATTGATAAAGCAGATGGTAAAGAAAAAGTGTGACATTAAACGCCAAATAATGGACTGTGTCCAAGAAACCTGGAGGAAGATTACGAACGGGACCTGCCAAGCTTTAAATAGGAGTATGACCAATCAGATACAAAATTTGTATGAAAATAAAAGAGGATATACAGGATATTGATCCAAAAATATAATAGCAAAAGATTTTGAATGATTTGAAAATCAAAAAATTAAATACATCTTACGAAAGTAAAGTGTACCTATTATTTTTGTCAAGCACAAAAAGCTCCATTTTTGTTTATTTGTTTGTAACTTTTAAAAAAATAAAATTTTTTTTCCAAATTTATGTATTTACATTAATATATACCTAATACACAAATGTGCATTTAAATTTTCATGTTAAGAGCAGTAGAAAAAATGTTTTGCTAAACTAAACTCAAAAAAGTTTAATTTTAAGGGGTGTACCTATTATTTTCATCATGAGTGTACATATTTATAAATATATCTATCTTTCGCTCGATCTATCTATTTCTTACTTTTGTCTGGAATTTTGGAATTTGGAATTGGCTAACATGACTTACAACTTGGCTTAGAGCGCAACAACAATAACAACAATAAGTTAGCAAATTGAAAGGTAAACAAAAATTCAACAATAAAGCACAGGCCAGATGTGTCCGACTAGCAGATACACTGAAACGCTTAATATACATCTATAAATAAGCAAACGTACACGCCTCTACTATTTGAAGACAAGTAAGGATTCGGTTAGAATCTCGGAATGTATCCAATTTTTCTATCAGGAATCTATCTATTACATATGTATGTACCTAGCCGTTATACCCATTTTAAGCGTTCGCAGGGTAGAAACATGTCTACGAGTGTATATTTTAGGCTCTGCTTCTTTCTTTTTACTTTTTTTTTTTCTTATTTACAAAAATATTTAATGAGTCAGCAGCCTCCGATAATTCAGCTGGTTCTTTTTTTTTTTTTTTTGCTCTATGAGAGGTCGTCACGAAATTCGACGACAACTTTATAATGTTGCTCTGTATAAGGTACAGTTAGTAACTGAAATACATACCCACATATGAATATGATGTATATATACCACATTCATGTACATATGTGTGTATGCATGTATGTTTGTATATGCAAAGCTCTAGAACGTGAGTTTTGCCTTATCGTAAAAGAGAGTGCAAAATAAACGTCTGTATGTATTTAGCTCATATTTATACGAAATTTAATGGAGAGGATGTCACAATGGAATTTTTGCTTATCAACAACGTTGTGATTGCACTCAACAAAATTATATATATACATATATATGTATATTTATAAAAATACATTCTTAAGAGACTAGGCCATGGTTCTGTGTCTCCCATTGGTCAACGGCCCAAAGTTGTTAAAGCACAGTTATAATAGTTGCCCTAAAATGGCCACTGCGCATGCGAGCCAGCGCTACATACACTGCTCAAAACGAGCGAAGAATTTCTAAAATGTTTATTATAGAAAGAAAATTTCAAAATAGGCAAACAGTTTCTAGAGTTTTTTGTATAGAGAGGTATAAGATGATTATTCTCAACTTAAACAATTTGTATACACAATGTAAAATCTAAGCAACCAAAGATGATCCTATCTAAATTTCTTAGCTTGGTGGTGCTTTCCAGTTCCATTTAGTTTTGTATGTGCCGGAGTGTATGTGGCAGTTGACACTGACATTGATGTACAGCTCGAAACGCATGGGTTGGGTACTCGCTACTGGGTCTGTGGGTCAGTTGATAAATTAAGCGCGATTACGCGCAATTACAGAGCAGCGCGACAATGCGTAACATCTGCGGGAAACTAATTAATTTTAACAGTATTTTTATTTTGATGAAGTTGCTTGATTGTGGTTATACCGTACAGGTTTGTTATGGGTGTCTTGTTTTTTTTTTTTTTTTGGTGCCTGCACGCAAGTCGCATTAGCGTTAGCCAAGCCTGAAAGCCTCTTCATTAGCTCAAAGAGCTTTTAGTTAAATTAAAAGTGTTTGCATACAATTCGCCCTTCCTCTCTAGCTCGCCCTCTCTCTGTCACACATAAGCCTCAGCCTTGCCTTGTGCTCAAGCGAAGCTGCGGGCAAAGGAAACCAGACTCAAGCCTAAAGCTGCAACACCCACCACCACTACTACGATTGCAGTGCAAAAGCAAATAATAATAACAGTTATTTTAGCTTAGTCATACGTAGAACACGCTTTTACGAATGCCCTGCCGTTTTAATTTGCAAGCTGTTTAATGTTTAGGCAAACAATTCACAGCTGTTTTCTTTAGTGCCCAAAGTGCATATACCCGCTGCTCATCAATTGTAATAGGTAATTGCGAACAGACAACTGTTAGACACAACTGTTAAGCACAGACAGATAGAGCAACAAGGAGTTGTACATATGTACATACATATGCATGTATGTAAGCATGTATGATTGGAAGGGAGTGCTTTCTGTCGCATAAATCTAACAGAGGCTGACGCAAGTTTCCGTTTCAGAAGACGCTCGTAGTGTGTAAAAGTCTTGCTCGTTCTCTCTCTCTCTCTCTCTAACCCTCTCTCGATTAGTTATGATTAGCGTGGCAACGGATCATTGCGTAATGAATTTTTTTTAGGGATCAGAGGATGATGTCATTATTGAAAATCGAAAATCAACAGTTGACGCATAAAGCTTAAAAGAAACAAAACAAAAGACCCAGCTTGTGCCTGTGTGTGTGTTGATGCGCGTATGATTGTGGGCGTGTTTGTATGCGAATGTGATTTAGTTACGTGCAAAATGAGCGATGCTTTAAAATAAACAACAACAAAAACGAAAAACCGATTGGCAAATCTGTTCACCAGCTGCGGTTTTTTTTATTTCCGAATTCGATTTCGCTTTCTTTTCGATGTGTCATGCCTGCCGGTCGATGACAATTACAAAGCATTGCGGGTGACCGATATCTGAGCGAAAACGAAAAATATACCAAAATAGAGCAACAAAAACAAAAGCACTCGAGCTTTGAATACCGCAAGCAAAATAAACGAGGTCAATTATGTGACTGATTTTAACTGTTGTTTTACGATATTTTTTACATTTTGTTTTGCTAAAGTGTAAACATTGCAAAAGACAGCACAGTGGTACACAATAGCGTTAAAACTGTATCATTATATATCCGTATTTTTTTTGAATGTATTTGTATGTTACATATACATATGCATATGTGTATGTATAGGTCTAACAAAATTGAGTACAAGCTCTTTTATTATGTTTTTGGCGATCTCCGAGTTTCACCGGAAATTCAAACAACAATTTGATTTATGATTCGGTTGAGTTTTGCCATCACTTTTTATGGCTTATCTGAAAATGTATGACTACAATTATGATTCGTAGTACTGTACATAGGTACATAACTATAGTTCTTTTTTTCTTTTTTTATAACAACAGACCTAGAAGAGCTCGACAAGTTCCATTTGGTAAACTGATACGGCGGGGAACCTGCTTGCGGATGTATTAATGTGACCATATCTATGTTAGCATGTGTATAGGTGTCCAAGCGTGAGTGTGGGTGTGTGTGTATGCGTGCGGGTTCCAGTGATTACTATAGGTACGTACGGAATGGGCGAACAGACAAGCGAACGACTAATTAATGGCTACATGGTCAAAGAGGTGTGGGGTCGAGGGGCGTAAGGGTTACACTTAGGGTATGTCTAGAAAGCGGAATCGAAGAAGAGGAAGTGGAGGAACGTAGGGAACGGACTGTTGCGCCTTCAATAATAGTTACTCGATTTTTGCTGAAATTTGAGTCGTTGCCATAAAAGTACACAAAAATAACTGCCAACCGACTCTACATACACACACACACATGCATACTCACTCTCACATAGATAGACAGTCAAATGGACAAACAATTTTTTAAAAGTTGATTCAGCGGCATGTTGTTTTTGTTTGCTTATACCACACACACACACACACACACACACACACACACACACACACACGAACACAAACTCATTTCCACACTTAAGTGCGGCGCGCATGTGTGTTAGTGCGTCAAAAGGTGCTATCGCTACGTGGGGCGCTTTAGATACACTTGTTTAAAGTATGCCTATTTTGTCACTAAATATGTAACTTGGTATACATATATGTACATACAAATATATATCATACATTCATATATGGTTACACGTTAAACAAATAAGTAGATCAACGGAAAATAGCTTTATATTATATTTCCAGCAAGCTGCCATATCGATCCATTTCAATGGAACGAATCAAAGTCAAAAACAAGGGCATTCAAAGTTCGACAACTTGTTCACACATAACTTTCTTTCGGCTTCTTTAATATATATATTTTTTTCATTTTTGAAGTTAACGAAGACGGGCAGCTGGCAGGCAGGCAGGCAGCCCAATGACATCATCGCGCTCTCTCGCTCCTGCGAAGCCGTTGATCGCGGCGAAAAACAACCAAGAGGAAACATAATAAAGGGGGCTGCGGCGCGGCGCAACGAGCCACGCGGCATATGAAGGAGAGACGCTAAGGGAAATGTCCCTCCAGTTGTCGTTCTCGTTGTCTGTTCTGTTTGACCAATGCTGTAACTGAATACATTGTTTTCGTAGCTGGCGTCCATTAGTGGATTGCACTTAATCCGTTCCCTCTTCCCCTTCCTCACCCTCTCTGTCACTCTCTCTCTTTCGTTCTCCACATACCATATACAATTTCAAATTTCACTCACGTCGCAGGGACAGTGCATTGCGTAATTGCCACGGGGAACGCGGGGGGAATGGCGACACTGGGATACATGTAAGCCCAGTTCCGCATATATCTGTATGTATACCATGCCTACATATGTAAATTGCAGTAAATAAGCGTCACTAATGTCAAATTAGTTTAAAAGAGAAAGAGAATGCAAGCACAAGCGAGGGCCGCACTGTGATTGCTGCGATCCCTTTTGCTCTCTGCATTGTAATTTGGCACCCATGAAGCCCATTGAGCAATCAAGAATTAGAGAGTGAGAGAGAGAGAGAGATGAAATTGTGCTCAGCTGCAGCTGAACGAAGCCTGACAAAGCATTGTTTCAAGTGCAAACAATTGCCTAATTGAATTTCAACTCAAACTTTAACTTTAGAAATTACGCATGCATGGCCACACACACTTAGATACACTCGCACACTCATACAGAGTCATGCATACTTAAAGATGACTTATCATCGCGAACTGCAAATTGGGAATGAGGTCATCTCTAAGACCATTTTTAGCCTGAATTTTGGCGCGCGAGAAAAGACGCAACTCGGCTCCAAATGCCCAAATAAAGGCATTGCAGCTTAACAGTCACACACACTAACACACATGCATGCATATAATATTATGTTTTTTGGCAAAAATTTGGTTACCTTGCGCTGCGCTTCGGCAGCAAAGCCACTCTTTGGAGCACGATTCGAAGACATGTTAATGTTTGTTGTTGTTGTTATTGTAGCTGCTGCTGGATTTTTGGTTGGAAACGGGTTTGCAGGGTGTGTTGCGTTACGTTTTTGGTCGAAAAAAGTAGCTTAACGTTGCACTCTGGCCAATGGAATGTTTATCACAAATTGGTAATATATATATATATGTTTATATTTCCACGTTGCGTACAACACACGTCCGCTCGTAACAAATACTAAAAGCGCTTTGAGCGTGACATGCCAACAGCCAAAACCAAGAAAACTTGAAGCCATTAACAGCGCTGTTGTTAATGTTAACAGTACCAGCCGGTGAGAGACACAATAACAGAACGAGGAGCGTAAAACAGTTTTAATGAGCCGCTCTCAAAAGCTCTCGAGCTCAGCTGCTGCTGTTGATGATGATGTCATAATGCACATGTTATCGCAGCTAACGGCTGTTCGAATGTTTTTTTTACTTATGACATTTAAAGTAAAACGAATAGTTATTAGTAATAGCACTAACCAGTGGTAATAAATAGTTTGTGCTTTCATGCTAAGGCATTATCACAGCATACCAGACATGGCCATGTCATTGGCTGATAATACGAGCAGAAAAAAATAAATCTTGCGGGTTATTTTTTTTTGTTTATCAGTTTTAGTTTGCCTTGAGAATTAGTTACATTTTATTCACATAAATATATTTGTTATGTAAGTGTTTCATATATGTTTCAAAGATAAGAAGAGAATTGCATAATTTGTTGTTGTTTTTTTTTTTTTTTCAGTGTATTTAGTGAGTGTTTTTGTTGTTGTAATGTGTTCTAAATAAATAGGATTGCTTTTATAATTGTTTTGTTTTTGCACATATAATTGTTATATTAAATATACATAGCTCTAAGAATATACTGCAGCCAAGACAAGTTTTCTTTAATTTTTAATATATTTATTAAATATGTATGTCATTTGTCTTTTGATTATATCGCCTTTATGTTTTAGTTAATTTTATTTATTTGTTTAAACATAGGAAAAGCATTCCATTTAACTAGACATCTACTAATAAACGGTTTAAATGGTTGTATTTATCAGTTAATATTTTGCTTTTTATTTAATTAATTATTTGTTTGCTCTCATGCATGTTAAGGCCCTCGCGCTCAAGTACAAGTGGGTGTGGCACATATATAAATATATATGCTTTATAGACTATGGTTTATTTGAAATGTTGTTTTAAGTTTTAATTTATTTTTACAATTTCATATTTCTTGGGTGCATGCTAAATAATTTTGCTAATATTTTCTTTAATTAAAAAAAAATAATCATAATTTATTTTGCACATGGATAAATACAAATTACAAATGTAGATGTGTGTATATGTGTGTATATATATATATATATAAAAGAATATCGAAAAAATATTTATATA
This sequence comes from Drosophila arizonae, assembly GCF_054131065.1. Taxonomy (NCBI): domain Eukaryota; kingdom Metazoa; phylum Arthropoda; class Insecta; order Diptera; family Drosophilidae; genus Drosophila; species Drosophila arizonae. The sequence continues at coordinate 1,852,936 of NC_142924.1, read as the reverse complement.
TAAAGATTGACTCGAAAAATAATATACACAGAGAGAACACTATTACATTTAAACAAGCAAAATATGAGCAGAATTTGACAGATTAATCAAAAAATAATTCTAATTCCTAGTTACATATATGTATGTGTATGCATGTGTGTGTTCGTGTGTGTGTCTAAGCACTGATATCTGATATCTGTGTTTGTTTACAGAGGCTACGCATCGCATACTGAACATAGAACAATAGTATCAGCAAATAATTTCAGACAATATTTTGTTTTTCGTAATTGTTTCACTTTCATTTCTTTTAATAAATAATACCTCACGATTCGTTGGCTCAACGTATTTTTAAACTTAACTTATACAAACAACTGTGCAATAAAAAAATTGGGCATTAAACACACAGCAGGGTGTTGGGAGGGGGGATACGAGGGAACAGCGCCCAGCATTGAGGTCGTATATAAATCGTATTATCATCTATTACACTTTCCAAACATTTCTGTCTCTGTCTCTTTTTTGGGGGGCTTGCACACATAATAATATACCCCATGCTTCATCTCAAATTTCTTCCTGTTCCTCGCTTTTCTATATATAATTTTCAATTATATATAACGCAGAGTTTGGGACTCACAAGCAATTTTCCTTTTACACACAATAGTAATTATAATAATAATTAGAATTAATTAGCAAAATTGTAATTAAAAATCATCAATTTTTTTTCGCTCATTTCATTTTGGAACATTTTGATATCGAATTGCTTAGCATGTTGATGATTTTGGGCTTGATCAGCATTATATAAATATATATTTATATATATCGTTTTTTATGGTTTATCAGCATTCTCTTTACTTTTGTTTTGTCTTAGTTCTTAACTAATATTACATGCAAACGCTTTTCGCATCATTTCTCTTTAGCAGCTTGGGCTGCTTATAATGTTTAGTTCTCTTTTATATATATGTATATAATAGTGTATATAGTTTTAATAAGCATTTTTCCTGTTGTTTTTTTTTTTGTTTTTGTTAGTATCGCTAGTAACCATAATTTGTTGCCTTTCGCCACGTTTGTTTTTGCTTTCCTTTTTTTTTGTTTGTTTAACTCAATTCTATAAATAAATACTCCACACACATTTAGCTATATATCAGTTTTTCTGTTGATTTTCTTGTTTTAGTTTAGAAAACAATCTTGTTTTGGTTAACTTCAACGAATTCACAGCAGCGATATATCTGTGGAGATTAGGAAGATTATTATTTATAGTATATATACTAAGTGTATTTCATAATAACCAACCTTTATTCTCGTGACTATCAGCAGTGACTAGCGTGTTGTTTGCCGCTGTGCTCGTCAGCAAGCTGTTATTGTTGTTATTGTTATTATTATTATTGTTATTGTTCATGTGCAGTTGTTGCTGTTGTTGTTGCGGTTGATGGGACTCTATGCTTAGATCGATTAGCTGCGTAACAGCTGGATTCACTGCATCCTGCAGCAGATTGATGTCGCTGCAATGAGTAAAGCCCATTTAGTTGTTGTTCTTGTTGTTGTCAATTAAGACTCTAAGCAGCTGTTGCGCTCGACTCACTTCTTGTTGTTCACATTCTCGATATGGCCATTCCCATTGGCCACTGCTGCTGGAACTGTTGCAGCTGCTGTTGTTTCCACATGCAGCTTGCCATTGCTCACCTCGTACTGTTGCAAGTTGTTCTTAGCATTCTCATCAATTATCAAATTTGAGAAACTGTTTATTAGTGAATTCTCTTTGTCCAGCACCGATTGCTCATACATGGCCTGACTGTTTGGTGGCTGCTCCATTGACTCTGTCTCAGTAGCCGTTGGTGCAACTGCATCATTGATTGTGCTGCTGCTGCTCGGCGAGCCACCAGTTGAGTTACTGCTGCTGCTGTTAGCATCATTTGCTTCCTTGGGTGCACCAGCCTTGGGCTCCGAGGATTCCTGCAAATTGTTTAATAAGTTCAATCTGAGCAAATATTGAATTCAAGATTTTGATCTTTTACTACCTTGACGGGCGTAGCAGCTGCCCCGCCTCCTTTACGGGTGCGCGACATAATTGCCTCGACACGTTTGCGTCGCTCTTCGCGCTCCTTCTCCTCGCGTTTGAGGCGTTCGGCCACCTCGATACGAAGCTTTTCAGCCTCCTCCTTGGCCTTCTTTTCGGCCTCCTCGCGTTCAATACGCTGGCGCTCCTCTTCCTCACGTCGACGCTGTTCCTCCTCTTCACGCTGTTGTGCTTCCTGTTAAAAGCGACTTTGATTAACTCTTATTTCAGGAAAGCTTCTTCATCTGTCTGACTCTTACCTCGATGGCCTTGCGCAGACGCTCCTCTTCGGCTCGTCGCTGCTCTTCGGCCAAGCGTGTGGATTCCTCTTCGAATAGTCGCTGGCGTTCGGCCTCCTCCTCTTGTGCCTTGAGCTCGGCAAGGCGCTCAGCCTCAAGCCTTTGGCGCTCCAATTCCGCCTGTCGTTCGGCCTCCTCGCGGGCCAGGCGTCGTCTTTCGGCTAATGCGGCCTTAGCCTCCTCCTCAGTCGTTATCTTTTTGGCTATCATCGATGCGGTCATCAAATCGTTGCTGTTGTTGCCATCCGCAGATGGGGGTGTCAATTCACGCACCTCCGAGTTCTCCTTGCTGCCGCCATTACGCAGTGTCTTCTTAGATTCCTGTGGAACTTGTGGCTGTGGTTGTGGCTGTGATTGTGGCTGTGCTTGTGGCTTCTCATTGCCCTCGTCTGCCTTCTCATCCACGTTGACAGTTGCAACTACTGGAATTGGCTGCGACACCTGATCGTCTTGTGTCTTAGCATCTTGTTGCAGTTGCTGCTGCTGCTGCTGCTCCTCCTGTTGCTGCTCCGTTTTCACTGTGTTCAATGCCTCCTTTTCCGCTTTGCTAACAGCAACCACTGCTTCTGCTGGCAATTCTGCAGCAACCTGTTCCACTGGATCCTTCGCCACACCGTTTGCCTCTGGTGCAGCTGTTATCGTGGAGCTGCTGGTCACAATCATGGACGTGCTCATCACTGAAGGAACGGGTGCAGCCTTAATTGTGGACTCCTTGTTGCGTCGATTAATGCGTTCCATGCTGCCGGTGCGACTGCGTGGCTGTGCCTTGGAAGCGGATGCAGACTTTGGTGGCAGCGTTTCCTAAAATCAAGCAGAATAACAGATAAATATTCAATTTACAATAATGTTTCATAAATATAGATAGCTTTTCAAGTGGACAAATGTCTGTGTGGTTCTTTCTATATAGTTGGAAGCTAACCCGCTTTTGTGGCGTCTTCTTTTCGGCGCTGTGCATGCGCGTTGAGCTGGAGGTGACGATCATTGACGTGGACATGAGGTTCGGTGTTCGTTTGGGTGTCGTTTGTGCTGTAGACGTGGATGGCGACGAGGCCGTATTTGTTGTCTTCAATGGTGGCTTGTGAGTGTCCCGCTTTAGTTTGTTCAACTCTGTGGGTGGATGAGTTCAGTATTAGGATCCATGGAGTTTAATTAAATAATATTTCTCATTTACCATCTAGGGACATGCCAGTGCCTGCTATGCTAGCTGGTCGTGGTTTGCGCGGCGCTGTCGCTGGTCGTCGTGCCACGGGATTGGTTGTGGACAACGTGGTTGATGTGGACATTGCGCTGCCGGGACGTGAGCCGCTCAGATGACCATGTCCGCCGGGTGTTACATTGCCAGAACGCGAGCCTAAGGTAAGAACAGATTAGTTATGGCTGTCACCTTGCGGAAATCAGTTCAATTAATATCATTTAGATCTTTTAGTTATATATATGAGCAGGTGAGTACCAAATAAAAATAATGTAATTTGTGATTTGTGACCGTCACCAGAGAGAGTTCTTTGTCATTAATAAAACAAAAAGTGGAAAGAGGAACAACACAAGAGAAAATAAAATCCTCAAAACAAACGAGTTAAACAAAGTACCAAACATAGAGAAAGACACAATTACGTAGAGTGAGCCAAACAGAAAAAGACACAAAGCATAAACCAAAGTAGCCTATGGAGATTGGGTGTGGGTGTGTTTGTGTGTAGACTGTGTGTGTGCGTGTGTGGATTGATGTATAGTTTAGTCCATACGAAATCGAACAAACAGCTGACAATGCTCAGCACACAATATGGAACACTGAACATTGATTGATCGATTGCACGAGTACAAATGTTATCGATTTTAAATATGCTAATTGTTGTACAGTTCCGATAACTGTCCATCAGTTATTTGGATTACCATTGTAGAAAAGGGGTAATACTTAATCGTTCAAAGGGATAGTTGTTTTGTTGAACTGTTAATTCTAATCGATTCTATCGATAAATACTACTATAATTATGTTGTTTACAACTATAATCAATATGATATAGATGAGTTTTTGAGCTCTATCGATAAGTTGTAACTGTAAAATATGGAATTAATTGATCAGTTGTAGTTGATCTTTATGAAGTCTAGGAAAAACGAGTTAATGATATGATGATTTAAATATATGAATTCGCTTTTAACGCTGAAACATTATCGATAAGTCTACGTATTGTATTTGATAATAACGGTATATGTTTGTATATAACAACGACTAATATGCTTCATGTGAGGGCGTTGATATGTGTAGTTTGTGTGCCATATATTGTTCGCATAAGAATATAAACCCGTTAGCTACTTTTTAGGAGATTACTAGGTGTGTGTGTGTGTGTGTGTGTGTGTGTGTAGGTGTTTGGAGATGTCAATGGACTTCTATGCTAGTCACCGCGAAAGTATAAATATATAGGATGTGTATTTGTGTGTTATGGTAGGGTAATTTGTAGTTGTTGTTTTGGATGTTGTTGTTGTTGTTGTTGATCGCACACACCTGCATTCACTAACAAACTAGAAGAGTTCATGAACAACAATGAGTTTGGATCGAGGTCGTGATAACGGTATTTGGGGTTAGTAATAGTAGAGTTCGCATATTGTTGCTGGGCACGCCTAGACGACAGGTTGTTGAATGAGGCAAATGAGCTTTGAAGATATTTTTTAGTTGCTGCAGTTTGCAAGCCAAGATTCGACTGGCGTTGTTCTTGTTGTTGTTGTTGTGGGTAGTGGTAGTGGTGGTGTTGGTGGTTGTTGTTGGTGCTGTTTGTGGTCGACCACGAATAGCTTATCTGTGTCATGCTCTTACTAGAGTCACGCTGACCGCTGCTCAAAGGCCGAAAGCTTGTCGAGATGCCGCCACCCAACGAATACTTTCCACGCTCCCTCTGAGCACAGCCAGCCAGATGAGTCATGCTGCGCGACATGATGCCAGTCGCTGTCGAGGTGCCACTGCCTCCGGCGCTCGCACTGCCCGCTCGCTTGCCCCTGGCCGGGCCACGCCGACCGCTGGCACTGTGGCCACCCAGCGATGCCGTCTCGTCCAGCATTTCCAGTTCGCGTTCCCGTCGCTCCCGCTCCAGTATGGCACGCATGTGCTCACCATTGCGACGGATGGGCTGGGCCAGCTGATCCAGGCGATTCATCGAGTAGGCGCGTCCTACTAGGTGGGTCGGTTGTAGTTGTTGTTGGTGATATGTAAAGTGGAAAGTGGTTCAGAAAGTGTTGATGAATCAGAATCAGTAACATTGTAGCATTGTTGTAGCTGTTGTTTGTGGTTGGTTGTGGTGGTGGTGCTTGTGGTTCCTTATGCAGCTATATATATATATTTATATATACAGTAGACGTCACACTAATGGGTACAGAATTTTGCTACAATTTGGGTGGTTGGGGTGGTGTGTGGTGTTTAGTGAGTTTTGAGCAGAAATTGCCTAATATAATATCTCCGAGTAGAATCAAAAGCAAGAAGAAACGAAAGGCCAAACCTCTCATATGGTCACACAGCGGTCATTGTTGTTGTCGTTGATTGTTCCTAACTGAATACGTTGATGAAATAATGTGAATATGAATAATGTATATGATGAGGATGATGATGAATACAAAATCATGACAGTCAGCTGGAGAGCTGGATGTTGATGATAGCTGGAGGCTGTAGAGGTTTTTTTGAGAGGGGGGAGGGGGAGATTGTGGGTCGTTCTTACCTGGGGTTCTGGGCGTGGTGCTCAGTGAGCTGCGCGAACCATAGTGCCCGTCTCGAGGGCTGGGTATTGTCGGCATGAGATCCGTTTTCCTGCGGTAAACGCTTCGGAACATCATGTTTTGTTGTGTTGTGTCAACGTTATCTTCTGCAATTGTGGTTTTTGGGATTTGGTTTTTGTTTTTCTTGTTTTTTTTTTTTTTTTATTTGATCAAAAAGTGTTGACCGAAACTTGGAACTAATGCAAAATGTATCATCGAGTAACCAAAAGCAAATGCTAAAGCAATTACCATGCCAAGTGTGTGAGAGAAAAAGAGAGCAAGAGAGCTACTAAAAATCGGGTAGTTGGATAAAAAAAAAGTATATATTGTAAAACAAAACCATTATACCATGATTTCCCACTGTCAATGGGTTCAGGGTATAACTAGAGGCCGCCGCTTGGAGGAGGGAGAGAGCGTTAAAGAGAGCGTAACATGTTAAGGAATACAAGACCTAATTAGAAGAGCATTGCAGCTATCGATAGCACAAGTTATCGATTACATCGATTATGCGAATAAATTCATTCAGTGTTAATAGATTTCAGTATATGAATACCCTAATTAACTATAATAATCAACAATATCGATTTTAGTGTAATCAGAGTAAATAAAATTAGCATTGCATATGCTTAGTATATTTAAAGAACAAATTAATAAATGCTGTTAATAATCGATAAATTAGTCGATAACACAATTATATATCAATCATGGTAATCAATCTAAACGACAGATAATTAATCAAATTATTATCAACATCAAGTGACGCACTGTTATTTATTGATAATCGCAATCGATAATTACAATCGAAAGCTTTCGTGCTCATTTTAAAGGATTCTTTTTACAAGGTACAATTATTAGATCATGCAAATAACTTGGGCACATGCCGGTTAGGAGAGCTTCTTAGAAACGAGGGCGGTTAGGGCAACAGTCAAATAAAATTGGGGAATACAATAACAAAACAGGAACAATAGAGAAGTAGAAGAGTAGAGAAGAGGAACCCTCACCCTTACGATATGAGTTATTGTTGTTGTTGTAGTGGCTTTCAGTTGTTGCTGTTGTATATGGTCTGTGCGCAGTTGTGGTTGTTGTTGTTGTGGAAGTCAGTTTTTGGGCGTTATTCTTAGTGGGATGGGCTGGCCCATCGATATTTATTTCGCTGCCAGCTATCGATAGCGAAAAACGCTTTGGCGGCTCATCGTTCGAATAGCCCCAATTGAACACCTCGTACATGGACGAAGACTTACGGCGGTGATCTGTGTGCAGAGGTGTTTAAATGTGGGGGGCAGTTTGAACAGAGAGAGTGAGAGAGAGATAATAAGTGAGAAATAGTGAGAATTGAAAAAATTAACAAGAACTGAAGCTAACTGTTTTGAAATTAGCTAAAGTGGTGGGTATATAAAAATGTATATTTTGTAAATCAAATAAACGGGGTGTAGGATAGGTGATATTGAAATCAAGTCAATAACTATTTGCACACTGCTGCAACAGTTCACAGATACTTGGGAAGCGGTTATATATAGACAAATAACTATTTAGTATATATGGTGGGAGATTGTCACGTAAACAAAACGGAGTTTTCTTGTTTCTGTAAATTATGAGTGGTTTGTCTAAAGTATAATTAACTGCAAAATAAATAGTTAAGATTAAGTGTTGTTGCTGAATTGTACTCCGTGTAACGTGTGTGTGTGGTTGTGTGCGTGTGTGTGTGTCTGTGACAGTTCGACCGAAAGTTGTTTGGATGGGCTGTTACTACTTCTACTAACTCACCATCTTGCCTATCCGTGGATGAGGAGGCACGCTTCTTAGCACCACTATCGGCGAGTTCACGCTCGGAACTGCGACGTGAGAGCGAGGCGCCCGCTACATTTGATATAGATGTGGAACTATAAATATATAAAATCATATACAATTATGGTATCCATATAGTTTGGTTCGACTATAAAGACGCACCGTCTTTGACTCCAGAAATTACTGGGCGATACCAGGCCATAATCCGTTGGCACATCCAGCAAACGAGGCGTTGACGAGCCAAAAGCAAACGCAATCGAATTTCTATCCCGTTTCTTTGTCTCTATTCGTGATTCGCGCTCCTGTAAAAGCAAAAGCAGAGTTCAATATATATAGATATGTATGGATAGTATATGTATGTTCTACACACTTGATTCTTTTTGAGTATATACTCTCGTCGCTCCTTCTCGGCCTCAATGATGGCCTTTTTGCGCTCCTCCACCTGATGACGTTTCTCTGTGTCACGCACACGTATCTCCTCGATGCGACGACGACGCTCCTCCTCCTTTTGTTCGCGATATTTTTGTGCCGCCTCGGCTTGGGCTCGCAGCTCTTCGATTTTTCTCTGTCTCTCCTCATTCTGTCGATCGCGCGCATATTTCAGTTTCTCTTCTCGGTCTTTGGACGCTGTCAAAATGTGAATGGAAACAAAAATGTATTAGAGACTTGTATATAATCTTGAGGTTTTTGCGATTGAGAGTGGGGGTGCTGGCACTGACTGGCGGGTGCGGCAGCCAGCACGAACATTCCTATTTCACATGTAGATGCTAGGTTTAATCAACAAAATTATTTTGCTACCTGTGGCAAAAAAATAAAAGTAAAATCGATAAAGCTTCAGCAATATTGTTCATACGCTGCCGCTTGTTTTTAATGCCCTACACTACATAAGCATGAGCAAATCGGGTACATTGAAATCTTTTGCTCATTTCAGTTGAGGCTGGATATTTATGTTAGCCAAATTAATAAATAAATTTGGGTTACAAAGAAAGCTATAACTACATAACTCATGCTACATTAATTTTTAGTTGTCATTCTTGTCTGCAGGGTATGCGCTAGTCGAATGAACTCAACCAGAACTAGAGCTTACTCGCCTTTTTTGGCATTTGCCGGCCACAACAGCCGCGCGACTTTTACACCGACTGACGTCATCGTCACTCACTGTGCGCTCGCTTTGTATGTATGTGGGTCAATTGACAACAAACTACAATAACAATGCACACACATACAATCACATAAATATATACACTCATACATAGGTCGCCCCCAGAGCTGAGCGATGAGCAAATAAGGCAAAGAGTAAAATATAAGCGCATAGTTTATTTTTTTTTTTTATTAAAATGACATTGAGCCATTGTGCAAAATAAAAGCAATAAAAATGCAAAATCAAACAAAAAAGAAATTGTAAAAACTACTCAAATTTAGCCAACTGGCAATTGGTCAACTAACTTTCTGCGCATTCGTTGTAATCGCCAATCGGCAATCGCCGGGCGATAACGCGTTATCGTATTTATTGGTATTTATGGAATTCAATGACGTAATTGTGAATGCAAATTGTTGGAACAAAAGGAAAATACACAAGTTCCCATCTGCAACAACTGGCATTGTATCGGGGCCAAGCTGTGTTTCTATTTTATCCGCATTTATTTAGATACACTTCTGTAACAGCGCTTAGATAGCGAACTTGCTTATCATCACCTGTGAATGTGAATGATCATGCCAGAGTCAACAACCTTGAACGTTGGCAGACGACAGCGACGAAGCTACATACAAATGTATGTATGTATGTACGTCGCCCACCTTTTAGTGTTTGTCTTTTTAGTCTGCTCCATGGGCTTGCTTACAGCTGCAGATGCATTAGCAGCCCACTCGCGCTTTGTCCCTCGACACAAGAATTTCGCTGCTCAATTTGCTCTTGCATTTTTAGAGCATTCGGCTTTTGTTACAAGACATGCAACGCGGTGGTCAGGCGACCTACGTTAGTATAACGTAACGTAAGCGTTAACGAGTGCATTTTTAATTGTTAACATTATTTTTAATGGTTGCAGAAATTGCTTTGCCATTGATATCCTTATAAATATTTATATTTATAGCTTTACTCAATAAGTTGCAAACTTGGTGTTAGAATCAGCATACCCTAATACAGAAAGGTGTTTCAGAACTAGAGCCCATGTTAATATCTCCTATCTATTTCTAGTATATGTGATAAAATTGTGCTAAAATTAAAAATTATGAAACCCTACATAGATTTCTTATAGTGATTTTCCTTGGTGTATGATATCATAACATCATATTAGTTTGTACAAGGGTAGATCACAAAATAGCTGACCTATTAATATATATTCTTAACTATTATGTATTTCGATTTCCCTTACGTTTTGCTTATGACCCGTAAGAGCATGCAATAGTCGCCTATGTAAATTTTATATAGCACATATATACATATGTCCCGTATTATACATACATATATAATAATTAGAGTAGTGTATAAAACGTAGTCTTACCTTTTCGCTCGGCGCTCCCCTCTCGGCTTTCGGGTCGTTTGGGTATGTTTTCCACTGCAAGTAAATCAGAAAAACAAAAGCAAAATAAACACTTTAGTTTGTGTTTTGATTTCGTAAGAAATATTTGTAAACTATGTGTTGTAAAAGTTCATTCAGCCCCGCTGTTTATATATATATATAGTATATAATTTTTTAAAGTATCTTCCACGAATTTTCACTAGTTTTTTGCGAACACTCACTCGATAAAGTCCGAAAAAGAAATGAATATGAGAATGTAACAAAAAAGAAAAGGAAAATCAATCGGCTTCTGTTTTGCACTTGTAGGGCAAGGAGAAAAAACACGCACTTGATAAGTTGACGGTGGCAGACGGACAAACATACATACACATACACAGACGCAAGCACACACACAACAAATGTGCAGCTGCAGCGCAGCTGCTGCCTCACGATGACTGTAAACGCTGGCTGCGGCTGAGGTGACGGCAAAAATGTTTTTCCTCTGGAAACTTTGAACGAAATTTTATTTATAACTCAAAACTCCGGTAAGGGGGGATTTAGCGCTGGCAAAACAACAGCCACACTGTAAGGAACTCGAAAAAACACACGGGGGCAATTTCACCCATATGAAGCAAACACTTCTTCTGGCTTCTTCTTTTTTTTTTCGTTCGCTTTTTCGAGTGTGAGTCGTCGTCGTTGTCTTGGTTGCTGCTGCCCATTCGACCAACAAATTTTTTTCGTGGCTTTTTGTTACACGAATTGTTTGTTCAATATTTGCACTGGTCACTTTACGCGCACGGTTTTCTAGTTGTATTTTATTTGGTTGTTTCACATTTTTAATGCATACCTGCTGGATTATTCGAATAATTTTCTTGCTGGCCCTCAAGACTCGCCATATTCTCACTATATTTTTTTCTACATCTACACTTATCGATACTGAGCACACAACTATCATGAGCAGCGATAATGACTACTCGATCACAATCACTCGATATGTGTGGTCGACACAGTTGCTATTTCAATAATTTAGCTCACTGCTATAAAACTGACGTCGAAGCGATATGTGCTAAAAAATCGAATCCCGCGTTTTATGTTTGCAATTGCGTTCGGGGTCAAAACTTGTTATTTAATTAAATAAAAGAGAAATGCCAGAGGAAACAGGAATTGTGGTTGTAGACAAGCGCAATAATTTGCCTTGGATTGAAAAGTATCGGCCTGTTAAGTTCGATGAAATTGTAGGCAATGAAGATACAGTCGCCCGCCTATCCGTCTTCTCCACTCAGGGCAATTCGCCAAACATAATAATTGCGGTAATGTGGTTTTAAATTTAACTGAAGATATGATATAAATAATGCTAAACCTATTTCAGGGACCACCTGGCGTAGGCAAGACAACAACTATACAGTGCCTGGCACGTATTCTGCTGGGCGACAGCTACAAGGATGCGGTGCTCGAGTTGAATGCATCAAACGAACGTGGAATCGATGTAGTGCGAAATAAAATCAAGATGTTTGCCCAACAGAAGGTCACCCTGCCACGCGGCCGCCATAAGATAGTAATCCTGGACGAGGCGGACAGCATGACTGAGGGTGCACAGCAATCGCTGCGACGCACCATGGAAATCTATAGTAATACAACGCGTTTCGCACTCGCCTGTAATACGAGTGAGAAAATCATTGAGCCGATTCAATCGCGTTGCGCCATGCTGAGGTTTAGCAAACTATCGGATGCCCAGGTGCTAGCCAAGCTAATTGAGGTGTGTCAGCTAGAGCAGCTCAAGTACGATGAGGATGGATTGGAGGCGATTGTGTTTACGGCACAGGGCGATATGCGACAAGCTCTTAATAATTTGCAATCCACGGCTCAGGGATTCGGTGAAATTACGGGCGCCAATGTTTTCAAAGTTTGTGATGAGCCGCATCCGATGCTGTTGCAGGATATGTTGCAACATTGTGCCAGCAATGATATACACAAGGCGTACAAGATCTTGGCGAAATTGTGGCGCCTTGGCTATGCACCGGAGGATATTATTGGTAATATATTTCGCGTCTGCAAGAGGTTGAATGTGGACGAACAGCTGAAGTTGAACTTCATAAGAGAAATTGGCATTACGCACATGAAGATTGTCGATGGTTGTAATTCGCTGCTGCAGTTGACTAGCCTATTGGCGCGTTTGTGCATGACCGCCGAGTCGCATTAGCATTAAACATTTCAATTTTTTATTAAATAAAATATTTATTTCTAAACCAACTTGTTGAATAAGAAAAAACAAATTTGATTTTGATTGCACTCTGTGCTACTTGCAACTAATCGATTGTCGGCATGCAACATTTATCGATAATGTCTTCGCTGGAAATGTTTCGAGTAGTTTATTGCTGCAGGCATTTACTGGGATGTCGAATATTTTTTAAATATCGATCGATGATATTGCTTTGAAAAATATCAATATGATATGCAATTTTAAAACATCGATTCACTTTTTCCCACAATAAATTTTTAAGCTTTAAAAACCAGAATACTAAGAAAAAGTATTTTTTATTTAAATTATAGATACCGCATATATAATACCTGAATACTTGAATAACTTTTTAACAAATATTTTGAATTTTATTGAGTTTTTCTTCTGCATCATTTCTCTCCAAAATGGGAAAGAACAACCTTTTGAATTTCCATTCTGCAAAGCAATTTTTTTTTCATGTCCATCCTTTTCATATAAGGCAGAAGGCTCTCAAAAAAAGACAAGTCATCGTCGGTCTTTGTTGCATTGATTTTTTTTTCTAATAGTTTTAATTTTTCCTTCTCCATTAACAGTAGTTGAGAAGACATGCTTAATTTAATTTTTTTCTTTCTTTCTGTAAAAGCATCTTCTTCATTGCACTGTTCATCCAAGCTTTGAGGCAATACAGAGTCTACCGAATCTTCAAACTCCGCAACACTCAACCTTTTATTGGAGCGGCTGGTATCCAAATTGCCGAGCGATTGCTTGGGCTTCATGTCGTCTTTCAATAGCATTACTGACTCAAAATAGGGCTTCGAGGCATATATACCAGGATCTGGTGAACAATCTCCTGAAATCGTTTGAAACAAACTATTATTCAAGCAAGAAAAAAAAAAAAAAACCAAAAACATTTCACCAGGCAAAGATAAAGCGATTCAGAATCGCTCTCTCACAACTCGCCTTACTTTTCGCTTTGGTTCTCTTCTCACTTCGGTTGAATTCTGACACGTATGTATTAAGAGATCACATGTAAATTTGCATGCAGAGCTTTCTCGTGCATTGTCGCTCAATATTATCACATCAAGTCAGCCAAACTTACTTTTTAAAGATTCAGTGTTTCTGAAAGATTGTTGCACTGTTTGGTTTTCTCCAGAGTTGTTCGAAACCTAATGATTTAAACAAACGGATAAAAATTCAGAATCGTAGTTTGCGAAACAGTCTAAATTAAACTCAATCGTGGTATATTCCGAGGAAGCGCGGGCTTTTAAAATTACCCACACGCACACACAGAAAAACGACGCCACCTTAAATCATGTGTAAGTGCTTACGTTGTTTTGGTTGCACTTTGCAAAAACATCATAGTGCTTGTTTTTCATATGCGATGCCATATTTGTTGTGTTACCACTTGTTTTTATTACTTTAAGGCACAAATTACATGTGGCTGTCCCATTTTTAAAGTTCGAATAATACGTTTTCACTATCTTCATTTTTATTTACGCTTGGTAAGCTTATTACAAGAGTGACAACACAAATATATAAAAAATATCTAATTTTTTTTTTCGATATTTGGCCAAAAAATATTTCGATATAAATTTATTTTTATATAAAAATATCGATATACTGATATTTTGATATATTTTAAATGACCCTAATATTTACCTTATTGTTGAAACATATTTAGTCGTTTTTATGTATTTACATTAAATTTTGTCATTTGCAGTAAGATTGATTTCAATTTGTTTAATGTATGAAAGATTTGCTGGAATTTGATTGCGATATTTGAAACAGCAGCAGTGCAAACATCTGCTGGAGCAACGACTAGTCGTAATGAAACCCTGGACGATATGTTGATTTGTAATGGTATCGGCGATGACGATATATTCGTGTATTTCTAGTTGAATATTTTTCGCGGACGGTATAGCAATAAAATAAAACAGAAAATTAGACGACGCATCGCACAAAAATGCAAATGCAAACGTATAAACTGGTAGTCGTCGGTGGTGGCGGTGTTGGAAAATCAGCCATAACGATACAATTCATACAGGTAAGGGGCAGAAGAAAAGATCTGGTGACGTCGTCGTCTATGTTGCTGTATAAGCAAACGCAACAGTGTTGCGCATTGGTGTGAAAACGTGATCTTGACGTTGTTATGACAGTGACTTTTAGCGGTGATATATAGCGTAGCGCACCTCTAAATCCAACAACGCATCAACAGAGGGGCGCGGCGTAACGTAACAAGTGGGCTGAACCCTTGTTTTGGCAAAAGCAACAAGCGACTTACTTTGTTTGGCAATATATATGTACATATATGCTTATATACATATGTGTGCGTGTGAGCTACATATTTTTGAGCATAGATCAGCGCATCGAAATCAAGTTGAAATGTATTTTCATAGAAAATTCAATTGAAATGGAAAATCGGCATGTATTAAGGGCGTTGCCCAGTCGAGCGGCCTAAATGGATATTGCGACTGTGTCTGTGAGGAGTGTACAGAGTTGAGGTCAATCTAACGGGGCGTTCGCCATGGTCACGACCACGGTCTCATTCTTAATTCGTCCGTCGCACCATTCACAAAATGTGGCAATGCGCCTAGCAATATTTATTTTTAGTTATTTGCGTCATCCCCATATGCCCATGCCACAGCCATTCACATACATATATACGAATAGTATATATATTTACCATATGCACACACATACGAACACGCATGCATAAACATTTGTTTTTATGTATGCCAAGATTTTCATCAACTGAAGTAGCGCATTAAACTGTGTGTAAACAAATCAAAAAGTGCTTCAAAAGGTTTTATTTACTGCACAGTGGTTAAATTATTATTAAATTCCAAATGTGTATAAATAAAAATGAACATTGAATGACCGAAATTAATAATGGAAAAAAATGTTAAATTAAAAACGAAATTGAAATATAATTGTATATACAAAAATATAGTGAAAATATGCTTTGACGACATCCAGGTTGATCTAGCACTTTTAGGGTATCTTCTAGTCGGCAGTACCATCAACTTTTTATTTATATTTATTTATAATTCTTAACTAATTCACAGAAGAAATAATTTAACTTATATAATACTTATATATTGTATATTTACGATATAATTAATATTTCAGATTCACAACTATAATCAAAATTATTTTCAATGTATTAACACATTTATTCTGTACTATTTCAGAGCTATTTCGTCACAGACTATGATCCAACAATCGAGGACTCCTATACGAAGCAATGTGTCATTGATGATGTGCCCGCCAAATTGGATAGTGAGTGGAAATATATATATATAAGTAACATATACATAAATATATCGGTCATTAATTGAAATCTTCTAACAGTTCTGGATACAGCTGGCCAGGAGGAATTTAGTGCAATGCGTGAACAGTATATGCGTTCCGGCGAGGGTTTCCTGCTTGTGTTCTCGCTGAATGATCATTCCAGCTTCGATGAAATACCCAAATTTCAGCGACAAATCTTGCGTGTCAAGGATCGTGATGAGTTTCCCATGTTGATGGTGGGCAACAAATGCGATTTGGAGCATCAACGTCATGTCTCGCTGGAAGAGGCACAAAATACCAGCAGAAATCTAATGATACCCTATATTGAATGTAGTGCCAAGATGCGAGTGAATGTGGATCAGGCGTTCCATGAGCTGGTGCGCATTGTGCGCAAATTTCAAATAGCAGAGCGACCCTACATTGAGGAGGGCTTCAAGAAGAAGGGCAAGAAGAAGTGCTGCCTTATGTAAGGTGGGCAGCTAAAACGAATCTCCACGAATCAAGAGGGGAAGAGATACGATGTAACGAGTATAACACCAAAATTTTTATAATTAATAAATAATAAAAAATGCGCGTCGACTGAGCTAAATAGAGAGATACCGATGACCCAGTAAAACGAAGTAATCCCAGCTACAGCAGAAACCCAACGAATTGCATTTTGTTAACTGCCTGAACATAAAATGAATTGTCTAAAAGCTCATGCCACGCCCACTCGCCAGTTAAACTAACTAACTAAAACAAAAACAAATATAAAACGAAAGCAAAGCTAAACAAAGCAAACTCAATAAGTCCACAGCACATTTACAGATAAATACTTACATAAATACTTGCATACCTACATACATAAATATATATTTATATGTATACATATACATATATATATATAAAACATATACAAACACACACACACACACATGAATATATATAATATTATTTGTTGATCAAATGTGCAACAATTAAGGACAAAGTGTTTTTATAATTAGAAAGTTTTGTGAGAAATTTTTGTAATTGACGCCAAGTTTTTGAATGTTTGTGTTAATATGTTCGATTAAGCCAAACATTAATGTGTTATTGTAATTTGTATTGTTATTTACTAATAATATATATCTATATATATATATACATAATATATATGATTCGATTTTTGTTGTTACGCGTAATCAAAGATTGTGTTGTGTTTAATAACAAATTGAGTGCCTCGTTCTCGTTGCATTTAGTCAGAGCATTGATAACAAAAAATACGAAAAATAAAACAAACAAAATAAATACAATTTATATAATTAACAAAACACACGCAAATACAACAAAAATAACAATGAGGAATAAACAATTTTAATTGTTTCTTGTCATAATTTTAGCATTATATAAATAATTGTAAAACGAAAGGAATTTGATAAAAACGCACAATACAATAATATTTTGTAAACCTCTATAAAATTCTATTCTACTTTTTTTTATACAAAGTGTGTAACGTTTTTTACATTACATATATAGATATATATGTATGTATATAGTATATATACTATATAAATATTCTTTGTTTTACTACTACACTGCTTAATTTAACGATTCTTAATACTATATATACCTATTTATATATATTTCAAAGTATATATATATACATATATGCGCAATTCTAATAAATACATACAAATCACAAATGCTTCCAAAATGTTCCAATTTTATTAATTTAGAAACTAGAAATAGTTGAGCAGCGTCTAGCCATAGGGTCTGATTTCTAGAGTTGTAGTTTCTAGTTGTTGATTTGCATTATCATCGAAACTTTATTTAGTTAAAATTTTCTTTCTGATTCGAAATTATTTAATTGGGCTTTATATTTTTATAGAGTTTCAGAGTTGGATAATGTTGTTATTAATGGAATCAATGGAAGAGAGTATTGGTTGGTGCAAAACTCTTCCTTCTTCTCGTTCGTCCAAACGTCAGTTAGTCCATCTAAGCTTCTCCTTCAAAAAGTACTAATATATTCTGGTTATACTTTGTCCAGCTGGGTTGCTATAGACTTGAAATTTTGAATATATTTTGAGTATAGTAACTGCATCAATGTGATACATTATATATATGTATGTATATGTGTATACACATCATATATTCACATTTGACTTTAATACTAAATTTGTACTTTGATCTATTTGTATATGACGTCAGAGCTTGCGGCGCCGCATCTGTTGTGTGATGCCAGCGCATCCTTAGAAGTGTCCTTAGTTAATTGAACCGTCTGTGGCAAGTTTGTCAGAGGGCTATAAAAGCAGCTCTCAAGTGGTTTATAGCTCATAGTGGTTTAGAGCTCCCAATAACCAAGATGAACTGCAAGACTGAAGTCCTCATTGTCGCTGTGCTCTTCTTCCTGCTGGCCTGTGTGGAATGTCAGGTGAGTCCCAGTAGAGTTTAATCCTGGAAGTATTTTAGTGTAGCATATGTATTTTCTCTCCCTCAGTTGACATTCTCGCCGGATTGGGGCAAACGTTCGGTGGGTGGTGCTGGCGGTGCCGGTGGCTTCTTTGAGCCACAGCAGGGCAATTGCAAAACCTCCAACGAAATGCTGCTCGAAATCTTTCGATTCGTTCAATCGCAGGCGCAACTCTTTCTCGACTGCAAGCACCGGGAATAAATCAACGAGGATCGCGACTGGACAACACTGAGAAATCCAAATTATATACTCCAATACTCCACTCTATATATATAGTTCATATTCGATGTATGCATGTTGTATGTACGAGTACACGAGGTAGTCGTAGTCGGCATTTAGATTTAGAGCATATTTTCCGTTTCGTCTCTCTCAATGTAAACCGAAATACTATTTTAGCCTAACTGTGCCTAACTAAAAAGCCAAAAACTCAATAAATAAGCGCATCCGAAAATACATATACAGATATTGTATAAATCGTTTATGAATGTACATGCATAATATGTATATCTATTCGTATTTCTGTCTCGCTGTCTGTCTTAGATTCTGCTCCTCCGTTTGTCTCTCTGAGAACACCATATCATTTAAGTTCTTTATATGTATGCAGTAGTACTCATTTCGTATTTATATTTAAGTAAAACGAAGTTAGAGAGCTTGCAGCTGCAGAGAGTCTTCCCATTGGTCACTCAAAGTTCGGGCGTCAGGCTCAATATTTGAGCGCTACCTAGGCGGTGAGTGAAAGTCGCCCTATATAAAGGGCAGCAGCTGCAGCATTTCTTCAGTCAATCAGGCACGGTGGGGGTCAGTCGTGTAGTGCAGTGAAGTGAACTGACTTATAGGAATTACTTAGAGGATATTCTTCGAATTACTTCGAAGAAAACTTAGAGGAAATACCTAGAGGAAATATTAGAAGATAAGATTATAAGACGTTGAAGAATGAAACACATAGCCAATATACATCGAATAAAGACTTGGAAAAAATACTTAGAGGAAACGCTTAGAAGAGATGCTTCGAATAAAGACTTGGAAAAAAATACTTAAAGGAAACACTTAGACGAAAAAAATGGAAAGCTTGGTAAGGGCTAACGTCCCATTAATCAGCAGGCATTCAGTCAATATTTCATATAAATCCAGCTATGTTTAGCTGATATGCTCGCCGTATATGACTATATATAGTTAGTTAGACCTTGATGTGGGGAGTTCAACAGGTGCTTTACCTTTTTCAAGTTCAACTGAACTGTCATCACACATATTTTTTGTAATGCTCTCAAATGTTAATCAAATGATGAGATTTAATTTGAAAATTGCGACAATTAAACCATCATAAATCGAAATAATTGTACAGCTTTTTTATTTATTTTGATTTTCATTTCTATTTTAAGTTCGGAGTCGTCGTAGCGCCCACAGCTCAGTGCATTATTGAAGTTTGTTTAAAGGGGAACGCGTCGCGTCGGAGTCAAGAGCCATGGGAAAACTATATAAACTATATAGCTGGAGCCCGGAATTTTGGATATGCCTTGTCTGGCTGTTCGATTTGGTGAACAGTAAGTTGATCCCTTTTATATTTAGGGCTTTAAGCTTTTGGCATTTGCGATTCTGATTGCGATCGTGACAAATGCATAAACAAATCTGTGACTTCAATTTAGTAGCGCCTCGAATATATTCTGTTCGGAAATTTGTGTCATGCAAACAACAGTTAACACGATCGCTGATAGCGCCCGAGTTAATCGGATGTCAAGCGTCAGTGGCCCAGTTATTTTAATTTTTGCTGCCGAAAAGCTAACAAAGCATGGCAGCAGCGGGAAATCTGTGGGGCAGGGGGCAACGGGCAGTGACATCAGCTGCATGCAGGAACATATTCACATACAAAAATCTCACTATTGCTGCGGGCCCAAAACCTTGGCGGCCACTGAACCGCCCCTGTGTGCTGCGCTTCCGTTCTGTAAAAAGTCAAGCGAAAAGTCCACAAAACGTTCGAATTAGATTAAATTTGATATAATTTGTTGCAATGCAATTTAAATGGACTCAGTTGCTGGCCTGAAAAATTGAGTTTTTGGCCAGCTCTGGAGCAGTTGGCGCCTAACACTTGGGGCAGCTGCACGCATCGGATCGCATCAAATCGCATAGCATACTTGGAGCATGCTGCTGGACGAGTTCTGTGTGAAGGTCTATTTCTGGCCATTTCTCTCGTATTTGGCCAGCATCAAGGGCTGGTGTCCGGCGTATCCCACAGGTTATTTTACGGTCTATCCGTTGGCCGTGCCGCCAGCTCAAGTGCCACTAATGCCCACATCCACGTCCAATGCAGTGTATCCAACGTTTCAACCGACGCCGCCTTTGCAGCCAATCACGACAACCACAACGACTACCAGCACCACCACCACCACCTCCACCACAGCGAGCAGCACCACCACAACCGCAGCGGGCGTGACCACAACAACCGCAGCTGAAACTACATTGCCCGCACCGACGTGTCCTTCGTCGCCTTTCGTTTGCCTTCCCGGCGGATTGCCTCCGCTGCCCAATTGCCCCTGCATCGATCCGCGACAGCAGCAGCAGCAGCAACAGCAGCAGCAGCAGCAGCAGGTTTCCACTATGCCCATGGGTTCGGATATCATGGTCTTTATGCCGCTCAATCCGAGTCGACATCGTCGACGTCGTCGCATCCGATTCCACTAGTTACACAATTGAGGTCCCATAGTCCCCTCCCCTCACCTAGCTGTAGTTGTTTGCGCAATAAAAAAAAAAACAAATTGAATATCCCAATCGATCGTTGCACTTGCACCCAACCCAAATCCAAAACTGTACCATGAGCTCCATCTGTAACTCATTCTAGCCCAGCCTCAGCTTTCAGAGAGCTGCAATGATGCACGCGCTCGCCCCGGCAGCTGCGTCCCTCTGACGAGCTGCTCGCATCTCGTCCAGGAGTATCAGACGGGCACAGCGGGTCAGGAATTTCACACGTTTCTCGGACAGTCCATTTGTGGCTTTGATGGCGCCAGCTTCTTGGTAAATCCTCCGCCCAAGTCTCCTCCTCCTTGAAGTTTGCTAAAGAGTTGAGGCTGCCTTTGCAGGTTTGTTGTGCCACGATGCGTGATCCTTCGGCCAACCGGCATCCCAAGCAGATTGCGCCTGCTGTCGGTTTTTCGTTCTCCTCGTTGAGCGGACCCACCACGCCTCCACCTCCGCCCATCACCGTCTTTCAGCCCACGCCGCCCATAAATCAACCTGGAATTGTGCTGCGTCCCACTCCAGTTGCGCCTGTTCACCCAGCTCCTGCTCCTGGTTCTGTACCTTTGCCTGTCTTCCCCTCACAGCCAGGTGGCGCCAGCAGCTCCAGCAGTTCCAGCGGCTGTGGCATAAGTGGCGCCACCACAAATCGTGTCGTTGGCGGCTTGCCCGTTCGCAAAGGTGAGCATCAATCCCATGAGCTCATACACTCATACATAAACTTCCTCTTCCACCAGGTGCCTATCCATGGATGGCTGCTTTGGGCTACTTTAAGGATGGCAATCGAAATAGCTTGGAATTTCTTTGCGCCGGCAGCTTGATCAGTCCGCAGTTCGTTGTGACCTCGGCACATTGCATCAACTCCATGTTGGTGCTGGTGCGCCTGGGCGCTCGCGATCTCTCCAATCCCAATGAGGCGGGTGTGATGGACTATCGCATTCGACGCACTGTTGTGCATCCGCAATTCGATTTGTCTGCCATTGCGAATGACATTGCCTTGATTGAGCTGAATGGCGAGGCGCCATCTACTGGTGAGTAGCTGCGAAATGGAATGGTAATGGTAATTCTCTTTGAAATAATTCTCTTATAATATATTTGCATAGGTTTTGTAAACTCTAATATTTAATTTACATAGTCTATTTATCACTTATACTCCATTTTCATAGTTCAGCCAACTTCTTTAATCTGTTTTTATAGTTTTACAAAATCTTATATTATTTTTATTATTTTTAAGAATTTAGTTTAGATAACGTTTCGCTTTTATTTCATTTCAATTTGTTCACTTTCAATCGGAAAGGTGTGGCGCCATCTAGCGTTGAGTAGTTGCACTTGTCTTGCTCAAACCGCTTATCATCTATTGGAATGCTCTGTCTGCTCTGCAGATTAGAGTGTATAAAAGTTTATCTCTCTCTCTCTCTCTCTCTCTCTGCTGACTCTGCCTCTATTTTAAGAGACATATAAAGTCATGTATATCCATTGCATTCCCATTAATTATATTCTTTGATTTTCCCCAGCTGACATTCGACCCATTTGCCTGCCAGAGTCGAGCCGGTTTCTGCTTGAGGATCAGTTCGTGGGCATGAATCCATTTGTGGCCGGCTATGGGGCCACGCAACATCAGGGCGCCACCTCCAATGTGCTGCGGGATGCCCAGGTGCCGATCGTCTCACGGCAGAGCTGCCAGCAGAGCTACAAATCTGTCTTTCAATTTGTTCAATTCAGCGACAAGGTAAACCTCATTGAAAGCGCATGCAAGCCAAAGTCGAAGCTTTGAATACCCTTGCGAAGGAGTGAGAGGTAGATTGGAGATATCTTCTACAGTAATCCAATCTGCATATGCAATACTATAATAATCTATACTATACTAAATTTGGTCTTATTTGGTATAAATCTCACCTCATCTGATCTTCGCTTCCCTATTCATTTCAACTTGCTTGTTAAACCCAGTTCACGATTCCAATCTGTTTTCTCAATCTCTTGCAGCTAATTTGTGCTGGCAGCTCCACAGTCGATGCCTGTCAGGGGGATTCCGGTGGACCATTAATGCTGCCGCAGGTCAGTTACACTATCAGTCAGGCTGACTCATCAATGAACCAGTTTTTTAATTCCATTTTTATTTTGGTCTTGATTGAGCCACCAAATCAGCCACAAATCCCCCAAGGTGATTGAGTTTGTTGCCATCTCGCCGAGGGGGGGCGTGGGGAACTCACACGACAAAAGCCAAACAATCATTTCTTTTCATATATTTCTTAACTTTATGATCATGCCATCATATTTATTTATCATCTTAGCTGGATGGCAGCATCTATCGCTACTATCTGCTGGGCATTGTTTCCTTTGGCTACGAGTGCGCCAAACCTGGTTTTCCCGGCGTCTACACCAGAACCAGCAGCTACATGAGTTGGATACAGCAGACACTGGCTGGAGCTTCGAGGGGCAGGAGGTGACGATTTCTTGACGCTACGCCTAATATTTGATTACCAACACTTAGTAAATTAAAGATATAATAAAAAACTTATGAAAATAAATATCAATCATCAGATAAAGTGATATGAGAATACCTGTTAGACAGCCATATAAAGCTGCTTTATTATAAGTCTCTAAGTCTTCCCTTTAGGGCGATCTAACATTCTAATAGACGAATCTTGTATTCACTGCAAAGGTCTTACTACTTTTATTGATTGTATAATTAGCTGGGTGTTATATAAGCAGTTCTTGAGCTGTAAGTCAGCATTACAGTATATTTATAATATTTTTGACTACAAATGCTAATCTAAATCTAATCTATAGCCAGGTAAATCTGACCTAAATAAACAGATTGATATTTGATAAAGGAATAGTGAAATAGCTAATGAATAATATAGTGTTCTTAGAGATAAGAGAGATAAACCTTGAAGACTCTGACTGGCAACGCTGGCAAGCGTTCAAATGTTCTCTTATCCTTGGTGATGGCTGTTGGTGCAATGGTCAAACATATGTCATATATCATTATTATATATCATCATCATCATCATATATATAACATGCAGCACATGACCTATATAGAGAACATTTGCAAATAATTATATGTGTATATATATGGTCATTCATAATTTTCCCTATGGAATTTATAATTTTCCCTATGGCTATGCCTATACCAGATATAGAAAATCTAATCAGTTCCAAAAAAAAAAAAAAAAAAAAAACTCTTAAAAAAGTCCCTAGTATAAATGAAACAGATTTATTTTTCAAATTTTCCTTTCTGTATTAAAACTATACTTAAATTTGTGGGCATGCAAGCATTACGAACGGGGCATTTCCAGAATAAAATACGCATTCTGTAGAGGATGAGCTTGATTTGTGAGTTTATAAATATAACCACATGTCGCGTGTCATGCTCCATCTCTGCCTCCGTAGAGCTCTTGGCCACTTATCGAGTCGAGTTTTCTTCTTCATGTCACATAAACTATGTGCAAGCCGGAACTGGCCAGCAGGAGGTACATATCTTAATTATCTGAATTTCCCACCTTCTCTTCTCATTCAACTTCAGCTCCGACTTACTCATCGACATTGAGCCTATATATAATATGATGTTCTATGATATGCGTTCACATTCTATGCATAACAATTGGCTCTCAGCTGCTCGGCATTCCGAGCAGATTCCAGTCCAATGCACGCAAATACACTGTGAGAAACAGACGCGTTTAAGTTCTGTATAACAAATTTTTATTAGTTTCTTTAGTTTCTCCTTCTGTGTTGTTTTGACTCAATTTTGTTGCTTAAATATTCTTTGAAATATTGGAGGCTAAATATGAATCATATTTGTTGACGGAAGGAATATTATAAAATTGTTTGTCTACATATTTTAAAGTCTTTACTATTGAATTTAGATTTGAAAATACACTTAATAATAAAATGTCTTCTTTGTCTCATCCCTTAGCTGATGAAAATTTCTCTCAGTGCAGTGACTATGTCATCGATTAGATGCAATGCAAGTCGCAAACTAAATCGTAATCTCTCTCTTAATCAGTCTGTGATTTACACAACGAATGCATACTAAAAAACCTCAGCTCTTATCATCGTCAATCGTCAATTTGGATCGTTGATCGTCGAGCTTGGATCGTATGAGATGGAATCTAGTTGGTAGAGCTGCGTCTGCTGATTAACAAATCGATTTTTACTTAATTTATTCCACATGAGCTGACAGTTAACAATTAGTCTGTCAGCTAACAGCTTCATTAGGCGGCTGAGGCTAAATCCGTTTAAATAATTTAACCAATTGTCATTACTGCAGTGCTACAACACTAATCTCTTACTTCTCTTCTTACTTCTCTCTCTCTCTCTCTATCTCTCTCTCGCTCTCCTTCTTTCCCTCTCCCTCTCTCTCTCTCTCTCTCTCTCTCTGTCAGTTCACACGTCCATCACATATTTTTAGCATACATATGTCTATAAATCATATGTATTATTATATACCCTAACAGAGATACTCACCTATAGATACCAACTGACATCTAGTTAAAATTAAGTATTTATCTTATTTACCCGTTCTATATAGTTTATAGCAACTCCACAACTTCAAAGCTTGGCGCTTGCTGCTTTTCAAATGCGACAGATAAATAGAAAATTTGTCATTCTGGCATGCCTCTTTTATACATTTATTTTAACTAACTTGCTTATACGACGATCTTAACTTGACCTCTCTACTAGCTTTATACAGACAAACGGATATACATATATACTCTTACTTTGTGTACTTAATAGTTTAATTACATAGCTATTTTCACATCGCTTCAAAAATATTGCTAACTATTCGCATATCATATTTGTGTTGTCATTATTGAAGCCCTTTTATGGGAATAATTATATTCTAGAAACATATTTGCACAGTTTAATGATAGAGTTTATGATTCCTACATCAATCTTAACTTAATGTTTACTAAAATCGATATTAGTCGATAACAAAGTTAAGTTGAGGTAAATATCGATTTTGGATATAAATCTTAGTATATTTAGCCCATTGGCATCCTTAAATTACTTTGATTACCCTGACTCCATAATAGCTGTTAGCCACCCGTTATTATATGTATAATCGACACTATATAGGGTATGTTCTTTTGTTTACATTGAGAGTAAGCGCTGTTTGGCTCTAGATTTAATGTAAATTTTATATATATGTATATATACAGGCAATTAGAACATATCCGATATAATTGCAGGTGGAATATGATATTATAGTTAGATTCAATGCAGTTCAGTTCGGTAAATTTATGCGATCTATAATTTGCATTCTAGCCAAGGGATTTGTCATCTAGCTTACTATATTGGGAAAAATTGCATAAAATTACAGTTGCATTTTGTGATTTTTTGTTGGTTATAGCTGAGATTTTTAATTGATATACTAAATAGTTGATGAGATTAGCGCTCTCGATGCTCTGCCATTGAGAACAGAACTGAGAGCTCGCTGCCTGCATATATAAAAACCCAGCTCGGCTGTCGAACGCCGAATCGTTGTCGCTGATCGGGCACGCAAACACGTTGTCCAAACCCAAATACGAGTCGGGGAAAAAAAAAACAGTGCTAGTAATAATATCTCTAAAGAAGCTCGACAGCCGGTCAGTAAGACGCGCTCAGTCTGATAACGTTCGTCGAGTCGTGCACGTCGCGAGTGCGCAACGCGAAATTGGATACGAAATCTCTATATAAATATATATTTATATGTATATTTATCATATCTAATTATCAATCTATATAACTGCAATAAAATGAAGCTAGTACTGTGTATTGTGTTAATGCTTGGCTGCCTGGCCACGCCCACGCCCGCCCAGTTCAATCGACGACAAGGTACAAGCGCGCAAACATACATATTCTTACACATCTAGCCTTAGAGAAACTTCTAATACTAACTAAGCAAAAACAAAGTAAACAAGTGGGGATTACGAGACGAAACCCGTTCCATTAGCTGCGACACATCTATAACATACTCAATTTATATACATATATCTGCATATTCACATTTAAATATTGATTATAATTAATTATAGTTTTTAGTGGGGGCTTTTTTTTGACAAAGTTCGTTGTCTAAGTCTTTTGTCTTGGGTGCTCAATTTGTGTGCGCAAATTTTGCTTTCGATTGAAACTGGTTCGATATTAACTTGGCTCTGACTATTTTTATGTAAACAATCTATATTTTTAACAATACATTTTAAGCTTCATTTAACACAATTTAGAGTCGCACGCAAATTTGCTTTGTCAAGTTTGTCGCTTAAGTCTTTTCAAGTCTGTGCCCAAAAATACAATGTTTATTTGAATTGAAGCTCTTTTAATTTGACTTAGCATTTTTGTGAATATAAGTATGATATATATTTGTTTATAAAGATATTAATTTTACAATCGAACGTGTATGATTTGTCAAGTTCGTTGCCTAAGTCTTTTGTTTTCGCTGTTATACTTTGGAGCAATATAAATTGTTTTTAATTGAAACTTGTTCGAAATTGGCTCTACAGGTATATGCATGCATATACATGTATGTGTATATATATATATATATATTAAAATATATATTAAACAGTTGTGTTTTTTTGGTATACGCTTCAGGCGCAGTCCGTAAAACCAGTCAGTGTCACTGTCATTGCAAGCTAGCGCCAAGGTCAGCTGAGCGCCGCTGTATGCCAGCCGCCGTTTCCTTACAGCTTTTATTATTATTTATTTTGAAATTTTTGGCAATTATGCAGATGTGCTTAGGCATTGCGATCACGTTTTACCGGATGGTTCATTTCAGCAAAGAGAGAGTTCAAAGAGTTTTAAGTATTTCAAACACATCTCTGGGATGTGGATTAAAATTGATTAGGTGATTCCATTAGTATGTCACGAGCCCCTATATATGTACGTATATATCTATACATATATATATATATATATATATATATATATATATATATATATATATATATATATATATATATTTGTTTATATATAGATAATTGATCAATCGCTTGATCACTCAAATAGTAAAACTTATTCTTATAATATGGCTATGGCTATAGCTAACTGTTTCTATGTAAGCTAATCTCAGCTGTAATTTAATTTCGTAACCGGCTTCGTTCTTTATAGCACTTAACTGTCATAACTCAAAAATAAAACTTTTTTCAAACAAGTTTTTCTATATTCGATTGCTTGAAGTATTTTGATGATGAATCTCGTATAAATGCGTAATATATAGATATACTATAGGTCTGCGAAATCTCAATTGTTTGTAGTATAGAATATTTTATTATAAGAAAAACTGCGAATGCGCCTTATTAAATTCAAATGCCAATTGAAGCATAAAAATTATAAAATAGAATTCGACAATGTGGAATGATAAACCATAAAAACCTCAAGGAATACATCAAATTGGATTGGATTATCATTATCAAGACAAAAGATTCATTATATGAAGCTCTTAAGAGTAGTTTTTGCATTTACTAATTTCATTTCATTTCAATTCTATTCTAAAACTTACCATTTAAGTTCTTTAATCTCTTTCTATCATCATGTTTTACTTTCACTTATGTAACGTTCAGCTATGTAAGCTTACTAATCCGTGTCTAAACTCTCGCTTTTTGGTTACATTTTTAGTTCGCCAGAATTGCATAACGCCCGAGAACTATTATGGTAGCTGTGTGGCGCTTAGTTATTGCCCCCAGGTGGTGAATATCTTCCAGCAGACCGATAGACGTACCGCCCAGAATTACATTTTGCAACTGCAGCGCAGCTGTGGCACACGCAGCGTTAATCGCGACCCATTGGTAGAGTTGATATTTCTTCCGTTTTTCCCCTACTCCATATGCTTAAGCGACTATTCGCAATTTGCTCTCAATGTAGGTGTGCTGCACTCGACCGATTACTAATCCGGTCACAGATCGGCCGAATCCTTTCATTACCACAGAGGGTAGCTTTGTTACGCCATCGGTGAGCCCGTGGACGACGAACAATCCATTCCTGTTCCCCAACACCCCGCCAACGCGGCGCACGACGACGACGACGACAACAACAACAACAACAACCACAACCGCTGCCCCAGCTACATCTAACTCACTTATAATGCCTCGTGGGCCATCCTGCCGGTTTCCACCTGGCACGGTGGGTGAGTGTGTCGGTAAGTACAAAGTGTGGCTCTATCAAAATGTTCATCTATAAACCGTTAACTTCTTTGCAGACATCAGAAGCTGTGACCCCGTCTTCAACGAACTTCGGGCTAGACAAAATGATCCCGACTATGCCAAGCAATTGCAAGCCTCGAATCTGGTGTGCGGCCGCGTTGGCTCCCACGTCTGTTGCCCCACTGGCCAGGCGGTGACCGAGATAACAACCGTCATTCCAGTCAATCTCAACGAGGTGCCACGTCGTCTTCCCACCGTGGCGGAGGGCTGCGGCGCAACACCCAAAGCGGCGGCTTTCAAGAAGGTTGTCGGCGGAGAGCCGGCCAAGCAGGGCTCTTGGCCTTGGATCGCTCTACTTGGCTACGACGTCATCGCTGGCTCACCATTCAAGTGTGGCGGCACTTTGATCACGGCCAGACATGTGGTCACAGCAGCCCATTGCATTCTGGAGGAACTGTGAGTAGATCTCGAAATATTTGAAACTATTTCTGAAATTGCAAATCCTTTTTGCTCAGGACATTTGTGCGTCTGGGCGAACATGATTTGACCACGGATACCGAAGCACGTCATGTGGACATAAGGATTGCTAAGGTATGTTGTATTGATAGGCGGCTGACTGATGGAGCAGTGAGATATAGGGCCAGCCATAAAGAACTGGGGCAATTGATGGACTAATTGATTACTTTGAGTATTGATATAAATGGAAGAAATGCAGACCTAGATTATTTCTTAATTAGATATGGATTATGTCGATTGATAAGGAAAGCTTTGAGACAGAGTGATTAATTGGTTGACTGATCGAATGATTGACCATGTGGAACGATTTCCAGCACATGTTGTTGATATATTTGTTCACCTTTCGAATCCTTTGTCTACGAGTTATATAGTGAATTGAAACTTAGCTTACATATATAGTCTCTTCTAAAATCTTCCTTTTACCCATTTCTATTGACAGAAAGTGAGCTATCCGCAGTATGTTAAGCGCATTGGACGTGGAGATATCGCAATGCTCTTTTTGGAGCGAAACGTGCAGTTTACGGACACGATAGTGCCCATCTGTATGCCCAGCAGTCCAGCTCTGCGCTCCAAGTCGTATGTGTCAACCAATCCCTTTGTCGTTGGCTGGGGCAAGACCCAGGAGGGTGGCCAATCCTCTGAGGTGCTCATGCAGCTGATGATACCCGTGCTGGAAAATGAGGAGTGCCGCAGGAGGTATGCGAGCGTGAACCGTTATCTGGCACCGGAACAATTTGACGAGGCGGTGCTCTGTGCGGGCGTCTTGGCTGGCGGCAAGGATACATGCCAAGGGGATTCCGGTGGACCACTGATGACGTCCGAGGTGGTCGACGGACAGATGCGCTTCTATCTGATTGGCGTGGTGTCCTATGGTGTGGGCTGTGCCCGGCCCGAGATACCCGGCGTCTATTCGAGCACACAGTACTTCATGGATTGGATAATCGAGCAGTTGAAGAATACGCCCTAAGAGAGATTTTAGCTAACTCAATTACTTGTATGATAATAATACTAATAATAATAATAATACAAATTATAATAATGAGAACAACTAATGATGGCAGAAGCGCTCCAAGCGAAACTCTCGTCTGTTGACATTGGGCTTTGTTCTCATGACCGAATCCTGAACGTGCCTCAGAGCCAAAGACTTATGCAAATAGCCTCATCAATCATGCGTCTAATGAACGTCTTGGTCAGGCAGGGGCCGTGATCTAAGTCCTTTTCATCTACATATTCTGTGGTGGTTGGTACATGTGTTAAAAGGGTTGCGCAGGGTTTACCGACCTACATCGAGCTAGACCTGAACTGCATTCTAATTGTGAGCCGGCTGGATTTGAATACATTTGAAAGTCTACGCAGATCTTCAGAACATTTGGCGCCATCTCAAGGATGCCAACAATGGAAAACCCCAAAATTCAAAATCCAAAACCACCTTTTGGCACGCTTCAAGTAACCCTCACAGCGCGCAGTGCTCTCTAATCAGATCAGATGCCAGCACCAAGACGAAGGCTGTTCCCCCGCGCATCTGTGGCCACATCTCCGTGTGTAAAGGAGTTATCCTTTTGTCTATTTCATTGTCTTGTGACTCAAATCGCAGCTGCTCTGCCCCTTTCTGCTTTCTGCTTTCCCATTTCCACTTTCCACTTTCTTTACTTCACGCTCTGTTGAGCCAACAGAACTCGCGTTGCATTCGCAATTAAGCCAGCATCACAACATGCATTGATCTTCGCTCTTAACCAAGATCATTTATCAATAAATTTGCATATGAAAATTTGCATGCGCAAGCCGATTTGCGAATACCCCGTAGCACAAGGGTGTTAATTTCATCATCATTAGCTCTGATATCTTTATTGACAGCTCGTTGCGAAAAACAGGGAGGGGCAGGGCTGGGATTAGGGCACTGAGGGTTTGTCTTTGCCAAAACACAAAACACAAGAAACAGAAAAAAAAGACATCAACAGTCAAGAGGTGTACAAAAGGATAAAACCCACAATTCGCAAATATAAACACAATTTGCCAGGCCACAATTCCCATTGATTTCGGCGCTCGGGGGTAATTCTCACACGATCCATTTCAGCTGAGCTGATCAATTGCCCAAATCTGTGAGCTAACGATCGTCTGATAGCCCTTTCAACGAAGTCTCTTTAAAATGTGGGCGCATCAAATGCGATTTTGATATGATCTTTAAGTAACTTGTATAAAGGGGTATTATTAGACCCTAAATAAGGGATATATTGGCACAAATGCTATGTGGCTCATGAGGGTATTGGTCTTTGAATTAAATACTTTTCGATATCAATATCAATTTATATTTTTAAGCCATTCTCGCTATAAGTCCGAAAATTAGTCAATCGAAAGCCTTTAAAAATCTTTTACAAAGGAAAGTAACAGGGCTAAAATTTAGTGAAGCTCAATACCGGGTGTCTTTCAGTCGGATATGCGCGACTTAAGCACTCTCGTTTATGTTTATTACAGAATAGTTTAGATCACAGGATATACAAGCTAGTTATTGACTTAATTATGAGGACTTAAGTCTAACAAGTTTAATTTAATTAAATTGCACAAAAATTATTCCTAATTTACTATTAAACATATGTATATGCATATCTATGTATAGCTGCTCATTCCTAAATCTCGGGTGAGGCCACATTCCGCTTGAGCACCTCGTTCAGTGTGGGGCTGAGTGCCAGGGCGGGATTCGCCACGGCAATGATATTGTCACCCGCCGCTGAGATGACCTGCACCCCGGCAGCTGTTAGATCCACAGTTTCGCCTAGGCTGAGGTTCTCGTTCGGCTTTGGGCAGCACGCGTCCAGCGAGGAGACGGGCGATCTTTCACTTTCCAGACCATTGCCCTATGGGAAATTTGATGGAGCATTACTTAAGATACATTTTTTAGCCAGCCAGCTGATGGGACGGGACGTTTGGACGCTCCACAACACATACTCACTGGCAGGGGCGGCGAGCTGGAGTTGCTGAAGGAGAAGCGCGAATCGTTGTCCTCAAAGTCCGCCGATTTGCCCAACCTGAGATATATGACATACATATTAGATATATATAGTATATAGTGTATCTGATTATTGTATATACTTACGAAAATTTGGCTATTTCCGTTAAATCGAACGGCGGCTTGGCAAACTTTTGATACATCGCAAATAGATTGTAGCGCGAATCCTCCACAGCTTCCTTTGAGTTGGTATATTATGGTATTTTTTTGGTATTCAAAAAGATTGTTGATTAAAAATTTCGGGTATATATTTTGAAAACTGTGCTCGGCAGAGCAGCGCATTAAGCAAGGCAAGGAATACACGGGTTGTTCGTTTGGGTTTTCAAAAAGCAATCGAAATTTATTTATTGGCTCAACGAAAGGTACACCACATATTGCAAAAGTCAATATATCAATATATGTATATATATAACGGAGAAGGCTACGCACTATATAAACGGAACTAGAACTAAGTGGGCTAGGATTGAGTAAAGAATGTGCTGGCATTGAGATAAGATTTGGCTAGGTTAGGTTGAACTAGATTATATTGGGTTTAGGTATTAGAGATAAAGAGTAAATTATGATTGGGATTGATCAGGGTTATGTTAGTTTGGGATAGACGTGAATATAAGGGAACGTTTGAAGTTTAATTTGGATAAGTTAGTTGAGCTTGGTTGGAAATAGTTAAATGAGCGGATTGTGGGTATTTAAAATTATGTTCAGGAATAAAGAAAATATAGTATTAGAGCTTAGTTTACTTTTAGTTGGATAACAAATAAAATTATAAATATACTACAAAGAGCAACAACAACAAATATACTAACACTACAGCATAAATATTCTATTCATGTTTAATATTTAGTAATACATATCCGTAGAACAGTCAAAGATTATTTAATTTTGATTATCTTTTAAAGAAATTTTATAGCAGAAAAAAATAATAGATGAAAGAATTAAAAAGAGAGAGGAAGAGAGAAAAAAGAAAGAAATAAGTATGGATAGGAACACCTAGAAAGACGGACAGGTCTCAGTAGTTAGCTGAGTTAGAAGTTAGTCATTTTTCAGACCTACGTAAAATACTTAAACGTATCAGACTAGGCTTTCATTAAATCTAAACAAACAAACAAATACCAAAGACTACGAGCTATAAGCAAGTTCTATATACAATTGTATGGAGAGTATAATATCGCAACTAGATATTCTAAGAAGAACCTCTAGGCAGACGTTAGTAAATTGAATGATCTTTCGATCGCACCACAAGCTGCAAAGCAAAATGTTGGGTTAACTTTGTTTGGAAGCTGAAGCTGAAGCTGAAGCACTGCACCAGATAATCTAGACCACAGATTAAGGCTCAATGGATTCCGTCTTCCTTACCCGGTTCAGTTCGCTGGGCAGCTGAGCCGCCTCTGTGGAGGACAGGCGCTGCCGCTTGACGCTGGGCAGCACAGCACCGCCAGCTGAGGCTGATGCCGATGCCGATGCCGAGGCAGCAGTCATGGCATCGCTGGACTCGCAGTCCAGATCAATGTTCGCACGCTGCATTGCCTGGTTGGGCAACTGGGTGAGCAGACCGCCATAGCGGGCTATGCTGGCCGAATGGCCAAAGCCCGCATCCTTGACGATCTGGCGGGCCAGTGGGAAGAGCTCGTCGCGCCGCGTGAGCAGCCAAATGGTCTGGGGATTACGACAGAGCTGCGCCGCCGCCTCATTCACGCAGACCTCGTGCAGTGTCAGCGGCTTCTCTGGGCGTCGCTTGCAATCGAATCTACCATAGATAGCCGAATACTTACGTATCTCATCCATGCGCCTCGGATCGTGCTCCGCCATGGCAATCACCTGCTCCAGCTCGCGAGTGGTGCGCTTCTTGGAGGTCTGGGCGCGCGGCTCCCGCTGCGGCAACTGTCGCGCTATCTTGTCGGCGCACATCGTGATGCGCTGCACCTGCAGCTCGGTGAGCACAGGCGTCAGCTGCGGCGAGCTGGACGACACCTGATGCGCCGTGCTGGCCCCAGCCACACAGCTGCCCGCATTGCTGACTACCAGAGGCGTCGCCGTCGGACTCTGCAGCACGGGAAGAGCGGGGCACATGACGGGCGCACTAATCTGCGCCAGCATCTGGGCATTGGCAACTGAAGATGGAGCCACTGAAGCAGCCGCAGCCGCAGCAGCAGCAGCAGCCGCAGAGGGAATTGGAGCTGTGGGCTGAAAGGATGCGTATTTATGGCGTGGCAGCGCGGGCGTTGAGTCTGAGTTGAATATTAAAGCGGGCGCGGGCTTGGTAGGTGTCTCACATAAACCTAAGATAAGGAAACATTAGTTAGCTTTTACCATGTCTCTATCTCTCTCTCTTTCACTCTTACCTAGCTGCGGCAGCATGGCTCCTTGAAACAAGCTCGGATTGTTGGCCCATTCGTGCAGCGCCTTCTGCAGACGCCGCACATGCAAGGGCTTCGATGCCATGCCCACTAATGCCATTATCTCCAGGAACTCCTCCTCGCCGGCATCGTACAGCTGCTGCACATCATCGCCCCCCATCTCCAGCAATGTGTCGTAGTAGGCCAACAGGCTGGCGCGCTGCAGCACTCGATACAGCTGCACCTCCGCCTCATTGCTAGGTCGAGATGTGGTGATTACTAAGGGATAAGGAAGGAAAGAAAGAAAGAAAGAGAGATAGAGAGAGATAGAGAGGTTATTAAGTAAACTTTGGATATGCTAGTATAGTATATATTTATATTTAAGGTCTGGTATATATCATACCATATATCATACATCATTATATATAGATATATCATACGCACAAAAGAGATTTCAAAATTGAAAGAAATAGATCTAACTATACAGACAACATACCATATAAACATACATTTTTTCTATGCACTTCATTTCTTATGACTAAATTTCAAAGATGAAAAATTTCCGCGTGCGCTTCAGATTCTTCTTCTTATGCTACAGCTTCAGACCGGGTATCAAAATGATATTTATAGAGCTGCCTCGCCGCTAAGTTCTCACAACGTTGAGAGACCATAAGAAAAAAATTTAATTAAATTCGCCTTTTTTTATACTAAAAAAAACTCGACGGACGTCTGGACCGTAAACCCTTTTGCAAAGCACGAAAAAAAGAGAGAAGGAAAAAAACGAAACCCAATCAAAAAAAAAAAAAAAAAAAAAAAAAAAAACGAAAAGTAAAAAAATGAACGGACGAAGTTGGGAACGAGCTCATCTGCATAAGCAAATGTGAGCGAGCGTATGTATGGGTGTGTGCGTGTGTATGTGTGCAACCCTTTCGCTTTCGTCCTTTAAAGAGCCAAGGATACTCGGGCTCGGCACAAAACTCGTTAGAAATGCGTCACGCATGCGCATAGCCAAGGCGAAAGCCAAAAAGGAACCCAAGCAACATTTTAATCCTTTTTATTTCTCTCATTTTTTTAGCTCAAAATTTTAATGTTTCTCTCTCTCTCTACCTCACTCTCTCTCTGCCTGTGTAAATTATGATAGTTATTTTCGCCTAGATCTGCAGCAGCTTCTGCTCATCATCATCGTCATCATCATCATCATCATCAAAACCTTCTCGTCAAGCCACAATTTATGGCTCGCGTTGCGCTCAAAAGGCCGCCAATGAGGCGAAGCGCTGATGATTATGTCAAATCGTAAATAATTATGTGAGAATATTTTAGTCCGGCCTTTTGGGTAGCAGACGGCTCTCCAGCCAGACCCAGTCTCAATGCTTTCCAGTTTCCCAGTGCTCTCTAGCAGCTTTAATTAATAGAAAAACGAGCTGAGCCAACTAAATTATAACAAAACAGGGCAAAATCACAAAAAAAGAGAAAAAAAAGAGAAAAGAAAAGGAAAAGGAAAAACAAAGCACATCGATCGTTGGTTGGGCACATCAATGCCTGGTTTTTGTATACCCTGTACTTCAGAGATTCATATACGGGTATGCAGACATAGGCTTTGTTCATTCAGAAGAGTTTAATAATAATAATAATTACTGATTTTTATATTTTTTTAGTTCACTTCAATAATTAGTAGAGAACAAGTAATTGCTCTACATCTAAAATTTCCTACTATGTATCTACCAATTATAATCAAATTACAGGGTATGTCTTAGTCGATGCGCCCTAATGCGCCATAACTCACTTGCTTTTTTGAGCGCATGCGCAGACGCTGGCGCTGCTACAAGCGCAACTAACTACACGAGTAAAAGCAGGAGCTTGGAGCAGGAGGCGCATGGGATGGAGTTGAAGGTGGCGGTGGCTGTACAGCAAGCATGTAGCGTGGTGTAGTTGGTGTTGTCACTTGATGCGTTGCCAATCATTAACCCATGATTGCATGCCTGTCACAATTTATGACACGTTGACAAACTATTGAAGGCAACAATTTTTAAAGGAATCCCAAGCAGAAACCCATAAACTCCATAAAACTTGAATGCGCAACGAATGAGATTGCAAAGTTGGCTCAGATATCAAATTAAACTGCAATGGTTATTATTTTTGATGGATATATAGCTCTACATTTAGTTGGCTATAAAAGTCGAAATTTATTTTTAAGCAATTGGTTTGAGAGAAAGAAATAATTCGTCAGATCTCAGAAGTTGTTGGAACCTCTAAGATATAAGAATCTATTGGAAGATTTTTAAACTTATTAAAACTGAGAAGATATCAGAGAATATTGTCTCTTTATTGTTATTGCTGCGATCTTATTATTCTTATATATTAAAAGATAACAGATGATTTTATCATACTATAAATTCTATCAAGATCATATGCAACTAATATTAAATAGCCTGATTAATGGAGTCTGTATTCTGATCCCTTTGGGGTTAAGTGGGACTGTCCAAGCGACACTTCTTCTATGCCTCTTGCCTGTGTGTGCCCAATGAGGAGTATTTAACGCAGACGCAGAATCTTTTTGCGTAAAACAGAAGCGGGACTCTGTGGATGGAAGACATCAGAGATGTGGATAGCAGCGACTGGGCGGCTGAGGGACGACTGTGGCACTGAGAAGCCGAGCGGGGCGAGTGGGGTGAGGAATTTGCAGCAATAAATAAATGAGACGTGATTTCAATACACAAATAATGCGAGGGGAGCGCGCAGCTGGAGCAGTGGCAGGACCAGGCAGCAGGAGAAGAGCTGGAACTGGAACTGGAACTGGAACTGGAAGTGGAACTGTCTGGCCATGTGGCCGCGCTTGGGGTTGGGCCTGGGTTGGGGGCCTGCGATTCACTGTCTTCTGGGCAGCAGCGCTTGGCGCGCTGATTGTCACTCGCTTGCTGCAGCTTGTTGATTTTTTGTATTTTTTATTATTTATTTAATTTGCGGGTCGCTTTTTGCTACCGCCTGCTATATACCCTGTACTCATTGGCAAATGTTTAATGGCGGGTATGTTGTGAACAGAGAGAGAGAGAGAGAGAGACAGCAGAGTCGGGGAGTCAAGAGAAAGCTTAGTTTCGAGTATGTTCAACTTATAAATATGAATATAAGTTCCATTCTACGTACAAGTATAAGTTCTAGTATAAGTGTCAAGTATAAGTGCTAGTATAAGTGCCGTTAAAAGTCTGTGTATAAGTACAAGTGCAAGTATCAGTATAACTACAACTGAACATGAGTATAAGTACCAGTATAAGTACCAGTATAAGTAGCAGTATAAGTACTTGTATAAGGGAAAGTATAAGAACAAGCAGAAGTATAATTTCCAGTATAAAAATGTCAAGGTATTATTACTGTTACAAGTACAAAATATAAGTGCATATAGAATTAGACACGTGCGTATAAGAGTGTCTAATAAATTTCGAAAGTACAGGGTATTAGCTCGTATTCACGGTCAGCTGCCAGCGCTTTTATATGTTGCGCGTTGTAGGGCCAAGACTTTTAATGTTGGCTGCTGCTTATGTTGACGTTGTTGTTGTTGTTGTTGTTGCTGCTACTGCTGCTGCTGTTGTTGTCATTTGCTAAATATGTTGTTTTTATGCGTTGGCAAATGGCAAAGATGGACAAAAAATGAACTGCAGTTGCTTTTTAGTTGGCACTTGAAAGCAATAATGACATTCGACGCCACATACCAAGCCGCACAGCCTGGCCGGCAGACCAGGTGAGTCTGTGTGTACACGTGTGTGTGTGTGTGTGTGTGAGGGCCGTCAATCGTTGGCGTTCGCTTCGATTATGGTCAACAGGCAAAAGACAGGAGAAAAAAAAAACGCGCATTGATTCGCAGACGCCGTTCGAACTGCTGAACCGAAAACTATTTCTCATATACAACGATAAAAATTGGATGGATGGCAGGATGTTTTTTTTGCGCAAAATTCTTGGATCGTTCAAAATACCATCGATGGCCATAACTTTGGAGCGTTCGTACGTGCCAATGGCCGCTGATGAAGCTGCCAGCTGAAGCAACTCGGAGGCATTGTGACTGTGACTCGGAGGCAAGGCCAATGCCTCGTTAGCTACCCTCAGCCAGGGGCTGGGGTAGGTTTTTTTCTTGATGCTACCCCTAAGACGCACCTATCGTGTGGGTAAGCCAAGAGCTACCTGAGCTCTGGCGCACATTTCATTGGATGTCCTCCATTTGTATAGCTAGACAATAGATCCTGCTGCTGCTGCTGCTGCTGCTGCTGATCCTGCTGCTGCCCCTATCTAAGGTCCTGCTCAGGGTGGGTTTCTTACGCTCGCAGCACCAAGGAAATGCAAACCGGATTCTAAATTACAAAGCTAAAGCAACGGCAACTTTTTCTATTGTTTCACATTTCCGTTACACACAACAAAACCAAAAACAAATCTCACACAGAACCGGCGAAGCTTTGAAAAGCGCGGGAAATTGAAGAAAACAAAAGAGCAAAGACTGAACTGGCTGAAGAATTTGATATGCAGCGCGAATTTGTATAAAAAACATTAAAAAAGAAAAATGAAGTTTAATATTAATTTAAGTGGATCTTAAGGAGCTTACAAACTCCAGTCAAAAATGAAAGATAGAAAGGAGGGAAAATAAAATTTTTACAAGACTTCTAGTAATGCCACAAAATACCCATGTAATTTTTAGACCTATGAAATAATAATCTTAAGACTATATAACGAAAATATTAAATACATATATAGGGGATTTTCTATATATATGTATTCCTTTTTGAGCGCTGCTTTGAAAAGAACGGTCGCACTTAGTTA
Organism: Drosophila arizonae; assembly: GCF_054131065.1. NCBI lineage: Eukaryota > Metazoa > Arthropoda > Insecta > Diptera > Drosophilidae > Drosophila > Drosophila arizonae. The sequence goes on along the minus strand of NC_142924.1, from coordinate 1,813,153 downwards.
GATCGGCAAGCTCTTCGTCTCATTCGAGCCTTCAGTCTCATATCTACCCTTAATGTTATTGTTAATATAAGAAAAGAAATTATGTATTTTGCTTACATTATTTTATAACTATGTAAATCTAAAGTTCCATAAAGACTCGCATTGATTTTTTACAAATATTTTCTATATAGATTTCACTATAATTCTTTTATATGATGGTCAAGAAATTGCATGTAGATCTTAAAGATCTTCATTGTATTTTAATTTCTACTTCTGAATACCACTCATTTATCTTTCTATACATTTTTAAAAGTTTCACGTTAATATGTGAAATTATCGATATTCATATAAATCCAAATAAACTTATTTTTATGTACTTTTCACTCTCACTGCACAATTCCTAAGGATCTCCCATTTTATCACTTTAAAATATCACTTCTTACAATCTATTTCATTACTTATTTCATACCTATTTCATACTTACAAGTGCCGTTCGCGTTGCGTCCAAAGATCTTGCCCTGCGGACTGAGGATCGGGCTGGACGAGGCCGAGGGTGCGCCGGATAGTGAGCGCTGTCCCTCGGAGAGGCCGCTGGCCAAGGACAGATTGTTGACATCATCCTGCTTGAGCAGCTCGATGCTGTTGCTGTTGCTGGCGGCGGTGGTGGTGGTGGTGAGCAGTGATTGGGGCAGCGACTGGAGCAGAGTGTTGCTGGCCGAGCAACCGGAGCTTCCGCTTCCTGTGACCAAGCTGTGTGCCTTGCCGGCTGGCGAGGGAGCTGTGCTCGTAGCCGAAACTGTTGTGGAAGCTGCCACTGCGATTGCTGTGGCTGCGGCTGCTACTACTGCGGCTGCTGCTGTTGTTGTTGTGGGAGAATTCGTCTCCATTGTTGTTGTTGTTGTTGTGTGTTAAGCGAAGACGAGAAGGACAACCAAACAAGGACAAAGAGGCACAAGCACAAAGAACCAAGACTAAATGCATGCAAATTACACACACAAAAAACTCAAAAACGAACTCAAAATCAAATAAGGATGCACTACAAGAAAGCTAAAATCAACTACACTACACTCCAGGATTGAGCAACGTTTCGTAAAGATCGTTGTTTAATTATTTGTTTTGTGTTTTGTTTTTTCGATTTCGATCTCGATCTCTGCCATCCGCTCAGCTCGAGGCCAGACGAACTTCTGTTCTCGCAGCGACAACGACGCGCAGCTCGTGGAACCCTTTTTGCTGCATCTTCGAGATACTTTCGAGCAGAGAGCGAGAGAGAGAGAGAGAGAGAGTTGAGATGCAGGAAAGAAAAAACATGTACATAGAATCACGCAGCAGACGTCGCTGCCGAAAGGGTTAAAAGGCGAAGAAAAAAACGAAGCAAAAGAAAAGCAACAACAACAACAACAACAACAAGCTGCTCAAGCGTTTTGGTATGCGTAGCCGAAGACGAAGACGAACCCGAAGCTCGTTGCCGAAGATCTGCAGACGAAGGCATTTCACTGTAGGCCAATGAGGGTAAGTTTTTCAGCTGCGTGACTCTTATTAGAAGTCAGTTAGAGAGATTTTGCTGTTGCTATTTGTGCTGGATGTCTCCGCCTCTTGCCTGGCTCTCTCTCCTAGCTGTCAATTGGGTGCGCACAGCCATGAGCAAGAGTGAGAGAGAGGGAGAGGGATAGTGAGAGTCAGAGTGAGAGTGGGAAAATACCTCCACAGCTGCGCAGACATTTTGATCAACTCTTTAATATGCCCAGCACAGCATATGCAAAGGGTATGCTAAAGAGTTTTTTTTGATGTGTGTGAATATATAAGAGACTAGATGCTTATAGAGTAAAACAGAAATTTACCTATAGAGAAATCGAGTACAGCTAGCTTTTGCTTGGGAACAGAGATACGATCACTTTCCTTAATTCCCGCCTGAGTACAGCATATCTGCGCGTCGCGCCATCTCATTAAGTAACCATTTTTTTCGGCTATTTTCCGTTAAAAATCCGAAAGGGTTATTCGTTGTGGTGCCCCTCGCCCAAGCTCAACGTTTCAAATTAATTTTTTCGAATTTCGCTTTGTTGTTTATGAAATATGACGAACGTATTTTCTTGTATTTTCTTTTTTTGTATATACAAAAACAGTTTACAATAGGTTTTTTGCTTTTATATTATTATTTATATCGTATATAAGTATAGTAAGAGGGGATCAGGGGAATACTTTGTTTGTTCTACGAGGGGGGAGGGGGGTGTAGTGTTAGTAGATGTGAGTTAGATTACACTAGGATTGGGTTTACGTTAACAGTCGTGGTTAGGTTGCCGGAGACCCATTATTGGTTTTGGGGAACCCAAGCCTCAGTCATAGACCATTCCCGAATCAAGGATGAGAGGAGTGTGCTACAAGTGCGGGGTTCCAACTTAGCTTTGGCTCGGCCAACTATAAATTATTGACGCTTATTATCTGATTGATCCAGCCTATGAACGAGGAGACCTTCACATAAACACCGGGCACATCCACCCGACCGCAGCCGAAGCCCCAAGAGACGAGGCCGGCCAGCTCGAAGAAGCCATCGTCCTGGCAGACCAGCGGGCCACCGCCATCGCCCTGGCAGGCATCGTGTCCCTCCTCGCCGCCGGCACAGAAGCTGGAAGCGGGCAGTATGAAGATCTTCTCCGTGACCGCGTTCACCTTCCTAATGCACTCCGTATCGCTGACAATGGGTATCTCCGCCTCGCGCACACGCAACGGAATGGGGCCAGCTGAGAGTGGGAGATTAGTATCTTGATATCTTGATGGGGTCATTCCTGGCACTCACCTTCGCCCATGTATCCGTAGCCCGTGACCGTACAGCGCTTGCCCGCCGTATGGCTGACACCACGTGCCGGCAGGCAAACCAAACAGACGCCATCTCGCAGCTCCGCCTGGCCGTGCAGCTTGAGCAGCGCAATGTCGTTGTCCAGCGTTTGGCTATTGTGGTTGTGGTGTATATACGTGGTGGCCACGCGCAGCGTCTGGGCGCCCGGACTGCCATACTTACGTGTCAGATCGTAGTCACCCACGCGCACGTAGATCGCATCGCCGGAGCGAACAATGCTGCGAGAGAAAGTAAAGGGAAATCGAAGAAGTATTAGATAAGCTAACCACAGATTGGGACTAGGTAAGGTGCACTCACTTGGTAACACAATGCGCTGCAGTCAGCACCCACTGAGTGCCAATGAGCGCTGCACCACACAAATACTGATTGAGCGAATTGATGAGCGCCACCTGCCAGCACCACTCGCCATTTTCTCCATCCTCGCCGCCAACCACGCGCGCACGACGTCGAGTGCTGTAGTTGGCCGACAGCTGTCCGGGACTCGAGTAGCTGTTGTGCTGATAGTATTCCGGATAGACAATCGCCGACGACGACGACAGCTCTGGCTGATCGTGATAGGAGCGCAGCTGATTGCTCTGAACTCCGCTGCTGCCCACCAGGTCGCCCAGCTTGTCATTGTGAATCTGAATGGGCACAATGGCGGAGCCGAGCACCAGGCGTTCGTTTGACTTGTTAATGGTTCCACTGCCGCCAGCATAGGTTGTCGACAGCTGTCTGGCCGTGCGCTGTACGCCGTACTTGGCCCGCGCATAGGAGACATAGTTGAGAGCGGGCGAGCTGCGGGAGCGACCCGTACGCAAGGTGCCCTTGACGCCACACACGTACTTGGAGTAGACGTGCGGACGTGGCGTGGTTGTCGTGGTGGTCGTTGTTGTTGTCGGTGGTGCGGGTGGAGCAGATGGCGGCAATGCGGGCTGCGGTCCAGGTGCGGGTCCATAATAATCCGCATAGCTGGGCGGTGGAGGCAATCCCGGCTGATAGACATGCGCGTGGTGCGGAGGTGGTGGTGGACCTTGGGGCTGATTAGGCATGTAGTTGGTGGGTGCGTACGGTGGCGGTGGTGGCTGCTGCATCGGTGGCTGTGGTGCATACGGCGGCGGATAGTTGAAGTAGGAGGTGTCATTGCGTGTCTGGAACTGCTGCTTCTCCAAGATTTTGCTCTTGGGCGCGCAACAGATCTGACCGGAGCGCTTGCATCTAAACAAATCTGTCATCTCGGCGTTTTCTGGAGGAGATTAGCAGAGAATTAAGAGGGAATTTCCTTTATTCGAGGTGCAACTACTTACTGAAGCAGGTGAAGCTAAGCAGGCTGACAATGCAGGAGCCGGGGCATTCCTCGCGTGGATCTGGACTGGGCGTATGGGGCAGCACGTAGGGTGGTGCTGTGGGTGATGGCGTTGGCGGCGCCGTTGGTGGCGGCAATTTCGGCTTGGGCGCACCAGAACGTGAGTTATCACAGCAAACTGAGCCCTTGGAGCAGGTCGTGGGAGTCGTTAATAAGACGGAGGGACGTTCGCAGAAGGCGGCCATGAGCATGAGCAGACAGAAGCCCGGACAACGCTGCACGGCGGGCGGTGCAGGCGGTGGTGGTGGTGGTGCAGGTGAGTTCAGTGTGCTTTCGGCAAAGGATATGAACTGGGAGAGCAAATCTCCACCAGACTGGGTGGCCGTACTTGCTGGTGGTGGTGGTGGTGCAGGCTTAGCTGCTGGCTTAGCGGCCGGCTTGTTGGCGATCTTGGTGGCTGGCTTGCTGGGCGACGCCGGCTTAGCAGGTGTCGACTCGGAGGCAGTGCTCGTTATACAGCAGCTACCCTCGCCGGGACAGAAGGCATCGGAATCGATCTCATCGCAGAAGATGGCAAAGATGCCGTTCATGCACTCGCCCTCGCATTCCTTCAGCACTTGGCCTTGATCCTGACCAGACTTCAGTTTGTTTTTGTTGCTATTGTTATTGCTTGAAGTTTGCTCTTCTTCTTCCTCCTCCTCTTCCTCCTCCTCCTCCTCCTGGGCGGCAGCTTCTGTTGTGGTAGTTGTGGTGGTCTTCTTATGCTTGGTGGGTTTGCTCTGCGCGTGGCTGTTGTTATTGTTGTGGGTCTTGGTGCGCGCTGGCTCGGGCGTAGTGGTGGTGGTGCTTGTGGTGCTAGTCGTTGTTGTTGTGGTGCTAGTCGTCTTGCTGGTTGCGGGCTTGGGCAGAGTTTGATTGCCCTTCAGATTGCTCATGTGCTCTGTGAATTGAGATGAAATCAAGCCTAGCTCTTTACGGGGTTTATTCTTGGTCTTACTGGCTGGTATGTATATGTCCTTGGGCAGTTTGCCATTGGAGTATTCATCCAGGGAGACGCAGCACTTGGTGCCCTCCTTGCAGAGACCACCACTGGTCAAGTAAGCCTCACAGTATTCCGCTATGCGATCCGCCACACAGACGCCCGTGCAATTCTCTGTGGAAACAAAGTGGAACTTAGTGTGGTTTACGGTGGTTTCGAAGTGGTTTCACATACTATTCTCATCTTCCGTTTTGCTGGCTTCCACCTTATCCTTGGGTTTGCTCGTCGTGGTCTTTTTGGTGGTAGCAGCGGGTTTCTTGGTGGTTGTGGTGGTGGTGGTGGTAGCTGGACGCTTCGGCTGCGGCTTTGGCTTCGGCTTAGGCGTTGTGGTTGTCGTTGTAGTTGTAGTGCTGCGTTTAGTGGTGCTGCTCACAGTCGTGGTGCTGCGCTGTGTGGTGCTGCTGCTGGCAGTGGTTGTCGTGGTTCTAGGAGTGGTCACGGCGGTTACATTTTTGCCTAGTTATGAAATGGAAACGTTTAGCTGGGGATTAATGAGGCCGATCGAGCTGTGTCTTACCAGGCGCATTCTCTATGCAGCACTTCATGCTTGGCGAGGGGCAGGGAACGTCGTCGAGCACCTCATAGCAAATGAGCGTGGCCAGTGTATGGACGCAAACACCTGGGCAATCCTTGGCATCCGCTGTGCTGGTGATCGTATCCAACAGACCGGAGAGGAAGCTGCCCGCCAATGATTCATCCTGGGCTCCAACAAACGGCTTGCTGCCCAATAGCAGCAGACAAAGACTCAGTGTGTAAAGTATTCCTTGGGAAGTTCCCATATTTCTTAAATTTCTCATTTCACTTTGTTCAATTGTATAAAAGTTAGCTCATCGCGTTGCAAGAATCTGTAAAAGAGAAAGACAGTTAGTGGTGCAAGGGGGCAACAGTGAGGGAGAGAGAGAGAGAGAGAGAAAAACGAAATTAGCCAAGTGAAAGTTTAGCTTAGTCAGCGCCCCCATCCATGTAACCCCGAAAGGCCTGTGACGCAACAGAGTGCTCCACACTTGAATACCTTGCAGCATCCGAGCTGAGAGATGAGAATCGAGAGAGAGCTGTGAGCTTCAAGAGAGTACCCCAAAAGATCATTGGCCTAGAAAGCGTTCAGCAAATGCCTCAGTTGTCGCACCACACTGAGCGAAAATACAGATCTGATACCGAGAGAGCGTATGGTTATTTTTGAATTATCAAAATAAATTCGGATTAAACTTTTACTAAAGAGAAGTAAATATGTTTCAAATTAAAAATAATATATTGTTAAAATATTCAAGTAAATCTCGGAATTCCCTACATTATAAAAAATTTTTAAAACTTTCGTTTCGAAGAAAGTTCCAGAAGGATATATATTCCACATTCGTCCAAATTCTTGAATCTCAATTATAAAGCTCTTTTTTCTTTGAGTGCATTGAGAGCAACTTCTTGAGAGGTTTTATTGTATGGGGGGCATCTGTCGAAAAACCAGTTTAAATGCTTGTTGCCTCGCCTCATTCTGGTTAATGGACTGAGGAGCTGGTTCTGTGACAGGTGCGTCCATCTAACCGTTGTGTCAAGCGTTCAGCTTATCTGCCGTGCCCCATTTTAATATTACGTATACGTCTTAAAGGGGGATAAGACAACAACAAAAACTAGTGGTACAACGGGAGCGTTTGATATATGGGACCTAAAATATGTATTTGGGTTGACAGTTGTAAGAAAATGGTTCAAAAGGTAGTTCAAGTAGAGTTCAAACCCGTTTTAACTGTTAAAACCTGTGACAAGTGTGGAAAAATTGAAGTTAATATGTAGTTAGAACTTAGTGAACTAAAACGGAAACTAGGACTAGTTGATGGCTTAAAGACAATAACTAAAAGAAAATCAAGGGAATCTTGCTGAAGAATCTAGTGTTTTCTTCCCAACGTTTAAGATGAAACGTTTTAGCATTATGAATGAAATAGAAAGTGCATTGCCCCAAAAACAACAAAAAGGCAAAACGAAAACAAATTGAAACCTATCTCAGTTGACAGATCTTTAGCGAAAGTGCTGGCAATAAATATGTAGTATGTAGTTGACTAACACTTGACAATGGCTAAAACGAAGAAAATGGCAGAGCTACATGTGTATGTATTTGTATGTATGTAGCTCAGTGACAATTATGTGCCGGCGACAACTAAACGCGCGCTGCCCCCTTCTTATCGAGCGCTGCATTTGCCTCACGTGCCGCCTCGCTTTCACGTTCAAACCGGAAATTTTAGACTTAAAGGGCCAAAACTATTTAGAGGAAAACAAAAACAATGAAAAGAGAACTCTCGTTAAGCCAGGCGTGTGACAATCCTCAAGCTGTATAGAAAAAGAAAGAACAGCTAGAAAGCTGAAGCGCCTGTAACAAGCGCTAGAACCCAAAAACAAAACTGTGTAGCGGGCACGTCTTTTGGGTCAGCCATCGCCATGCGCTGTCTCTGTCTGGCGCATGGGCACGCCTACGCCATCATGAATACCAAGTCCGGCACCAAATTCATTTAAGTAGGTCAGCTGCATAAGGCGCGACAACAACACCAACAAAAGCAGTATGTTACACCCTGCTCCTCTTCACCTCTCGCTCGCACTCGCTCTTCAAGTTTAGCATGCGAATTATGTGTTCTTCACACTTGAGTCGTAAAGAATTTCTTTCATTGAACGACGACAGCCAAAACAAACAGAAACCGAAACAGAAACAGAAACACGCATTCAAATGCCGATCGAACGGTTAACAGTAACGGTAAACGACGGCTGGTAGACACACTAGCTACACTAAAAGAAATTACTGATTACTGGAATCGAATCGGAATGCGGTCAAGGTCGAAATTGAAAATTACTAAGTTATGAATTTAATTATAGATTATAAGAGATGTCAAAAACAGTTAACAGTAATTATATATATGATATAGAGATGTGATTAATTTTTACAACAGAACTAAGTCAGTCTTTTCTCTAGGTGTAGCATAGTTGAAATTATTATTTTTTTTTTTGTCAACTGCAAATTGTTTTTGTTTTTGTATGTTCTGTCTATAAAGTCTTTCATTTTTAGCACTTCCATTAAAGTCCCGAGGCACAGTTACACACACACACACACTCATGCATATCACTCTACCAAAGACAGCGACTGATCCAAAGTCAGCGCGGCTCAGTCTTTGCCTTTGGGGCGCAATCCGAACAAGTTAAGCGACTTTTTTCTGCCGTTTCTTCTTCTTCTTCCTCTACTTCTTTTGCTCTTTCTGAATTAATGGTAACGGTAAGCACAAGACGACACATAACTGTGCGCCGGATCAGCAGGACAGCGCAAGGCGGCATAGACGTGTCGGGAATGCGGCACAGTTTCCAATTGCCAATGGCTGCGTATGCAAAGTTCTTTCAACACACACGCACACACACACACACACAGATACACTTGCTTGAGTAGCTCAACTAACCGTTCTTAGTGCCGGGGCAACTGCACCTTGCGAAAGCCAGTAACAAACTGACCAATGCTCAAGGTTCTCGATGCTTGGTAAGCCGCCAAGGCCAGCAGCAGCAGCAGCGGCAGCCACGAGCAGCGGCAACAGGCCGGAGAAAGTGAGCAAAAGAAACTTTGTTGAAAGAGCAGCAGTAACAGCAGCAGCAGCAGCAAAGAGCGAGCATTGCGCTCTCTTCGCCACCTGTTCTCGGCGGCAGGCAGCAGGCGGCCGGCGGCAGGCAGAGCGTAGGTCGCTTACAGCTGAAAAGGGATCGCTTGACAGCTGTAATAGCTGCAATTATTGGCACTTGAGAAATTTTGCGACCTTCTTTTCGCTTAAGCATTAACCCCGGAGTGTGCCCACTTAGCGGATTATATTGCTGCAATTGTTGTCCCTTTTCAGCGCATCGTTCGCCCGGCTTAGTTATGCAAATCTCGAGTGCACCCTGTGCGAAACCTATGCAAATTTCGCAAGTCAGCAGGGAGTTTCGTGATTACCTGAAGATTCGCATGCAAATGCAGGCTGGGATAACTCTTGACTGTTTTACTGTTGTCAAACATTGTTGAAATGCAATTATGAGTGCAGAAATCGAATGGTGATGATGGGAAAAAATTGCATAATCGCCTGCTTAAGGCGAACGTCACGTGGCTCGGGCAACATAATCTTAACCTCAAATATGCAAAGAAAGGAATTTCGAAATTTTTACTTTTACTTTGTCTAGCTAATTAGAGCTGGCATAGCTTATGGCCTGTCTAACAAATGTCTAGCAAAAGGACAACCTTAAGGAAGATTATTTAAGTGATGCGGCGTCTCAGTCTCTGTATTTTTTCGGATGTTCCCAGGCTCTAGGCATCAGAAGCATTCTTCACACGAACGAAATTTGAATAAAACGCTGCCTAAAAAAAAATTGAAAGTGGTATAAAAAAGTGAAAAAACTTTAGAAAAAAAATTGTGGAAAAAAACTTATTTATCATTCTGCGAGCATATTTTGTATACCTGAGATCCTGGCCCCTGGGCCCAAGGCAAATAGATAAGGTCTTGTGTTGGTGGTGGTGGTGGTTGAGCAGCCGTGCTCTCTCTCTCGCTCTTTCTCTCTCGCTCTCGCTCTAGCTCGCCTGTTTCTCTATCGTCCTGCGTATGCAAATCACGTTGATTCCTTTTCAATCTCAAACAATGGATCGAGGGTCGTCCTTTTCGGCCACACATGTTTTTTCGCGTCTCCTTTTTTTTAAACATTAATCGTCCTATTAAAAAAAAAATATAGATGATTAAACCCTTTGCGTGTGTACACTTTTTTTTAGCTGATTTTTCCTCTTTTTTATACCGTTTGCGAGTGTTTTTTTTTGCTCGTCCCGTTTTTGTCATTTCACTTTTTCGTGGGAACTGCGGATCGGACAGCTATATATGATAATGAAGTATGCAAAGCGGACTTAGAAGATGATGAAGAAGAAAAAGATGCGATGCATGGGTAAAGTGAAAATCGAGTAATGGGTGCTTGGTACAGTACGAAAGAGTTAGAAATAAGTAAATATAAGACACATTAAAATATAAGCTAATTATTTATAAGCTAATAATTTCTTTTCTTCATTTTTTTTTTTTTTTTTTAATATTTCCTACTTCACAATAAAATTTAATTTTATTTCAATTTTTTATTTTTAGTTTCTACAGCCAAATCTAATTTGAAGATCTTAAAATATCTATTTAGATAATCCATGTTGTTTTTTGTTGTGGTTACATCTTTTGTTTTTCAAGACTATCGTCGAATACCTACCCTAAGCGATTTATGCATAATCATTTTGCCACTCCTCCTTGCTTCAGTCCTGGTCGTTTTCGCTTTCTGATCTGATTTTAGGGAGAGGCGAGAAAGTTGGACGAAAAGAACTCGATTTGCATATTGAGGATCATGTAAAAAGGGGCCGAGGGCTTGTCATGGGAACAAAAGATGAATGCTTTATCAGTGAATAGATGCAAATCAATATTTGATGTAATTAATTAATATCATCAAAAATAGAAAAACAACAATATTAACATTTATCAATCAATTTCAAGACAATTCAATCAATATCTATGCAAATCAAACAATTAATTACAGTGTAAAATGTAAGAAAGCCCTAAGAATATGATTTCAATTTAGAATCGGTGCGTCGTTCGGTTGGTAATTACGTAAAAAAACTATTAACATATAAAATATATTAAAAAATAATTCAATCGATATCTATGCCACTAAAACATTTTATTACAATGTAAAATTGACCAAATATTAAGATTATAGTTTAAATATGGAAGTAACACTTAAATCCTGTAGTTTTTGACAATCGAAATTCATAATGTATTCTCCACAAAACACAAAAATATAAAATCTTCAATGTTTCTCTTGTAGCTTTTGAATGTAACGGCTTGGGACTGATGATTGATCGGCTTGACTTGATGTGGCAACACCATCCAGCAGCGCTGCCATTCGAATGGCAAGAAAGTATCGATGCCGTTAGCAGAGCATAGAACAATTATATATCGATATTAATATACGTACGTGTCCAAAATCAGCTGCGTCGTAGCAAACAAACAATGCGGTGAATAAATACCTCGTAACTGGCTATATTAACGAATCAATATACTGACGAAATCAGTGGGAGTAAGTTGGGGAAAAAAGCCAACTAGTAGCAGAGCAATTACAACAACAATGACAACCACACACAAATTGCGGCGCAATGTTTTAGCCAGCAGCGGCCTAGCAATCGCTTTGCTTGTCCTGTTATATTGGACCGATTTTACTGGAGGCTATTTTGCTGCGCTCGATGACGCTGAAACGCATAAGAATTGTTTCTGTGAGGTAAGGCTTACAAATGAATCATGCAACTCTATATAAGCACACTAAATATGTATGATCATTCCTCAGCTCGAGGGCTCCATCAACGATTGCAGCTGCGATGTGGACACTGTTGATCATTTTAATAACATGAAAGTCTATCCGCGACTTCAGAGTTTGCTAGTGAAGAACTTCTTTCGATTCTATAAGGTTAATTTGAAGCAGGACTGTCCCTTCTGGCCGGATGACAGTCGCTGTGCCATACGTTTTTGCCAGGTGGAAAACTGCGAGGAGCAAGCCATACCGGAGGGCATAAAGGATCAATCAGAGCATCGTGATAAGGCGGCTTCATTTAAGGTGGGTTTATATATATATTATACGAGTATGGGCCGTCGTGCGTTTCAAGTAACTAGAAACGATTAACAGCTACGTTGATTCTACAGTGAAAGTTGCCTAAAAGAAATGTCTTCTGCTCTTACTATAGTGAAAGTTGTCCTAATGTTTTATAGAGAGGGTTCTTGTAGGGAAGTTATCAATGTGTCTACTAAATCTGTTGTAGATATTGATAACATATCTTATATTGATAATTTTTTATTACCAACTACTAACAAAAGATTAAGTTAAAGTATTGTTTATTTATATAGTGTTATAGGCAAAATTCATATCATAAGGTTTCGTTCCTTAAAGAATGTTTTAATTAAAAGCAACTGTTCGTTTTAAGAAAGTTCACGGTATCTCCATTTTTGTTATCAACAGAAAGTTTAATTGAGTTTCGACAGACCATTTCCCTTAAGTAACAATATTTATTTATTATCTCGCTACTCTTTTGGATGAATTGTCATAAATTCCAATCATTATCTATAAATATACCACTCAATGAATGAACGTGTCTGAAAGATACAGTATACTTATAGTATATATCATCAGTGCTTGACAATTGGCCCGAATATGACGTGGCTTATTGACACAGATGTTAAGAGTTCAATGGGATTCGCCACAGTATGAGACCCGCCTACCTTTAAGAGCTTGTCAATAAGATTATTGCATTACTATTTACACAGCTGTAGAGTTAAGAATATTCTCTCATTTAACTTCCTTATTATCTGATCTGTATTTATGTAGTACACCCGTGAGGCACAGCTGGAGAAAGGCTGCTCGGATGCGGAGGATTTCGATAGTGCTTTGGGTTTCCTGGACACGAGCATCAGTGATCAGGCTCATAAGGAGTTCGAATTATGGGCCAAGCACGATGAAGCCGAGGAAGACTTTTGCATTGTCGACGATCATGACGTGGATGCACAGTATGTGGATCTATTGTTGAATCCAGAACGTTATACGGGCTATAAGGGCGATTCGGCACATCGCATCTGGAAGAGCATCTATTTAGAGAACTGCTTTGGTGGCAACAACGAGACGGCCAATAAATTTTCCAGTTATATGCCCCACATGGAGTTGCGCGACGTCTGCTTGGAGCAACGGGCCTTCTATCGCATCATCTCCGGATTACACTCAAGCATCAACATACACCTGTGCTCGAAATATTTGTTGTCCGAAACAAAAGATTTTCTAGATCCGCAAGGCATCTGGGGACCCAATGTGAAGGAGTTCAAGCGTCGCTTCAGTCCAGAAACAACTAACGGCGAAGGCCCACACTGGCTACGCAATTTGTATTTCATTTATCTAGTCGAATTGAGAGCTTTGGCAAAGGCAGCGCCGTATTTGAGGCGCGAGAACTATTATACGGGCATTGCCGAGGAGGATGAGGAAGTAAAGCTGGCCATGCACGATATGCTGACGGTTATAGAGTAAGTAGAGCTAAGTTCTATTAGAGATATACAGCAGATATCATATATACGTGCATCTCATTACAGATCCTTCCAATCCCACTTTAATGAGAATGCCCTGTTCAGCAGCGGCATAGCCTCGATTAAATTCAAAAATGATTACAAAGAGAAATTTCGAAATATCTCACGTATTATGGATTGTGTTGGCTGTGATAAGTGCAAGCTTTGGGGCAAACTGCAGACGCAAGGTCTGGGCACCGCACTCAAGATACTCTACTCGGAAAAACTGAATTTGGCAACGGAAAGTGGGATATGGGATAAACCGCACATCGAGGCGGATCCTATATTCCGATTGTCGCGCACGGAAATTGTAGCGCTCTTCAATGCCTTTGGCAGGTTAGTTTTTATCCCTCGAAAGTGTATAAACCGGGTATATTGGATAAGTGATAATATATATGTGTCAAGAGTAAGAGAATCTACTCAAGTATTCCTAATCCGACATTTGATGCTAAATATGTTAAAGTACTAGATTGTCACGGAGTATAGGGTATTGCTTAGCCGATCCAAGCCCACACACAGTTTCTGTATAACATTTGTGCATGTCACTAATTAATGTGTATTTGTTCCCTTTCAGATTATCCAACAGTATATACGAGATGGAAAACTTCCGACGTGTACTCAGATAGCCAGACATACAGTGAAACGCCCCTTTAAAGCACGGCACGCGTAAAAATTTCCCACATTTCGAGTTCTCTCTTCCTCGTACGGATGCTCAAAGACTTTTAGTTAATTGATGCGCACATCTATTTAGACATAATTTATTGATGGATCTGATTAAGGCCGGTTTCCCTCCAAAATAGTTACGAGCAGCAGTCAGAGGCTAATCACCATGGACAGCTGCTGTATTGTATATATATACATTGGGAATGCATTAAAAGTGTATACACGTAGGCTACTTGTACTTTACTACCCCCTACCCCCTATTCCTATGCTCTATACAGGTGTATATTTTTCCTATTGTAAGTTAGAGTATATTAATTTATTGTGTACTATTGCATTCATATTTTTAGGAAACAGTGAAAAAATAAAAAAAATTTCATGTGCAATAATTTTGCTGATTGTTTGAATTCCATCCGTTATTAAAAAAGACCGACAGCGCAATTAAATGAGGGCATTTAAAATAATAGTGGTTGCCAATTAACAATAAACAAAAAGTCTATTTGCCGCACATTCGAATTCAATCGGCATAACTCGTTAGCGTTGCCATGCCTACGCGTACTGGCAACGCTGTTAGTGGCGGCCATTCGATAACAATAACAATTATTTCTGACATGTTGCATGGCAACATACAACCGTTACGTTAACTGATCAAGCGTTGCCATGCCAACACCAAGCTGGCAAGGCTGTCAGCACTTTCAGTGACATTCAATAATAATAAATACTTGCTCCTTGTAGCAATTGACTTTTTCAATACAATTGAAAATCTAAACTCGAGAGGTACGGTTTAGGTTTTTTAAATAAATAGATATATTTTTGTTCAAAATGGTTGTGCTACATGTGAAACGCGGCGATGATCATGTGTTTCTCTATGAAACAAGTGTGAACACGGCCACCGATACCGTTATACGAGAGTTGGTGTCGGTTTTCAATGGCCGCTTAAAGGTTCAGCGTATTTGCATGGAGATGGAGGAGCTGGCCGAACACGGTACCATGTTGCCTGAGCAGATGAGGCAGCTAAACGATGATCAGATTGAGGAGCTACACCTTAAGGATGAATGGGCCGATAAATGCATTCCGATGGGCGGCTTTACCTTCAACAAGGATCCGCTTTGCCGGCGCAACGGTCAGCAGCCAAACGAAGCGATGCGCAAAGTTCTGGAAAAGGCTATGGCTGATGCCAAGGCAATGATAGATAAGGTATATATTTATATTGTTCATATGGTCTATGTTTGTGTATATTTAACGTTTCCCATTCAACAGAATTTGTGCAAAACGAACACCGTTTTGACCCTAAAGATCGTTGAGGAGGCTTTGAACATCTTGCGCGGTGCCGTGATGATTGTTTATCCAATGAAGCTGCCACCACATGATACCATTCAAATGGAATTTATCAATATGGAGGATCTGACCGGCACTCAAGCCTCTAAGGAGGTCATTGAGCCGTCCAAGGCACAATTGTGGTTTGCTGGACATCAAGTGTTGCCTGGCAAACTACTGAAGGATTACTTGGGTAGCAATGATAAAACTAAGGTAGGTGATGAGATGAGTTTCAGTTACATTCAAATGCTAAATAGGTATATATGCTGTCTCCTATTAGGTGGTTGTCAAATTGAATCAGCTAGGCGAGGGTCCACCTGGCAGGGAGCAGGTCGTAAATGAGCAACTGCGTCGTCAAATGATGGCAGCTAACTTTAAGCGTCAAGAGGAGCTCAAGGTAAGTGTCCACTAGGCTTGTTTAATAGAGTACGAATTTTCTGGCGCTTTAGATTGCTGCGTCCATTGATATTCCAACCTTAATCATTCTAAACTCGGTTTTCTTGCTCGAGCGAGCTTTGAAATGTTTTATTTATTTATTATATATTTTCTATGAGTATGCACTTACATATGTAGGTAAAGTATATATATATATATAAAAATCTATAAATGTTTTGATAGGTTTAAATAAATTTGTAGAAGTTCAGGTTAAGCTGAGCCACAAAATGTATGCCTTATTTAGAGCTTGAAGAAATATTCATTACGTCTTGGTTCAAACAATAATATAAGATCTTGATCATATTTCCACAATTTAGCTTTCTTCTAGCATTTGATGTTACTTGAAAGAAAAATTAAACTGAACTTGATTATTTTGATTATTGTTTTCCAGCCCATATTGTTCATAGATAAATTTCGCATAGGTTAGCTAAACTAGTTGAGAATAAAAGATATTTCACTGTAAATATTGAAATAGCTACTAAATCGAAAATCGTTAACTGTTGATTGAAAATTTGAGGATCAAGGCCGAAGATTATATGCCCTTATTTGTATATCTACTATGTGATTTCAGTGTTCTGGAAACTTGATTTGTCATCTTTTCTCTAAATAAATGCATTTGCCCAAAAAAATCATTTTGGTGGCATTTCCCATTTAGGAATCTATGATCTTATGTATATATATCTATATAGTTATATGGTTCAGCAGATAAATGATGAATCGAGTTTTTGTCGAGTTTTGTCGTTGGTCTTGTATTACTATATATTCCCTGGATTATATATATGTGTGTGTATGTATATATATATATGTATAAATTCTTGTTCTAAATGCAACTGATTTTGCAAATTCCAAGGCACATCTACTGAACCAAGCGGATTAGATGGGTATATGTATATAGTTGTTGATAATCCTAACTTTAAAGAGGTTAGTTATAAAGCTCTTGAGAATTACATTGAACAGTATTTTCTATAAAAGTAATGTGAATGTTAAGAAAAATCAGATTATATATCTACATACATATATAAAAAATGATTTGAAGTAAACTTTTGCAGGTCCCTAAAGATTTGGTAGAGTGTCTTCCGTATAGTGTTTGTTGTTCTTGTTTCGATTTTCAACGTCGTATATATCCTGAGCTCACTTTATAGCTAACCTTCGACTACATACATAGATAGACTTGGACTGTATGTATTTAGAGTATAACTAGCGGCTTTTCGGGCACATCACATTTGCTCGCCTTTTCGTCCTGATCCTCGGTGAAATGCTGTTCGGTGGGGCCGGCAGTTGGGCTTAGCGGTATCAAGGATTTGGTGCTGCCAATCATCTCGGGTGTATCGTATGGCAACTGCTGCTGTTCAGCCACCTGCACCACCTCCACCTCAACCACTTGTTGTTGGTCTATTTCAACCACATCGTCATCTGTGTCGTAAACTTGCTCCGGCTGATTGGCGGCTGCATTGCCAAAGCCATCATCATCCGAGTTCTCTCCAGCGCAAACGCAACGCATCTTCGCATCGTCACCCACCTGCAAGGGAAGAGTATTTAATGCGCTCCACTATTACATCTGTAATGCTCGCTCACCTTGACGGACTTTGTTATCACGCACAGCGATATGGATGAGATTACAAAGAGCACGATTGGCACAATCAGCGAGACGAGCAGCTCACGATAGACCTTATCCAGATCGTAGCGTGCGACCACAAACTCAACATTTGAATCCTGGAAGAGAAATCGTTGAAAATGTTTAGACTGATGGACTGGCAAATACTCTCTTAAGTTTCTCAAAGATTTTTATATGGGAACTTTGGGACTCTGTCTGTTCTTAGAGTTGCTTTATCCTCATTTGCTACATACACCCGACAACCGTATACTACCCCATTTGTTGGTATCCGCTTCGCCATTGCATGGTCAGTGGCCTTAGCCACACCTGCTGTAAATATTACTTATGCACCTGCTACGCAACAACTGAAACCTGATCCCCCACCTTGGCTGGTTGGCCAGCTCCTTGGTTACCTTGTTGTAGTAGCATTGATAGCGTGACTGAGCTGTGTTATTATCGCCGTCGTTGCCATAGCGGGCCACGAAATCCTTGCACTCCCCTTTGAGTGTATTGACGCAACCCTCCAGATTGATGAACAGTTTCTTCCAGCTGTAAATGGTTAGATTCGCCTGATTGGGCAGAAACTTTTGCTCTGGATCAACGGCACGTGTGCTGTTGTCATAGATGGCCCAGAACTGGGTAAAATTCATATAGGGAGCCGGCAGGGTCTCATGATCCAGCAAGGTGCCATTCAAGCAGTCCGTGGCGCTATTGGAAATGCGTTTCAATGAAGTTTCTTGCAATTCGATTCTAGATTTTAATTACGTTATGCGATTGTCGGACTCGCGAGTAACTGTTGCACAATTGGTCAACAGATTGCCGTCCTCCTCCTTCCAGAATTCGGTGGGTTCAATGCGTACGCCATGCTCCTTGCCGCGTGCCTCATTGAAGGCCACCGCGTTCTCACAGTCGGCAGCAATTACATTGTCCTCCTGTACGGGCGAATAGTCAAGTAGATTTATATTCGGAGACACTTAGAGAGAGAGAGAGGTACTTACGTGCATGATCAACGTATTGATATTGGCTGTGGTTATGCGGGAGCAATAGCGATCGCAGCTGAAGGGTCGCTTGATCTTCGTGCAGTGCACGCCGTGGCACTCGAAGAAGCCATTCAACTTGGTATTGTCCTTGGCAGAGTTAATGACTGGCCCATCGGGCTTGTGGTGGCACAAAAAGAACTCCGACATGTTCTTGCAGTGACCTGATGAAAGAAGCAGAGAAGAAGATGAAAATGATATGTGGAGAAATACTTGGTAAAAGAGAAGTGCAGGAGAATTTGAACAGAAATGAAAAAAACCTTAATAAGAAATTGAAGAGAAGATAGGTTTGCAAGAAAATAAGTCTAAGCTTAAGACCAGCTATAAAATACATGTATATAATCTCTGATATCAAAAGTTGGATTATATTTAAGTACTCACCATTCGAGCAATTGAATACGCCACGAATGTTGTTGCAGACGGTGCCATTGTTGCAGTTGAACTTGTTCAAGCGATTGAGGTCAATCTGCGAGCGATAGAGGAAAGAGGAAGATGTAGTAAAAAGATTAGATGTTTGCATGTACATTTCCGTTAATGGATCGTAAAGACGCCTTGGCGCCGGACAAATGCTGCAAATGCTGCAAATACTTCTGACGTATATTTGCCTTCACATTGGATTGGCGGTCTCTGAGTCATCCATTTATTTGCGATTTTCTTTTATTGATGGCTAAAACTACGCAGTGGTTCAGCTTTCTCAAGGAAATGACGTTTTCGTTCGATTTATTTTACGCTTCTAACTTAATGAAGGCACAGAGCTATTAAAGAAACAGTTTAAATGCTTTGAATTAGTTATGATTCACACTTGGATTTACATTTTCAGAAGTGATTCAATCTCTACAAATAAACGAAAGGAATTCATTTGAGGATTTCTACTCTACTCTTCAGACTCTATTATGAGTCTGGCTTATCATTATGGTTGTCTGCCTTAAACTTTGCAGTTATTAAAACTTCGTAAGGAAATCATATAGAAAGAAAATGAGAGGTCTTCCTAAACGAGCTACTATACTTTGTATTGACTTTTGTACAAGTTCTGCGATATTATACGTCCTATAGATTCTCTTATCTTCAAACGTCCTATTCTCATTTTCATAGAAGGTATTCCCTTTCCCCTGTTGATGGCTCTGCTACTCATTTCCCCAAGAGCTGGAAACCACTCCCATGTCAGTCCTTGCATATTTGATACTCCTCCACTTACCGCAGCACATGACGTATTGGTCACCCTGGTGCAATTGTTGAGCTGTATATCTGTGCCATTGCGTCGCACCACCGAGTGTATTTGTGGACAAAAGCCGCTGGTGCGTGTTAAGCACCACTCGCCACACGAAGCCCAGGGGCAATTGTTGGGCATTTGACGATCGACTGTTTGGCACATGACCGGATCCAGCTCAAAGCCCGACTTGAAGGCTCTACAGTGGAAAGAATGTATAGGCATAGAGAAAGAGGAGCGAGGAGTGGTTTACTCACTTAAGCGAGGGCGAGTAAATGGCCACACTGAGGTAGACAATGGAGACACAGGACATCACCATGGTCAGCTGGCACAGGCAAATGGCGCGACAGATGCGCTTGTCCTGCTCGGGTATAAGGCGCGGCTTGTCCTTGCGCCGAGCCATGGCTATGGGTTAGGTAGGACTTGTTGAATTCGAAAGGAACTCAACTTACAACCTTTTCTTTTCTCGACACTTTACCCTATATATATCCTTTTCAAGGTGACTGGGTTGAGGGTGGTTTCGTCTTCTGTTGCCGTCGCTGTTTCCGTTTCAGTTTCTGTTTGATTTGCAGCTATTTGTTTTATTTGTCGGCCAACTGTTCGTTTGTTGTGGGAACTATTTGAGTTGCGTTTGTTTTGGCCAACTTTTGCACTTGCTGTGAATGCTCTTTGCTCCTCCCTTTTCTTTAACGCCCTTTTGCTGCGCTTTTGCTGTGACTTGTGGCGGGGCCCACACAACAAGTGCCAAAGAGTTCTGTGCGCTGCTATTGACCGCTCGCTTGCAACTGACTGAAGCAGAGGCCGTGCCCGTGCCTGTGCCTGTTCGTCCTGGCGTTGTCCTGTTTTTTAGCCAGGGCTGCTGAAAGCATACTTTTACTTTCGAAACGAAAGCGAAAGTACAAGTATGCCAAAACAAACCCTTGGCCCACCGCCCTCCCTAACCCCAACGCCTGCGCAGAGCAAAAGCTTTTGCTCTCACTCTCTCTTCGACTTTCTCTCTCTCGCTCTCTTCAAATAAAAGTCTCTCTTTATGGTTTTTTTTAGTTAATTTGTTTATTTGTAATTAGGCCGTTAGCTTTTTTTGTTTTATTTAATTTGTTTATTTGATAAAGACACGTTAAGTAAAAAATGTTTTTTGAAATATTTGTCGGATTTTTTGCTTTAGTTTTTTTTATTGGTTTGATTTTAAAAAATTCTCATAAGCAACGTGCGTTATATATCGGTACTGCTATTAAGCTATATATATGTTAAATATATATATACATATGTATATATATAGATGTATGTATACATATATTTGTTATATATTTCCATTAAATGTTTCATTATTATATTGTTTTTTGTTTTTACATAAGTTTTTTAAAACTATTTCAAAATGTCGCAAATTGTGAATTTGAATGATTGTGGAATATACATATACATATACATATATGTCATATATATTTGGTTCCGATTTCTGTGGTGTGTGTCTGAATTCATGTAGCTCTAACATATAGAACTCTAATCCCAGTTTGTTTTAGCTAGGTTTACAATCATTTGATTTTTACGGTTTTACGATTTTCTTTTACTTAATTTTCCTTTTTTTATTTTTGTTATTTTTTATGACTACTATCACAATTCTTTTTTGAAAACAAGCATCTTATTTATTTTTGTGTAGAAATTTGAGTTTTATCTAATGGATCTATATATATATGTATATATTATGGAAATGGCGGAGCATCGAGAAGCGTTACAAAATATAAGCGAAAATTTCTTAAAACTCAAATACTAGTTAAAGAGTTCTTATATAGTATATATATATAAAGTATATCAAGTTCTACAAATTGAAAAGTTTTTAACAAAATTAGTTAGAAAAATTGTTTGGGTTTTGTTAATGCTCCGCTATAAGTAAAGGTGTCCTATATAATAATGGCAGATGGTTTTTCTCTTTTTATTATAGTATATATATATAAGCTATTTGTATGTCTGTATTTGTCCGTGTGTGTGTGTATTGGTATAGACTACATAGTTAATTAGCTATTTGTTCAAGGAGTTTCTTTTGTTGGTTTTGTTTAACTAATTTGTATTATTTTTGCTAGTATTCCATTTCATCATCTTCATCACTGTGACACAGAAGTTTGCTAAAAGAATCGATTGGAATCGTAAAGCTATATAGATCAAATGCTAGATTGATTCAGTTAACAAATAAGTCAAAACATGCCAGAGGGTTGGTTCTAAATATGTGTGTGTGGTAGGCCTATGATAGGTACACTCAGAGAAAATGGCAGCGGACATAATTTTCCTATTGAAATATATATAATTTTCCTATATGAAATATAGGCAACTTGGTTCTAGAGCCTTTGTTTTCGTCTAAACGTATATCAATCTTATAAGCTTTTAAAGCTTTTCTAGGCTGGAAAATTCTATTCTATGCAAATATTTAAAATAAAAAAAAAAAGTCAAGTAAAACTATTAAAAAACGAAAGAAATTTAGAAACATAAATAGTGTACAATTTAAATCTTAGATCCAAACCTTTTTCTTTTTCAAAGCCATTTTCTAACTAGATAACTCTATTTGGATTAATCCAAAAAAAAAAAAAAAAAAAAAAAAAAAAGACTGAAGCTTGAGCTCGGGAATTAGAGTTAATTTCAAACATTTTGCTGCTCATTTTAGGGATATTTTCTCCGAGTGTATTTAGCTAAAAGTAAAACATGCATAGACATAGAACTAGCAAATACATTACTAAATCATGCTTGTATATATACTTTAATATTTTTAACTACAATTTGTATATATAAATTTAAATTTCGTTTACTTTTTTGTTCGTCGAATTTAAACTGAGCTTTGTATAGTGAATATTATTTTAAGCCTGGACTAGTGCAGAATTTCTTTTATTTTAGGTAATACTTGAAAGTATGTGAAACATATTTTGAATATATATATAGACATATATCTTTAGATACATAAATATGTATGTATACATATATTATAGTCAATAATATGCATTTTTCTGTTTTGTGCTCTGTTAGTTTAGAAGAAAAAGTCTTGTAGAGAGTTGACAAAATGGGTCTAACTAAACGCCCTTGAGGTGTATTATGATAGGTAATGTTCTTACAATATGGTGGCTTAGCTTGAAGCTGAGATCAACCAGAAAATATATTTGCTAAGGACACTTCAGAGTAACTTTTTAAAAGCTTTTTTGCTTTTACTTTTGCTATTTGCTTTGGGTGTACTGAGCGTGCTGAGATTTGTTTTTGGTTACATAGAGCTTTTCTTAGATTTAGTTTTTTGTAGAGTCCTACTTCAATTTCATTTTCAAAATTCAGGCACTGTCGCTTTTAGTTATTCAAAATACATTCAAAGTTAAGGACTTTTCCGTATTACATTTCATGCAGTTAACGATCCTGTAAATAATTTTACAAAGAGAAAAGAAAGAAAGAGAAGGAGAGAGAAAAGAAAGAAACACGTAAAAGGCATGAAAAAATCGGTGAATGGGGAACACAAAATTGGGTAAACGAGTCTTACAGTTGTTTCACAAACTTAGGATAAGTTAGGGTTATAGCGGCCAATACAGTAAGGTTTAACATGTACAATCGATAACGATAACGATAACTTTTGACAGTTCCAAATACAAGGCACAATGGATTATTATATAAATTTATGGATGTGTGAGAGTGTGTTAGGGGTATTACTACAATACAATACAGGGATTTTGTCTGTTTGGTTTAAATGAGACTCACTCTTCCTTAGTTGGAAACTTTTCGGCGTAAACACGCGAGGACTTATTGCACGCCTTCTCACAGCAGGGGCAATACCAATAGCTCAAGACACCAATTGAAATGGCAAATAGAACATTTGGTATAATCAGCGAGAGCACCAGATGGTACAGATTGTTCTCCCATGAGTAACGCCCGATGACCACTTCCGGATAGGCGCGACTATAGTAGCAGGGAAAAGGCTCGCCAATGTGATTGAAGCTGGTGATAAGAGAAGAATGAATTAGTCTCTAGGGAGGCATATAGCTGAAAGTTAACGTACCCATATTGTCTGGCGAAAACGCTACAATTGGTTGTCGGTGGATAGCCGCAACCCTCGGAGTTGATTAAAAACTTTGTGTAGCTAACGTCCCAATTGACGCGCTCCAAGTCTCGAGGATTGCGCTCCCATTCGCTAAAGGGTATTCGCGTATAGTTGACATACAACTGATGGCACCTGGTCGAATGGAAGATTTGATCAAGGATCAAATATATATATGGTAATTAAGCTACTTACTTGGTGAGTGATGAGGTGCAGCCCTCGCGACACGAGCTCCAGCTGCAATTCTTGATGCCCTCCGCGTAGATGTGATCGATGACAACGCAGGTCACCGGCACCGGATCGTAGTCGGCAATGATTGTTGAAATTGCGGGATCCACAACAAAGGGTATCAGGAAGAGAAATGTGAACACCGACAAAATGGCAGTCGTACCTAAGGAGAAAGAGAGAATATGAATTAGTTAAGGTATGAAGGAACAAGAAGTAGGAAAGATAAGTGAAGCAAATACAAGTGAAAAGACGAGCAACGGAATGAAGGGAAAGAGAATCGAGGATTACACTAGTAAAGAACAACTAAAATAAGGACAATAAAAGGAAAGAGCAGCTTACCAAGGCACACGGAGGTGTAGAACTTCGCCTTCTCGAGTATGGTATCGATTTCGATCTCCTCTCGCTTGGCCTTAATCGCATCGACGCATCCGCTGCCTGGTCTAACGGGTCCATGTGATTGACACGAGGATCGGCCCGAACGGCTGCTGCTCAGGCTCATTTTGCTGGCCGAGAGCGTTTGTGCCGACAGCGTCGGAGACGTTGGCATCGATGTGGTGGTCGTCAATGTGGAGCTCTTCTTCATGGTCGCTTATGTTTGTCTGTCTGTATGTGTGTGTGTGTGTGTGTGTGTGGATAAAAGTTTTCTTCTATTTTTTGTGTTTTTTATCTCTAAAAGCCTTAAAAATGAACACCGCTAACGTTTGCTGCTCGCTAAGCCTACAACAATAAACAACTTTTTGCCAAGAGATTTTTCTTCTCTGCGCTCTGCTTCTCGATTTCCAATTTTCCTCAAGTTTCTCTCTGCTGCGCCGTTTCGTCTTTCGAAATGGATATTTTATTTATTTTTTGGGTTTAATCTAAGTTTTCTTTTTAGTATTTGTTAAAATTGCGTTGGATTTGTTAATTTTTATCTAAATTTATTTATTTTTTTATGTATTTAATTTAGTTTAAGGTTAACTTCTTCTTCATTTTGTTATTTCATAAATCTTCTTAGTTTTGATCACGCATCCCTCCAAACCGTTTGACCATTTGCTGAATTTTGTTTGCCTGCTTCTAAGGGCTGATTCTAGTTCCCTCTGTGAGTGTGTGTGAGTATCTGTGTGAGTGTGTGTGTTTCAGTGCTTGTGTATGTGAGTGCATTGAAGGTATTCCCTATAGATGTTGTAGTTAGTTTTCTTCTTCTTTACTTAACTTAAAGTTAAAGCATCAATCAATCAACCAGGCCATGCCCAACGCTAATTACTCTCAGTAGATGGCGCGCCTCTCTAGCCTATCCCAAAACTAAATAGAAAATCGAATTCAAATATAGAAATTATACTAATATTGTCCTCTCTTCTTCGGTTCTTTGTGTTCGTAACTCGAGAATTGTTCACGTGCCTCGCATGTGGTGTATATAGATATCACTCTATATGTATAGAGTTTTTATATAGTTTTTCGTTTCGTTTTTGTGTTTGCTGTTAGCTCAGGAGTGTCCTTTAGCAAGCTGCGCTCAGGTGTGTGGTCTGTTAGTATTTCGATGGAAGGATTACAAAGTGTTACTCGATTGTTTACTATGCCCAACTCCATTTATTGCAGTGCGAAGACGCCAGTCTGATGAACCGGACTGTCTTCCTGGAGCAGAGGAATGCCTGCAAAGGTATAGAAGAGAGGGGATTTAAAGAGCAAGTCCAAATAAGCTTTTAAAGCTCTGATCTAAGAGTTCATATATGTTTGTTCCATATTAAAGTAGGTTGGAGTAAGGGGTAGGGGGAGTGTTTATGAAAGATGTTATCCGATTTTGCTTTAAGCAGATTTGAAAACATCTTGAGGAAGTAATAGTACGACATTATTGGGGTATTCTTTTTATAAGAGTGTTTGATAGGACTTTCAACCTAGGATTTCTATGTCTGTGAGATTGCGCCTAAGTCTAAACGCTTTAACGCTACTTGAGCACAGGCTCGCTATAGTGTTTCGCCTAGAGTTGGATCCACTACGAGGTGAACAAATAACAGTTCATTCGATTTACCCATCGTTTGTCAATTAAGCAATGCAATTTTCCGACGTAGCACAGTGGGCCTAAGTGTGTGTGTTTACCCTAGTTGGAAGAGGCTCTTTATGTTAAGCTTACGTGACGGATCTCATAGGGCCATGACTTCATCGCCACCGCCTCCACCCATGTCGCCGTTGGTAGGTGCGCCGACGTTGTTCTTGGACAGAATGGTGTCCGTGTCGACGCAGCCCTTGAAGCGCATCTTGGCATCGTCGCCGACATAGACGGTGCGCTGGCATAGCAGCAGCACCGAGCAGGATACCACGAACAGCACCGACGGCACCACCGACGCGAACACGAACTGGCGATAGGTGACCTCCAGATCGAACCGGGCCACAACAATATCCTTCTTCGATGGCGAATAGAAGCAGGGGAAGCGTGCGCGGGCATTGTGATCGCTGCCATCCCGGCCGAACACCTTCAGGAACTCCTTGCACTCATCCATCAGCGTGTTGACACATCCCTCCAAATTGATCATCAGCTTCGATTCATTCGATATGGTTAAGTCGACGTCGGGCGGAGCTATCTCCGGCACCGGCGTCGCCACCGACACATGCAAATGACTGAGATATGTAAAATTGGTCAAGTCACTGAGCATATTGTGCTCCAGCGTCGATCCGTTGATGCAGTCTACGGCATCCACTCGATCCGAGGTGTTCTTGATGAAGTAGCACGATGTCATGGCCACGTTGTCGCTCGACTCATTCCACACCTCCTCCAAGGTCTCCGCATTGATGGCATTCTGGCACTGCGATAGGTAAACCTTGTCTCCGCTGAGCACCACCACGTTCTTGTTCCGGGTGGGTATATCCACGCAACGTCTATCGCAGTTGTAGGGCGTGCGTATCTTGCGGCAGGTGCCGCGGCTGCACGAGAACAAGCCGCTGATGTCCATGCAGTTGATCTTGCCACGTCGCCCGGAGCACTTGACCGGAGCATCGCTGTTGTGGAACACACACTCAAAGGCGTCCGTTATGTTCAAGCACTGCCCGGCGGTGCAGTTGAAGGTGCCAGTGAGATTCTTGCACTCGTCGTTGATGCAGCGCGCCTTGTCCGCGCGATCCTGATCGATGCCGTAGCACGTCTTGTTCGCCGAGTTCGTGCAGTTTTGGAACGTGAGATTCGTGCCGTTGCTGCGCAGGTTCACATAGATCTGAATGCAGGCGCCGGAGGTTTTGCTCAGACACCACTCGCCGCAGCTGCCCCACTCGCAGCCCTCCTTGTTGACGGCTCGCGTGGTGGTGCACATAACGGGCGTCGGATCGATGCCGCTCTTGAAGGCACGCGTCGACGGCATATAGATGGCTACGGTCAGATAGACCAACGCCACGGAGCTGAGGACGAGCGTCATTTGGCATATACAAATTGTGCCACAGATGCGATTGTCCTGTGGCGGCACAATTAGATCCTCGCTGGGCACTTTCTT
Source organism: Drosophila arizonae (assembly GCF_054131065.1). Classification (NCBI taxonomy): domain Eukaryota; kingdom Metazoa; phylum Arthropoda; class Insecta; order Diptera; family Drosophilidae; genus Drosophila; species Drosophila arizonae. The sequence goes on along the minus strand of NC_142924.1, from coordinate 1,785,913 downwards.
TTTGCCCATGACTGTAGCTGCGCTTTACTCTACGTTAATCTCGGCCAGAATGTTGTCACACTATCTATCCCTCTCGCTCGGCCGCTCGTTCGCTCTCTTTTACTCTCGCTTATGCTAATGCCTCGCGTGCTTGGCCAATTAGTTGCGCTTCATCTTGGCCTGTCCTATCGATTCGCCTTCGCTGTGTGTGTGTCCGTTATATAACCAGATTTAAAGCTCGTGTGTAATGCGCTTGTTTTTTATGTCTTTACTAATCTTTTTTCCTGCAGCTCGCTTAAATTTTACACAATTTGAATCTATTATCGATTTTTAGTGACATCAAAGTTTTGTGCGAAAAACTTTCGTTTCTCTTTTTTTTTTTTTTACTGTAACTCGTAGCTAGATTAACAACTTAATTATTAGTAATTAACTATTAAACAGATAGTTTATGCTTTTTGCTAATATTCGATTTTAGTTGTAGCAGCTGTGGCATTGCTTTGGCTTTTTTTTCTTTTATTAATTTCTGCTGCTGCCTTTTGGGAACCTCGCCTCGCTTCGCTTTGCACACTTTTCGCACTGAATCGCTGCTGCTGCTGCTGCTAGTGCAGTTCGTATTTTCTCTCAATTGCCGTCGTCGCCATCCTGACCGCCGACAACATGCCGCCAGTTTCAGCCTTGCTCTCATCTCTCTCTCTCTCAGGCTCTTTCAACAAATCAAAGCGCTGCGCGCGCATTTTCTATTAACAAACAAGAAATCAATAATCCGCATTCCAAAGCCCTTACGCTCTCTCCTGACCCTCTCTTGCGATGCACTCGCCCTTCGCTACTCTCCACTGCCAGCTGCTGCTTTCATTGATTAAGCTGAAGCGTGACTGAAACACATGCCACGCCTCCATCTGCTCACGGCCTCTCGGCTGAATGCAGGGCAGGGTCAGCGAGGTGGGCGTTTGTGACGTTCGACTCTATTAATGTGTGTTTACATTGTGTATAAATATATTTATATATTTACTCTACAATTTGCGCTGGAATGCACAAAATTAACAAATGTAGTATAATTAATGTGTATATAAAAAGATTAGAGATTTAATACGATAATTCATGCTACTCCTCCTGCTCCACATGATCCTCCCTTCGTTAGCCCTCCTTAATGGGCATATTCCAGGACTCAGCTATGATCTGTATTGCACGCCGACTGAGTCTCGGTCCGATGAGTGGATTCATTTGTGCCATGTAGCAGCAAAGCCAGAAAAGCCAACAGCAGCCGGCGGTTAGCATTAGGATGCATTGAATCAGTTGCCTTTGGGGTCCATGGGGCGTAATGATCGAGCCGCCAATGCCAACGGCGGCCCACAGAGAGGTAAAGAATAGGATAGGCAGTACGGCGGCGCCCATGCTTCAATATTTGTTGGGCAGTTTAATTTGTGCAAAGTGACGTAAAATTTACGGCTTTATTGCGAATTTCACTTGTTGGCTTTGTTAAATATTTCTTTTTAGCTGACTTGCGATTGTTGTTAAAACTATCGATATATTATCTTAGTGAAAGCAACACTGCTAATAAATAAAAAGCACAGGGCTGCCAACTTGCTGCAATGTTGCTATACGATGGGCGCTAAATTTGAGTGAGTGACATTTGTTTGCTTACTGACATTTCTTTGGAAATAAACGTTAAACTATAAATAACTTTCTATTTATTTTAGCTTAACGACCATATCTCTATCTATATTGAATATGAGTATCTATATATACACTTATATTTATATACATATATCTTAAAAGGAAAGCCCCTTTCATTTATTCTATAAAAAACTGTTCTATATGACGCACACTGTAACACATGCAATTTGATTAAATTTACTCACAGTTTATAGCCTATTTATAATTTTAATTTAACACTTGGCCAACGACATGTCGAGCATAAAAGCTTTTATAAAATTGATTTAACACACTCTATGGGGAATAATATCCTTTGCCCTTCCGCCTGCTTTTGAGAAGAGCCTTCCTTTGTTGACTTACCAGCTAAAGTGACAACTAATAGTCCAGCTGTTAGCTTAGCTGGCTATAAAATATTCACAATAATAAGTTTTCCTTCCGTTTTTCCAACTGTTCTCCATTGAATAATCAATGGCAACTGTTATTGAGGAACTTTTCAAATGTTTGATTGAGGCGATGTTGCTTATTGTTTGGGTAAAACGTCGAATGCGCTGCTAAGTAGGCAACACTTCTTGCATATCAAAAAGAAGGTCGATTGCATTTCTACTTTCATTTCTTTTTGTTTCAGTTTTCTATTTCTTAGAATATGATTCGTTACTCACATGTACAAAGTTGTGGGTGTTCCATGTATTGAGGTTTATTTACGTTCACACACACACACGCTGGCGCACACACTGAAAGGAGCACATGCGACACACGAACACATACCACTCACAAGCACATACACACGCACACGTAAAGGCGTTTCATAATGGAAATGCAGCACGATTTTTATTATTTTAATATTGCTTAATATAAGTTTGTTAACTTTGAACGCAGTTTTGTTGTTTCTTATTTATTGTAAGGCAGCAAATTTGATTTGATTTGACAATTTTCCTTAGTGATTTTCCAAACAGATGAATACTTTCAGTGTGTCGTGCACGGCCCGCGGCTCACATATTTTCCCTGCTGTTTACGCCACAAAAATATTCTGACATTTCTTCCAAACGAGAGAGCAGCTGTCGCTGGGCGTGCGCACGCGCCTGGCCGTGCCTGTCTTTACGTCATCCATTGGGGTGGTCGCCACTGTTGCCGCTGCTGCTACTGCTACTGCTGCAAGCTTTACATGTGAGAGAGAGAGAGAGAGAGAGAGAGAGAGAGAGCTTTGATGTTAGGCTGGCAACGATTCTCGCTAAGCCTCTACGAATTGTTTGACTCGGCGGCTGCAAAGCTTGCCAGCTGTCGCGCATGCCGCACGCCTTCTCGGTGTGTGTGTTTGTGGGTGTGTGCGTGTGCTTGTGTAGCGCAGCGCAAAAGCTCAGCTCGTGCTGGAGCTCAGCCAGCGTTCAGCTGCAGCGACGCCAGCAGTGGCAGTCCTTTCGGTGAAGAGTTCAGCCGTCGTCGTTGTCGCTTGTCTCGTTGTCTCCGCCATTTATTGCCGTCGCCTCTTTGTCGGTCGGTCCGAGGCTCTAGCGAAAATGACAAAAAGTGAATATGCTTGAGTATTCGTGCTTGTGTGTGTTTGTGTGCGAGTGTGCGTGTGCGTTGTTTTCTTTTTTTGTATTTTGAACTTTTGACCCGTACGCGCAATCAGGTCATTAAAAATTGTTTCGAAATACAGTAAATGAGCTCAGGTTCCGTTTGTTTTCTGCTGATTGAAAATGCGTAACCGTAACCTGAACCTTGAGTAAACAGCTACACACGCACACTCCACTGCTGTGTGTCACTGTGTGAGTGCGTGCGACGTCACAGTGGCCACTGGCCAGGCGAGACACTCCTGGCTTAATGTGTTAACCACAACAATGTCATTGGGCAATGTTTGTCATAAAAGAACAGAATTAACCAAACCACACTCGACTTTCTCTCGGCCACCATTTTAATCGGTTGCCCATTTGCTTGCCTGTTTTTTTTTTTTTTTTTTGGCTTGGCTCGAATTGAATCACAAAACGCAAATGAAAAATCGTTTCGTGCAAAGCACGAGGAGTCGTCAAGGCGCCCCCCACTCGCCATGTGCCCCGCTCGCTCAACGAGTCACTGCCATGCCGCATAATATTGTTTGGCATGGTGTCGCCACCTCTCTCCGTCTCCGTATCCCTCTTTCTCTTACTCTATCTCTATCCCATTCACTCTCTGGCCTGCGTGCCAAATGAATTGAAAATTACATGCGGCTCCAATTTTTATATACATATGTAGTTTTTTGCACACCCCACTCAACCTATGCAGACGACACTGTTTCTGGAGAGCTACAGGCAACTCCATTGAAGTAGTGTTATTAGTGCCGCCCATGTGAGCTCATTGTCGCCAGTTGTTGGCAACACCTGCTTTCCTTACCTTCCTCACTCTTCTTGCCCACACTATGGCCTCGCCTGCAGCAGCTGCTGCTGCTGCTGCTCGGCGGCATATTTCCGTTTCGTAATACAACGGCACACGAGCGTCGCAGTGCTGTGCCCCTGTAAATTTCAGTCAACAGAACCGCTAAGAATAACAAGCACATTTAAATGTACATTCACACACAGACATATATATACATATATTTATAAATATGTGTGTATTTCTGTGTAGTTATGCACACAATCGTGGTTACATAAAAATAACAAGCCAATGAAAATGCCAACGCGTTTAATATAAAAAAAAAAATACAAGAGGAACAAACGAACGAACTATTTTTAAAGCATTTTTACAAGTGTAAATTAAGCATGTACGCGTCTAACGGCATTTTGAACTCAACCCCCTTTAGCAAATGCTTGCGACGCACAGTGTTTCAGCTGCACGTGGCCGCACGAATAGTGTGAGAAAGCGCAAAGGACAAAGCACAGAGCGAAGAGCGCAGTGAATTAAATGAAGAAAAAAGGCGAAAGAGGAAATAAGTGAAATAATTGCAGAAGAAAAAACAACATTTGTCCGTCCAGCATTATTTTATTTTGCTCCAAATGAAAAGCAACAAAACAAAAGCAACAACAAATGAACTAAATAGCTAAAAGCAAAGCAGCGACGACAACAGCTACAACAGCAAGCAGAGTGAGAAGCCGTTACTCAAAATTGGGCATAGGCAAACACACACACACACACACCTATACACGCGTAAACGAACACACACACACAGACGCCCGCACGTACACGTATGCGCAGCCTTTTGCCGCAGTCATAAAATAATCAAGCAAAGTCAAAGAGGAAAGGGTAGAGCTGAAGATAGAGGCGAGGAGCTGCTGCTGTCAAAGCAAAGCAGAGCAGCAAAACGACTGCAACGTCGAATGCTGCTGACGAAACATCTCCGCTGGGACGCATAAAGCAATTAGCAAAGGTTGACAGCACACGCACACACATAGGCAGCCAAGGCAAGTGTAATAGTGTGCGTGTGTGTGTGAGCCTCTGTGTGGGCCGCTGGTCAGGATTTGCAGAGTGTCCAATGACGGCTAACATGCGTGCTGTGTCGCATCCCTGGATTGTATTTAGACTAATTGCGCACAACAATAACAACAACACCAAGAACAATATCAAGAGCAACAACAACAAATATTGCAGGCAAAATGCTGCTGCTGCTCCACCTGCTCAGCAGCGGCTACTGCTGTGATGAGAGCTGAAGAGGAAGCAATGGAGAGGCAACGACAGCAACTGAAAAAGCAAAAGCAAAAACGTAACACGTACTCGACTCGCCCTGTGATATAACTGCACCGTAGTTGTAACCGTTTAAATAGTAGCTCATAGTTATCGTTAATCGATAAATAGCTTAAGCTAAGCAGCGCCCGGCGACACTTGGATTGAAGCTGACTGCGCGTGCACTCAGTAATTAAAATAAATCTATACAAATAATTAGAAGTAATTAAGTTAATATATATATAGTAAATATATATAATTATACATCACACACTTTGCCTGCCTGCCTGCCCCCCTCTCTCGCGCTCCAACAACTTTTTGCTGCCTGCCTGCCCCGCCAGACCTTGCGCCATTTGAGTGTAACTAGACCGGATATCGATAGCGATTAATCGATTGAAACAGCCACAGTATGGGAGATGAGCACGAGAAACGCACCACCAAGGAGAAGCTGCTCTTCTATACGACGGCATTTTTCATACTCCTCGGCACGTTTAGCCTGTTCGCGTTTCTGTTTCTGGTTCCGTTCGTGATTGAGCCGGCCTTCACGACGATCTTCATGCAGTTTGAGGAGGTGCCGGCGCTGTGTGAGACCTACGATACGGAAATCTATTTTGGGGCCAAGAACTGCTCGTGGTCGTCGTGCCGTGAGGGCTGCACCAAGGACATCTACACGTGCACACAGATTCGCGTCAATTATCGCCTCAATCTCTACAATTTCACGGACGAGTTCAACTTCACGGAATATCACATCAATTTACGTGAAGCCGAACGTATTCTGCCGCCTGTGAAGCGCACGGATCGCTACGAGCGTGCGTTGAGGGACTACGAGTACGATGGGCTGGTTGGGAATAGCATTGACATGGATGTGGACAGCACCGGTTCCATGGCCACGAATCAATTCGAACAGATGAAGTTCGGGGATGCCGATGGCTCCAATGGATATTTGATAGAGGATTCGGAATCGGATACAGATGATGCTGTGAACACAATGATCACTGGCGAGCGACGCCCCTTCGACGAGATCTCTGAGCTGAACGAGGGGCTCATGGGCCTCAATTCGACCTACTACTATGTGGGTGCCCGCTTGTTTCCCAATGTCAAGGGCTGTGGCTATCCGCCCATGCTGAACTGTACGATTTGGCTAAAGCGCTATATGAGGATCGGAATTAAGTTTCCCTGCTATTACTCGAAGGTGGATCCTAGTTTGGTGATTAGCGATCTGGACTATTGGCAAAATACGCTGAACTTGGTCTACTCGATGGCAATACCCATTCCATCGTTCATCATTTCGGTCATCTATCTGACCTATGCCTACTTTAAGATCTACAATGAGGATGAGGAGACGGCGCCGCTCGACAAGAACGCCGAGGACATGGACATCGATGATATCGATGCTGTTGATGATAGCGATGGAGCTGTTCTGGCTGACAATGCAGCAGGCAGTCAGATTGTTAACATGGACTCCACGACCAATGATAGCTGCCTGGAGGGTGTCCTGCCCAATGGTGGGCCCGGCATGACCAGGTGCATATCACAGGGTGGCTCGATAACCACTCAATCCGGCCACTACATCGCCCAATCCCCGGCGGGCTCACAAATGACGCCCAACTCGGAGATCAATTCGTTTGGCCATCAGCTGAAGGTGCAAATGGCCGATGAATTGTCCAGAGATTCGCTAGAAAATGGCGTCCTCTCCACATCTAACTCAGTGCAAGGGTAAGACTAGGCTAATGGATATATTTACAAATTTTTTTAATGGACCTAGTTGAATGTTTTGCTCACGTTTTGAGTCATGAAACTATTTTGTTTTGTTCATGGTTCGCTTTCGTTTATGGTCAATTTTTCGTAGAGTCAATGATAGGGTGCATAGATCAGGATTACTTAAAATGCTCATGCTTAAAATGGTTCGCTGTACTTAATACTAAATGAATTGGTTCGGCTCATGAGCTTTATATAAAAGCCGTTAAAATTAATTCCCAGAGTGCTTTCCATTCACTTTCTTTATTTTGTTTAATTTCAGAAACTTGAGCAAGACGATGACGACGAGTATCTCAACTCCCCCTGGGCCGACAGCGGCAGTCTGAAACGTCAGGCGCATGGTCTGGAAAATGTTAGATTCCGATTCGGAAAATGAACCGCTGCTCGACTAGCGGTTCCATGCAGCAAGCAAAAACCAAAAACCAAAAAAATAACCAAAGTATTTCTACCCAAAACAATCGACAAACAATGCATGTAAATGCGAAACGAACCTGAATACCTTCAGAGCTGTTAGAGACACACTTAAAACTATGATATAGACATATACATATGTATATATATAGATATACATATATATATATTTACCTTATGAATCACTGAACACTCACGCAACTGCAGTTACATAATTCTTTTATGATAGATCGAACGATAATATTTTCAAATAAGCTTTCAAAAATATACACATACACTCACACTTAACAATTTCAAAATTAACGGTACATTGTAGCATTCACTCTATTCACTATATGAATAATGAATAATGAATATTATGAATATGCAACAAAGAGAAATACAGAAGTACAGAAGCTTAACAACAGAAAATAAAGAGAAGGAACAAGGAGAAATGGAAGGACGATGGGAGGTAGTGTTACTATATGAGGAACAGTATGGAATGGATACTGATCGAAAGCACTGTTAATTGAATAGTGGGAGAATGCTGTACGTAAGCAGCGTTACTTTAATTGGTACAAATACAATAACAACAAAAACCACTTGAAGAGAGATTAAAGATGAAGTACTATATATACCTATATACCTAAAACAAAAAGCATGAAAAGGCAGATTATAATACTTATACACAATACATATACACAAAGAATAAAAATATTTACTTGAATTATTTTTCTATTCGCAACAATCAATACCAAAAAGCAAAGCAAAATAAAAAATCTAAAAAAAAAAAAAAATTTAACCAAAAAAAAGTCACGCTGCATTTTCCTTATTTTCTTTTTAGATATTTGCTAAATTTAAAGATTAAGCAGCATTGTTTAGTTTCAAATAACAACTAAATAAATATATACAAAAAGCAGCCTAAGTATATTTAAAACGAAATTTTATTTTAATTTACGAAAGAAATATCTATAATAATAATAATTGTTATCCTTCTAATCTTAATGCGGATAAAAACTCACAGCTTTAACTAACGGAAACAGAGGCATAAGATTTTTCTTCTACATATTAATTTTTATTAAGATTATATGATAATATATATACATATATATATATGGATACATATATATGTATAATGATATTTATAGGATATTAAAAACAAAGAAAGAAAATGGTTCAAGCTATTCAATTACAACTTTTAAATATATATACTTATGCATTAAACAACAAAATCATAATAATTTAGAACTAAATATAATGTTTCCTTTTTTATATTAATAATGAAAAACCAAACCCATAATGCAAGCAAAAAAAAAAAACCTAATCGTAATATTTCTAAAAATATAAAATAAAACCAGTGCGAATACTCTCAAAACACGTTGCCTAGGAAAATAGATGCATTTGCAACGGTACTTGCACCTATTGCGAATAATCTATCAAAGATAAGCAAAGATACACACTCACTCACACACACCACCACACATAGTTTGTCAACAAGATATTTGCATGAACGATAAAAAAGATAAACAAAGCGCAACTACTAGCTAATATCATGTAAAAAATTAAATAAAAACAAACAAATGCTACTAGAATTGAAAACAAAAAGCGAAACAAAAATCTCGAAATAAATACGCATTTAGCAGCCTACAAACAAATGCATTTTTAAATTTTCAAAAGAAAACAAAAAGCGTAAAGCTTTCTAGGAGGAAACACTTCGCAAAAGTACGTAACGGCGATTGACGCAATATCAATTTGTGATAGCGTTACAATAAATTATTGCATAGCATACGAACAGGCGTCAACATATTTTCAAATGGCTCACCTCTGTTAGCGGCATTTTGCAGCACTCAAAATAAGCATATCGATAGCCGCCATAATAAGTCGATTAATTGCATTACAGTTGGCAACTCTAGAACAGCTGCTTATCAGCTGTGGCTTGCAGCACTCGCCGTGCAATGGAAAAAATTGCTATTTAACAAATGTTTGTTATTTTATAAAAGTGTTTGAAGCCAAAGTGCGCTCTCCTTACTATTAGCACAAAATTAAGAAATTGTTGCTGTATTTAAGCAAGTGCAGTGCTAATTTGTTTTTAACTATTCTTATTGCTGTTGCTGGTCTCTGACTCCTCTTCTTCTCGTAGTAAACAATTTTTTTTGTTGAGGCCGCTGATTGGAAAGAAAATAGTAACAAATGGTTTTTCAAAGCTGAACCGCACAAAAATGGACAACAAAAAGGATATTTACAACCTGTGGGTGCAATACACAACCAAGGTAAGCAATTGGAAGGATTCTAATTGGGATTAGCAGGCGGCTTTTGTTTTGTTCTTCCGTTGCTGCAGGCGGGGAAGGTGACGTGTTTTTTTTCGCCTATATTTCTTTTTGCGAATTTGCTTGCATTAATCACCGCAGAAAATGGCCGCGCCTTTATGGCCGTGGACAAACATATCTATTTTGCATGATTATATAATCACAGTCAGACTTAACTCTTGGCCCTTGCTTACACTCTTGCCACATTTTCCTGCAGAATGACGAAACATATTTTCGTGAGTTTGTGGCACGGTTTGTGGACATTTGGCGCAGTCAATTGCAACTAGACTTTCAGTCTGAGCACTGTCCGCTGTGGCACGAGGTGCGGCCAGACAATGGACCACATCTTGGTCGGCTGCCCGACGAGCTGCTACCCGCCATTGGCAAGTTCATCATCGTCGCGAGGGATAAGTGCGACACGGATAATCTCGATGAGCAGGGCATCGAACAGGTGGCCATACTGATTGACTGTCTGGTTATTGTTTGCCGGCATTTTGACAATATATTGGCCATAATTAAGTACGAGTACAAGCCCAATCTAATCGCCATACTTACAAAGGTGTTTGCCCAGGTAAGCGCGCAACTAACCGAAACTGTTGCAAAATAAAAAAGTTTTGTTTTTGTATTTCCTGCTTAGCAAATGGAGCAGCCGCGCTCTTCGCTGGCAATGAGTCACCTGTTCCGCAGTTTTTCATCATTCCTGGAGGTCATGTACGATCCTTATCTGACTTGGCGCAGTTTTCTGCGCAACCAATTGGCAGATTATAGTCGATTGCCCTACAAGCCGCATGCGGTGCACGTAGAAATCGTGCCCTTTATCTATGGTATGTTATTGTGGCCCGTTTATCTCAGTTGTTATTGGTATTTATGTATACTTCGTTTTTGTTTTGCCTTACAGATTGCTTTCAGAACGAATCGCTGCTGAAGTTTGCCGACATCGGAGAGAGTCTGCTGCATGTGCTGGGCGCCATTATCAGCGGCTCTCAGGTACAGCGTACAGAACTGAAGTTCTGTCACGGAATTAATCTATAAACCATCTAAATTAATTTTGTTATCTATTTATGATTGTCTTTAATTGAGCACACAAATTGTAGCCCGTCTGCACATTGGCCCACTCAAATACCATTTCTCTGCTTCGTAATTTTCATTCAAAATTGTCTTCTTGTTAATTATGCCATAGCGAGCTGTAAAATTGTTATTATAGACTTATTTTGTTACTTACTATCTTTAATGACCTATATATTCTTTCCTTTCTGTTCAATCTGTTACTACATTCATGTGTTTCATAAAAAAAACTGTTAATTGTCTAAGTTTCCTGTACATGATATTGAACCTATTTAAATTAATATTTATTTATAACATTTGTTGCACTCTGCACTCCGTCTATAGATATTTCCTTTTCTATTCACTGCTTTATTCAAAATTTCATTTCGTTTTTCATATTGTTGACGTTTGTTGAATAAGAAAATCTTTAAAAATATTCTATACCATTGTGTGTGTGCGTGCAGAAAACTCTAAACTCGAATTCAACATCTAGAAATACTACTAACGCTCTAATTACTACAAATGCCCATCGATCGGGTGATGGGCTGCTTCTAAACTGTGATAATAATTTGGTGAGTGGTTAAAAACGCTTTTATCATCTGTATCTCTATCTCCCCCTATCCTGCCCCACTCTCTCTCTCTCTCTCTCTCTCTCTCTGTCTCTCATCCCCCTGTATGTGCTCTATATGTTGTTTTGGATATTTAATCTGTCGTTTACTGCAGCGAAATGGCATGCGAGCAATATGCCCAGCAACTGTTTCCATCATCATGCGCATCCTGCAGCAGTGGGAGAGCGCGAGCAGCCTGCGCCATGTGGCCCTCAATTGTTACGCTTTGATGGTCATTGTACTTCAAAAATCTAGTCCAGAAGAAGTAAGTCGTTGCCATATATACATATAGCGCAATAATATCTCTCGCTAACTTTTCTCATCTCTTTTGCAGCGCCAAATAGATCTAGTTATATTAATCCAACTCTATTGTGATGCACTGCAGCAGCTGTTGGCGACGACGCACTTTGACAGCGGCGCTGCCAGCTTTGATATAACCAGCGACACCGACAGCGATGTGGCTATTGATATGACGGCACTCTCCGCGAGTGTGGCTGCTGTGCAGCTCTTTTTGAATAGGGACGCACGTGGCGGCGATGTCAGCGAGGCCATTGGCGAGACAAATCTGCTGGAACTGCTTATAGGTTTGCCCCAAAGTATTCGGGTGAGTCTCTAGCTATGACTGAATGGCAAGAAATTCATTAGCTTTTTCTCTTCCTTAGCCTTGGCACATATCCCATACACCCACTTTGAGCAGCACGATGGATGCGTTAGCTGCCTTGACACAGAGTTCGCCACGTTGTGCAGAGCAGCTGCGTCTGGCTGGACGCATTGAACGCCTCTTTGGCAGCATGCGTGAATTTGAAGCACCCTCCATTGCGCTCCTGGATGCTTGCTTCAATCTGGGCTACAATGCGGAGCAGCGTCTGCTGGTGTTGCCGGAGGTCATGCTGCAGCTGCTGCAATGGCTGCCTGATCTTCAGGAGGAGGAGCAGCTGCATGTCAGCGTGCTGCTGCTCAAGGGCTGCACGGATAACTACGGCACGTGAGTGACAACGAAACAGAATCCCACATATGTCCACTTTATCCAACTCTGCAATCCCCAGTAAAACTGTTGCTTGTGGCAGTCGCGTGGTCAAAGCTGCTTGCGTTTGCTTGCTGCGCAGCGAACTGCTCGCCGAGAACTGTGCCCAGAATCTGATCAAGCTGATCGAGGAGCTGAGCAAGCTGAGCATTGTGCCCGTGGAGCTAAAGTGCATATTTGCCCTGCTGCGACAGGGCACAAAGTTTGCACAGTACAAGCAGCTGCAACAGGTGAGCAAGATTCGAAACAATAGATCAAAATAGAAAACTTACTTAAACGCCTTCTAGACCGTCGTCATGATCGCGCTGCAGAGCCTGCGTGGCAACAACTGCTGCTCACAATATTTCGCCATTGAGCAGCCAGCGGATGGCATCTTAGTGCCGGACATCAAGAACTGGACACTCTCTGGATCGTATGGCTTCATTTTTCACATGCTCGTGCGTTTCAATCCACTCAGTCAGCCGGAGTCGAATGCACGGCGCATGCTGCTCACCTTGCACACGGCCAGCGGCTGTGGGTTTGAGGTCTTCGTGCAGCCCAACGGCAACGTGGTGGTGGCTGCCTTAACACGTCGCGAATACCTGACCACAGCTACAGCCACCAAAACGTTGCTGAATGGACAATGGCATTACCTAACGGTGGCCATAACGCCGCCGAAGCGTCCCTTCTCCTACAGCCAGATCAATATCTATGTAGACTTTGTGCAGAAGCTGAGCGCCACGCTGAAAGTGCAGGCTGTGAATGAACCCTTTACCATGTGCGGTGTCGGCGCTGTGCTGGCTCCACCACCCAAGCAGAGTGAGGTGGGCAAGAGTGGATCAATGCCACGCTCCTCCTCACAGGAGAGTGGATCGGCCTACAAAGGCATGCTGCCCAGTCTGCTGGAGCGCACCTTGTCAGCGAATGTAAGCCGCATATGATTAACTCTGAACTCTTAAGAACTAGCATTGTAATCTATCGATCCCTTTGCAGGTTTCCAACTACTTTACTCTACCGTTGCGCACCCAAACTGCCTTTGATCCCAACGTGAAGAACTTTCCCATTGGCATGCAGGATACGGTGTTTGGCGAGCAGGTTTGCCTGCAGGGCCAGCTGGGTGGCGTGCTGCTAGCAGAGCCCACAACGAGCCTGAAGACCATATTCGATGCTGGCATAAACTTCAGCTCGATCTTCTCACAGGACAACGATCTGCTGGAGCTGAATTCACGATTTGTGTTCTGCTATGCGCCTGGTGCTGTTTGGCATGGCAGCTGCCAGGATCTGATACCAGGTGGCAAATATCCAGGCCGAATAAGTGCGCAGTACTGCAAGACAATCAAGATACAGGATACGATCAACAGCATCGGAGGCATCAATGCCATACTGCCCATGCTGCATCGCTTGATTAAAGAACAAGACGCGGACGTTTCCATTGGAAGTACGAACGAAGAAGCGGCTCCAACACCAACAACCCCTTCGCTTAGGACGCCCACAGCCGAAGAGTTTACGGACTGGGAAATGCTGTCGTCCAATATGTACACTGAATGGAAGATGATTCAACATCCCTTGGCCAGTCTGCTCTGCCTGCTGCGCTATCTCACCCACGAGCATGAGAACAATCAGCAGCAGCTGCTGAACAGCGACTGCCTGGCCATCATTGGCACCATGCTCCAGCGCTGTCCTGCCCAGTTCTTCGATGTGAATGCCTTGATGGCTACGCATCTGCTTATGGAATCCCTGCAGGCACACAAGTCCACGCCAGCCGGCAATGCCCAGCTACTGGATGCGCTGTACGAGCACATTGTCTTCGACTTTGCCATTTGGTCGCGTCTGCAGTTCCAAATAACTCTCGGTCACGTCCAATATTTGAGTGCGATGATCAAGAATGACCGGAAATACTTCCGACGACGCTATGGCGTTCAGTTCATGTTGGACGTAGTGCGTCAGTACTACAGCACACCGGATAACATCTCCACCGATGATGCGCGCACCATTCGGGCCACGCTCTTCGGCATTGTTCGCTTCTATTTGCAAAAGGATGTGAACATCAAGGAGGTGAATGCTATAATTGCCTTCCTGGCCTCGGTGCGACAGGAGCTTGTGCTGGTCGAGCTGCTCGAGATGCTGACGTTGTATGTGCGCGGCAAGAACTGCAAGGATCAGATGGTGCTGCTGCTGCACGAGCCCCAAAGCGCAAATCTCATCTATAATTTCTTCGTAGACAAGAGCTACAGCAGCGAGGTCCAAGAGGCGGCCATACGAGTAAGTGCATCCCTCTATAATGGAATTCCTCTTTTAATGCCTCTCCCCTTTTGCAGTTCCTTGGCGCCTTGCTAGCGACTTCGCGTGTGCATCAGAAGTATAAGCAGGTGTTGCGTCTGTACGACTCGAACAGCGAGCAGAGCATGTTTCCTGGATTCTTTTCCTTTATAACGCCCATGTCGCTGAGCTCCACGATATTATTTTACCTTGTGGACGAAATGCTGGGCGCCCAGCCGGACTATGGCGGGCTCATGTTTGTCGTCTACCATGTGAGCAGCTGTGATCTGCAGGTGAAGCTGGAAATTGCCAAGCGGCTGCTGCAAACGACGTTTGTCAAGCAGCAATCGACGTTGGCAATAGCCAAGCAAACCGGCTGGCAGGAGTCCATTGCTCGCCTGCTCATTCGAAAGCCCATCACGAGCATTCCGCCGGTTGAGGAGCGTCGTCGCAGCTTTGGCATCAATATGGATGTGTTGCTGGAGGACAACTCCAGTTTCCTGGCGCAAGCTGATCTGATTACATTCTCGGATCAGGAGATTGGACTGGCCCAACTGCAGCAGCAGCAACACTCGCAGGACGAGCAGAGCGACAGTGGACTGATACTCAATGAGATTCAAGCGAGCGTCTCCGAGGCAGCCACTGTGATAGAGAGCGAGATTAAGGGTAAGTGCAGCAGAAGCCCTCATCTAATGCAGTTTACTAAATCGTACTTTGTTTGCTTCTAGAACTCGCGGAATCTGTCTCTGGCGCTGTCGTCGAGAACGTGAATAGCGTCTTCTCGGTAATACGCCAGACCACACACGACATTCAGGACACATTCGAGTCGCTCACGCTGGGCAGCTCCACGGAAACTACGGAGAATACGCCCAGTGCTTCGTTGCAGCGCGAGGAGTCTTTGAGCTCCGAAAGCTCCACACAATCGCCGCATGGACCAGCCAAAAAGAGCGATTCCATGGAGGTTGGTATTCCTATATTTAACATGGCATGGCATGGCCATGGCATTATATAATATTTCTCCCATTCCAGAGCACATCTGGCTTTGACTTTATGGCCGAGGGCGATGTGGACAGCGAGGAGCAGCTGGTTTATTTGGTTTCAAACACGTTATTCAACGTTTTCTGGCGCGGCATTGGCAACGATCATCCGCAGTGCTGGCAGGAGCGCGGTCAGGTGCTCGGCTGCATTAATTTGCTGGCATTAAACAATGAGCTAATCACCTCGCACTTGTCGCTGCGTCTGCGCATCCTGGAAATGGCAGTGCAAGCTTCGCTATTCGATCTCTCGGAGCATGGCAGTCAAACGCACATCAATCAGGAGGTGGATTACCTTAATCCGGATTCAAACTTTCTCTGTTTAATCTTTGAATTTGTATTTTTAGAACGCCTCAAATATTCTGCGCATGGTCTATGAGCTGGTGGTGCTTGGCTCCAATGAGGATGAGTCCAAGAAGTGCTCCACCAAGCTGTTGGATGGCGTGCTCGCTCTACTCGATGCCCTGATGATATTCCAGCAGGGCTCCTCGGATGATTGGTCGGATATGATTCGCTTGTATCTGGGTCTGTTGCTCAAATGCTCGCATCATCCGAATCCTGGTATTGTAGCCATGGCCACAGCCAAATTGCATGCCATACTTCAAAGTCGCTCCACAGAGGATCCTGCCGAGCTTTCCTATCTGCTCTACAGCATCAACCGAGCGCTCGATAATGCTATTGAAGGTAACTACGCCCTATAATTGTGTTCTATAGCTATGCTACATCTCACTCTCTCTCTCTCTCTCTCCCTCATTTCATTTCCCAGTTGGCAATCCGGAGGAGTATTCGTTCTTGATGCCTGTAATGAAGGCGCTGCTGGAGAAATGCCGCTCCGCCTTCAACTTGGACACCACTCTGCCTGATCTTCCATCCACGTCCTCCGGTCCGGTATTCTTCAATGACTTTCAAATGTACAGCACAAGCAAAAAGTGGCGCAACTTTATGGAACGCATGGTAAGTAGCTGAGTTTCGACATGTATATGAAGTAGCAGTAGTTTAGACAAAGGGTAAACAAATAAACCTAGCCTTACCGGGCTGTAATTATAAATTGGCTGTAATTTTGATAAAGCCTTGCCCCACATTTTTCCAATGTTATTCAACACAATTCGTTTTCCGTTTTATTTAATTTAAATTTGTCTTAAACTATTTCTAAACCTAGCTCCAAGCTCCAAAGTAGTCTTACGTGTTCCGTTGCGATGATAGTACTATCTCGTAGTCCCCACATAGAAGTCTCTTGTTAATATAGTTTGTGATTTTTTGGCAAGTTCTGACGTAGCGCGAGGAGCTTTCTCTCCATTTCGCGATCGCTCTGGGGAGTCTTGAAGAGCGTCGTATCGAAGATGCCTTTGGTGGTGCGCCTTGGAGTCGCATTGCGCTCCGTGCCGCCGTTCAAGGCCGGAGTGGTGCCACCACCTCGCAGCTGAGTGGGTCGCGTTGGCCTCGCACCACGCCCCACCGTGAACTGTTGATAGGTGGGCGGCGCAATTGTGCCATCGTAATAGCTCTGCGAGCGAGACTTCTCGATGGTAACCACCGTCGAGGTGGCCTCAGTGCTGGGATTACGACTGCGGAAGCGGGAAGTGCCGCGACCTCTGCTGCGCGTTGGTGGTGTGCTTGTAACCACCGTGGGTATGAAGCCATTGCTGGAAGTGGGGCGGACACGCATGGGACTCCAGGGTGCCGAGGTGGTTGTCGTTGTTGTGCTTGGGCTTATCGAGGGCGTTACATAGCTCACATACTTTCGCTTCTGCTCCACATGGCGAGAGCCATGAGCAGCTGTATCTAAATCTGTATCCCTCGCATGGACATGGGCATTAGCATCGTAAGCCTCCTGCAGCTCCGGCACATCCAGCGTATGTTTCTTAGAAACCGTCGCCAAGGCGGGGCGACGCTTGCGCTTGCGACTCTTTGTTGGCGTACGAGAACTGCCTGCGGTATGGGTATCATCCGAGGGTAGCTCGTTGGGCGTATTTTCGGGTAGTATGGGCGGATAGGATTCCTGCTCATCTTTGTTTGATGCCTCAAAGGGTATGGGATCGTAGATGGGCACTTCGTAACTGGATTTTGGAAAATCAAAGCTGGGAAATTTATGATTGGGCGTGAGAGGCAACTCCTCTGAGGGTGGTGCATAGTTCTCCTGCGGATAGTTCTGGGCGGGTTGATGGGTATCCGGTTGGGAATAGCTGGGCGCATGATCTAATGATGGGGGCGGCGGCTCCGCATAGTGAGTGTCTTGTGGTGGTTGGAAATCGTGAGCAGGCGAGGGCCCAGGCTGATAGCCGAGATTAGGAGGCGATGGAGCGGGTGGAAGATAGCCGTCATGAGATGAAGTTGGTGGAAGATAGCTATCGTGGGATGATGTTGGAGGATGATAGCTCTGACTAGGTGGCTGATAGCTATCATGAGAGGAAGCAGGTGGATGATAGCCATGATCTGACGATGGACCTGGTGGTTGATAGCTGTCATGGGAAGAGCTTGGTGGTTGATAGCTGTCATGGGAAGAGCTTGGTGGTTGATAACTATGTCCAGGTGGAGATGCTGGAGGCTGATAACTATCGTGCGATGATGGTGGCGCGTCATAGCTATGGCCAGGAGCAGGAGCTGGAGGCTGATAACTATTGTGAGACGATGGTGGTGGCTCGTAGCTATGACCAGGCGATGGCTTTGCATAGTTGTGTTCGTATTGTGGCTCATTGGCCTGGTAGGAGGTGGATATCTCGAAGGCGGGAGGTGAATAGGAGATCTCAAAGTTGGTGTTATGTGTTGGGGGTTTGGGTGGGGGCTCTGCAAAGCTGTGATGGTAGCCGGAATTCGGTATCTTGTGCTCGTAAATGGAGTAGGAGTCAGGAGCAGGTAGGGAGGCTGAATGCTTATAGCTGGACACAGCGGGCGCTCCGTATTTAGTTGATGGTGGATGTGCCGGAGCAGGCGGCGGTTCGTAATGATGTGACACAAAGGAGCTAGGGGAGTCAAAGCTCTGGTGTTGCGGTGGCACGCCATACTTCTGATGGGGCTTGTGGTCGTAGGAGCTCAGCGAGGGTGGAGGAGATTCATGGCTGTCGGCAATGCTGTACTCGAGACTGGGAAACTTGTGAGCGCCATACAGATCCGGCTCCCCATGGCTATACAGATCCAGATCCATGGACTGTGCCTCGTAGCTGGAGGCGGGTATCTGGAAGTCGGCCCCATCGAATTTCAAGTGCTGAAAATCATCCAGCGAGAAACCAGGCAACTCGTGATGCGTCGGAAAGGAGGGCGTGTGCTTGTAGTAGTTAATCGGAGGCTCCGCCGGATAGCTGGGCGGTCCATACTTAGTCTTGGGTCCCTTATTGCGTCTTCGATGCTTGCTGCGTTTGCTGTGCGGTGGATGTCGTCGATAGCGTATGAGTTTCTCAGCAATTGGTAGCAACTCGGTGCTGTTGGTGCTGCTGCTGCTGCTGTTGTTGTTTCCGAGTTGAGTTAGAGCTGTGGCATTGCCCGGACTGTGCTCGCCCAGCGCCAAAGGCAGCAGCTGCAAGAGAAGTCAATGTTTAACGATTTATGTTAACTTTCTCCCAACCATTTTTCTATTTGCCAACAACTTGGCAGAGATGTTTGTCAACCTTTAACTTTTAACCCGCGCTCTATGACGCATTATTGCTCAGTGCTTCTGTGGCTTCCGCGAAAGCACGTAACGTAATCACGTGCCTCTTTCTCTCTGGCTGCACCCTACTCTCTCGCTCCACCATATCCCATCCCATAATTGGCTGCCATCGATTGCCGGCTGGCTGCGTGGCATGCAACAACGCTTGCAGCACGCAACAAGCAACAAGCAACAGCAACCGTTTGTTTCGTTGAGCATTGAACCTCAACACCGTCACCAAATTCAGGTTCAGTTGGCATCGTAATCCGTTTTGCCATGCTTTTGTTTTTTGTTTTGCTCACAGTTTTACAGACAGACAATGGAGTCTACACGGATTAGCCTAACCGGCGCAATGCACTCGAAAAGTTACGACGGAAGGGGAGCGGTAGTTGGGGGGGCTTGCTTTGCCTGAATTTCTCTTGATATCTGATCGAGTACATCCTTTGCTCAGGAGACTAACGTTTGAACCACGGAAAGGCTTTCATTTAAGACTAAGACTTGGAGATATTTTCAAAACTAGCCTATAACAGGTTTCTTTGATAGTCTCTAAGAATGACTCATATATTTTCTTACAGTTCACCCAATTCTCGTGTAGATTTCTTGCAACTCTAGGTATTCAATTTATAACTTTTCTCCATTTATTTTGAGTACAGCTTATTAAATCTCTACTAAATGCTTTTAATGGAAAAATCTAGAATTCGGAAAACTTCTTTCTTGAGAGGAAGGCAAGAAAAAAGAACAATTTGTACATTTACTTGAAGTAGTGATGAGATTCTTAAAATCTATAAAGTTCTTAAAACTTCCCGTTTAAAATATGTGTCTCACAAATTCCATTAGAATAGAATATTTCTTAATCTGTAATAGATCTCTCCCTCTTTCAAGATCTCAGCCAACTTGAGATGCTGTTGCAGCTCGTTTAAAGCCAAGTTACTTGGCAGATTCTCATTATCTCATTGTTCACTTAGAGTTCTTTGCATCTTCTCTCGATGTTCGAGCACTTACGAGGCAGAGATAAAGTAGATAACGCCACATTGGTTTGCACATTTGAGTTGAGGCAAGCAGCTACAACTTTCATTGGAGGCAAACAGTTAGGATGGTCTGCAGATGTTGTTTATGTATATATGTATGATATTTTATTGGAGCTTGATTCGCGTAAATGCTTTAGCGCGCGCACCCGTTCACGACTCGTCGGACTTTCTTTCGGCAACTGAGCGAGCTGCAAGAAAGTGGGCTGGTTTTGTTAGCTATTGCTGCAGAGTCAGAGTCAGAGTCAGACACAGCGCCAGCCATCGGTGGGGAGACGTCGCCAGCAGCTGGAACCAGTCGAAAAGACAAAGCGTTTGCCATTAAAGCACCCACCAGTGCAGCACCCGGCTGACGGCGCATCGCCCTGGAACCATCGGGGCTGCCCTCGAGCCAAGTGGGCTTGTAAGACCCATTATGTAAAGAATACCCAAAATGCGGATGTTTCTCTGATTTTATAATTTTCCTTTTGTTTTTTTGGCTAACAATAAAATAAATTTGTTGAATTCGGGTAAAACTTGTTTTTGGCCAGTGCCATGGGCCAAACTGCATTCGAGTTGCACGAGCCAACGGCGCTTCCTCGAGCTGCTGCAGCACCATCTGCATCCACATTGAACTTGAACCTGACCGGACGTGTCGTGCCCGTCTCGTAATACCCGTTCCGAATCGCTCTGCATCTGAAGCTGTGCGCGGCGAATGAATGAAAGCGAAAACGAGCTGGTTTGCTGTGTGGCTACGGTTGATCAACGGCCTAGATACCCTGTAAAAAAAGCTGTAGAAAAGCTGAGACACGAGTTTTTTGTCGTAAATGTTTTTATAAATTGGTTGATCAGCTTTAAATGCTCTGTTTTTTTTAGTGTGTGTATTATGAGTATACCCCTCCAACTTCACATTCTCATTTACAGGGTATGACTGATCAATATTTAATCTCGAATTTTCTGATAAAAGCGTGTATAACACAGTTATTTATTTGTTTTATGCAGATTACTTTTCAGTGTATAATATACAGGATATTACTGATCCACGTTTAGTGTCACATAAAACCTCACTTATGTTGGCTGTCAAATTTTGTGATATGTTAACCGACGACTGTGCTTACCTATAATTACATATCCGCAGGTAAAGCCACTCTACGATCGCTACCAACGCGAGATCGAGCTGCATCTGTGGGAGCCAATCAATCGCTTCTGGGCGGAGTGTTATGAGGCGTGCAAGGCGGCATCGAAGCAGCGGGCCAGCTTCCAGGCAACGAATCGCCGGGTGTTCCAGCAGAAGATCTACATGCCGTGGAAGGTGCGACAGGTGGAGGAGATGCAGCGCTTGCAAAATGCTGCACTGCAGCACAAAACGAACGACAGTCACATACGGAAGAAATGGAAGACCGCCAAGCGTTTCTTGTACGGCCCTAGGGGACCGTGGTTTACCGGGTAAGTAAACCCCATGGCGACTGCATAAACAACCGTCTCATATAATTCATTATGAAAGCGCATTTAATTAAGGCGACAATTGCAAATGGGGCGTGCGCCAACATAAATGATTACATACGAACACTTAATTATCATCATATATGATATATGTATGTATACTGTATACTGCTTTATAAGATATATATCAGCTGTTAGCCGTGGGCATTATGTTGTTGTGGTAGTTGCCACGCTTTTGTTGTTATTTCACTCTCGGCTCACAAATGCACTCATTAATTTGACGTGTGTTTGTTTGTTTGTTTCTCTTTGACAATGGGGAGAAATTGCTAAAATAATATGCATAAATCCGTTAAGAAGAAACCAAGAAACACATGCGTATACCCAACATTAGCAATTTGACATTTTCACTTTTTAGCTTTAAGCTAAAGCTGACTCATTTGCTCATTTTTGTATCGATAGGATAGGCTTAAGCTAGATCATAATCTGATGTGGGCATTAGACCCATGTAAATTGCGAAATCATTTCTAAATTTATGGTAAAAGAAATCGATATACAGAAATCGATTAGAGTATATGCTAATACAGTTTTCGTAGATCTTCTCAAAATCTGCCCATAAAAGTGATCATATGCAGATATCAAATAAATGTCGATGACGATAAATATCTTCAGGTGTTCCATATATCGATAATTATTATGCAATTCAAGAACTATAAGTACTCATATAAATGTACATAGTTATCGATTAAAATCGTATGCTATCGATAACCGAACTAAAATCCGTTTTGATTAGTCGATAAAAAACTCTCTTTGTTCAAATTTTGTATTCGCATTTCGTTGGTTTTTGCCCACTGTACGAGCTGCCAATTGTTGAAAGCTTTCGCTACGTTCGTTCGGGCGCCTCATCAGTTGAAGCGCGATTAAAATTACGATTTAATTTTATTAAATCATCAAAGAGGCATTTATGCAATGCCATTCGACGTATTCGACGTGCCAGCGTGAGGCATAGCTGCATAACTAACCCACCCAAGTGTGGCACTGCCAAAAACAAATGGGAAAGGGTGGTGCCGCCTCAACTCGATCCGCTCGCAGTTAGTTTCAATTTTCATGTAAACCAAGTCTGATAGATATAAATGTATTTCCATAGATATGTATATTAGATCAACTTGGTCAACTGGCAATTAGCAACCTTGTGACATAGCGACGGTCACAGCAAGCCAGTCGGAGTGGTGCGTATGCTCTAAGGTCGCACCACTCACATGTGTGTGTGCGTGGTGGAAAACTGGATCTGATTCTGCCTAGAAATAGGCATTAGCAGTTCGCATTGACAGTGGCTCGCATTAAAAAGAAATGTGAAGGTATTCAATATATGTTCAATTGCACAGCTTATTAATATGAGTAAATGAACTAGTTCATTAACTATAATCTATCTATACTCCACAGTCTCTCAGATTATACGCATATATAATATACTGTCATAAGATATTCTGATTTCTATTACATTTAAAATAATAATAGAAAATACATATGCTAGTTCCAGCTGATCCGCTAAGATGTATTTATATCCCTCTGCTGCTTGACCCCATCTCCATATTTCTTCATAAATCCCATCGATCATATAAATTGCTTCTCATTTTTATTGCATTTTTCTCATTTCGCGACTTTTACAGCATGTTTAAGCTCAAGTTAAATAAGAAGTGGTTAGATATATATTACATATTAAATAAATATGTATTTTTCTTTTTATCGAATATATTATTTCATTTTTATCGCGGTCGAAACAGCCTTAAGATTAAGTAGACAAGAAACGTACATGGGAAAGGCGTCGAATGTGAGTGTAGATGAGAGCGATTGGAGCTGAAGTGGCTAATCAAGACCAATCGAGTGAATTCGTATGTACACAAGTGCAACGATATATATCGCTAACATTTTAACTAAATACTACAACTATCGACTACGATAGGTTACAACTTCTCCGAGCTGAAGGAGTTCGCGGGTCAAGAGGTCGGCAACATGTGTGATTCAGTATTCCGTTTGAGTGGAGCTTGACTTAGTGGTAGGCCAGGGGCGAGTAGGCGGGAGCCAGAGCCGGGCGGTAAGCCGGAGCCAATGCTGGACCATAGGCGGGACCCAAGGGAGCCAGTGCGGGCAGAGCTGGCAGCTTGGCCACCAACGGAGCGTGGAGCAGAGGAGCTGGCGCCAAGACCTTAGCAACTGGAGCCACAGCCTTGACGGCGACACCCTCGCGATGGACCACCGCATTGAAGCCATGGACAGGATCAGCGGTGTACTCCACAATTCGGCGCGTGCCGTCAGCTTCGATCAGCGAGTAGGAGCCCTGGACAACATCGCCGCTGCGCGTCTCCTGCTGGTTCTTCACGTCGCCAGTGGACGAATCCTGTAAGAGAAAATCATGACATGGATTAGCTCAAGTTGGCTTAGCTTGACTTGGATTCTGTTGATGATCGCCCACTCACATGCACATCGTAGCTGAAGCTGTACTGGGGATTGGGATCGTATGGCTCGGGTCCAGCCACCTTGGCCACGGCCACCTTGGCCAGTCCTGGATAGATGGGCGCCGCCAGCTTGGGGTAGACGGGCGCTGCCAGGCTAGGATAACCGGGCAGAGCGAGTCCAGGACCAGGCACCACCACAGCATTGGACACGGCCACCAAAGCGCTGACAACAACGAGCAACAATGTTTGTGCCATTTTTTTGGAAGATTTAGTGGAGTTTTCTGCTAGAGATTTGGCTGCTGCTTGGCTGACAAATGAACTCACTCTGTGGTTCTGATGCTGAGCGACAATTGCTTTTTATAGCCAAGCCAACAAATCGAGCGAACTGAAAATGCCCAAGCCCCAAAATCCGCAACCAAATCTCTAACGACGACGACGACGACGACGCTGCCTGCAAAAATATTTATGCAAAAGCAACAACAACAACAACATCAACAGCACCATCAACAAAAGCAACTAAAAAGCGCGCATGCGTGTGGAGTATATTGAAAATGCTTGCTAAGATCACAAAATGCAGCAGCGCAGCACCACCAACAACCACAACAAGAAGAAACAAACGTGAGTGCGCTGCGAGAGTGTGAACGACTTTCAAGTGCCCTCTGCAGATAGGAGATAACGTCGATTCCTTCTCTTAAACTTATTCGAAATAGTATTTCATAGAGCTCAGCGCCTTAAGTCCTTTAGATGTTTCGATACTTATCGATTTTCAAGATCAGATTCATAGATAGGTATGCTCACTTTTATAGGGGATATGGCTAAATCAAAGTGGATTTGTGCAGCTCAAGAAAACTGCTTCTGATCGAATCGATATTTATCGATTATAGATATAAGCTTGTTAAACTAGAAACTAAGTACTGCCTCTGATCACTGACTTAGTTGGATACTACATAAGTTTCTTCCAGTTCAGGTCAGCTTTAAAAACTCAACTACTGAAGATCGATATTTATCGATTATGGTTAGAGGCTCTGTAAACTGTAAAATATGCCCCTGTCATATGCATAATCTTAAGCTATTACAATCTCTTTAAGTCTGGCTTCTGTTACATACCACTACTTAGCCTAGCATAGCTCATATAAAAATTTGGTATAGTTACAGGGTATTATAAATGAAAATAATTCATTTTTCGTTGCGTCGCAATTGCCCCTGGCAATTGGCAGTCAACGCTAGGCAAGAGGGGAGGGCGTTAGCCAATTGTCTGTCTGGGTGTCGTGTCTGTCTGGCTGACTGGTGAGCGGGGCGGGGCAGGTGTGCTCTGGCCAGACAAAAAACAGCTTAGGCCTACGAGAATGGCACGCATGTTGTCTGGCTAGCTGGCTGGCTGGCTGGGTCGGCTCCTAGCGACGAGTGGTGGACACCGCCGAAATGAACGGCTACATGAGCTTGGAACAGCAGCAGCAGCAGCAGCAGCAGGCGGGGATTCGATCGTGACAAAAAAGTTCAATTCGAAAGCGTTTTTTTTTCTTTTGGTCCGGGTGGCCAGGCGGCATCAGGTGTGCAAGTGTATGCGTGTGTGTGTGTGTGTGGCACTCACACATAGATCGTTCCACGCACCCAGTCGATTGTTGAAAGGTGTGTGCGTCGCCGTCGCTCTATGCGCGATCAGCCTTCGAAACTGGCACAAAGCAGCGACACGCCGCGCCCAGCAGCAACTGCAACTGCAACTGCAGCAGCGGTGGCAGCAGCAGTGGCAGCGACGGCAGCGGCAGCAAACTGTTCACCCCGCAGACTGGCCGACTCCGACACCGACAGCGACAGCGAATCCGAGTCCGAATCCGTAAGCCTCGACTCCCCAAATTGCAACAGGCAATTGCCACTGCAACAATGTTTTTAATACCCTGTAGTAGAAGCAAGTGGGCGGCAGGGGCTATATTGCATATGATATGGCATATGCAACACCTGCATGTGTTGATTAGATATATTGTTTTCTGATCTGAAGAAACCTGTCCATGCTAGACAATACTCTGTGCTCAGTTATCCATTGATCATGATCTCTTCAATTGCTCAGCTGTTTATGAAGTACAGAGCTCTACTTCAATAGCAAACATGTTCATGAACTATTCAATTGAACTAGTGACACATGAACTATATAGTTCTCTAATCCTAAATAAACAATATAACGTATTTCAATTCAACTCCCATTTCTAACTTCCATCTTCAAGGCCGACATGTGTCGACATGTTTCCCTCATTACAGGGTATTTAGTAGTCGCACACCCGCACACACTACACGCTCACTCTTACTTGGCTTTTGCGCACATTTTACTGCCATTGGGACAATTTTGCCCATTATCACTAATTTTGAACGCACGTTGTGCCTTGTTAGGCGTCGCAGTTGCCAGCGACGTCAACGTCAACGGCTGCGTTAGCGTCGCCGTCAACTGCGATGGCGATGGCGATGGCGACGTCGACGGCGACTGCGTGTGCGACTGCAGCGGAGACATGCGCAGCTTTTTGCGTAATCAAAAAATTGTAACGCGTCGAGTACTTTCAATTAAGCTATTGAATAATTCGAGTGCGTGTTGATCGAGTGAATGTTGGCCGTTTGCATGGCAGGGAGAGTGTTCTTTGCAGTGGGTGCGATGCGAGGGTGTTACGGAATCGGGTGGGGTCCATTAGAGTTATAGTCCAGTTTGTCTACTTAATCATATATGTAACAGGCGAGACATGGGACTCGCATGATGTGGGTGGGTGGTGTTACGGCATCGAGTGGTGCTACTCTAGGAGCAGCAAAATGGAAAATGGAAAATAGAGATCGAGAGAGGCTTGGGTATACCAAAAACTAAACCACATGGAAAATTAAAAATCTAACCGAAATGTAATTGAGAAGGGTAAACGAGTCAGCGACTCGATTCCTGCGTATCTCACGGCTCCAGTTGTATAGCAATGCATATCTTTAAAATATCTCATGCAAATTGGTTAGAACTGGAGCCATTTGTCAGCGTTCGACCGATAGCTGGTAGTATCCACAGCCAGGTGTCCCAGCAATTAGCCACGTTGTTTGTTCTCTTTGGCTAACTGGATTTATTGGATGATTTATGAGTGTGCGGTTAGATCTACAGAACAGTAACAGACAATAACTTATCTACAAGCTAAAATCGGCAGCTGTTGCCTCTCAGCCCAGGAATGGGGCAGCGGGTACGACGGGGCGTGGTGCTGCTGCAACCACTGGCACTGGAACTGGGCCGCGCTGCACCACCGCATTGAAGCCGTTGATGGGATCGGCGGTGTAGAAAACGGTGCGCAGCGAGCCATCGGCATCGACTACCGAATAGGAGCCCTTGACCACGTCGCCGTCGCGCACCTCCTGTTGGCTCTTGCTGTCTCCCGTGATGGCATCCTGCACGTTGTAGGCGTAGGCGTACTGTGGATGAGGGTCGAAGTCCGTGTTGACGGGCACCGCCGGAACCAGGGCGCACTCGATGACAGCGAACAGAGCGCAGCTGATGATGAGAGTCTGCAAGGGACCTTCGCTTAGATTTCCTTCACTCTCGTTAGCTCCTTTACCAGACTTACCTTGAGTAGGGCCATGTCGTTGCTTGGGCTGTCTGATTGAACTGTGGGTAGTGAGTGGGCTTTGATTGCACTTTCTGTACTGTCTTTTGGTGGTGCGGTGTGCTTGGTTTTAAACACTTCGCCACCCGCCCTGGTGGTCAGGTGCGTTGTGGCAACCGCTGCCAAATGTGACCAGCCAATGGCCAACTCTGACGTAAGGGGCAATCCGCAGCGTAGTCAGTCATATTTCCTCAATGGACGTGCCATTTCATGTCATTTCCCCAGCCCATTTGCACAATCCCCAGCACCCAAGTCCGCAGCCCCCGCTATATGGCAATCATAACGTTAACGGTGGCACGTGATGCGCATTAATAGCTTCCCATTTTCGGTGCGTCTTGAGGTTGAGGTCGAACCTACCTCAACATCAAAGAGTTTTGTGAGTCACCACTTGGCCTTCAAAGCAACCGAATATTGCATTATATTGTAAAAGATTAGGTTAGATATCAGATCAGCTAGGGTTTCCTGGATAGTTGAATTCCTTTTCCTGAAAATGGTAGACAGCTGTCCTTCCTTGCTTCTTGGTATCTGGGGATCCTCTCTTGTTCAACTCTAGCCATTGAAACCATAGTCTTTTTTGTACCGAAACTTTTATTCAGTAGATGCAGTTAATAAATCACTAGATAAATGGCCGATAGCCGTTCCCCAAAATCCCCTAGAAACGGGTATCCCTAGAAGCTACATTTGTGTGTATCAAGAGATTGGCCACAGGATGCGGAGTTGGCTTCAGTTGAGCATACAGCACGCACGTCATTTGGGTTTCGGATGGTTGGATGGTTGGATGGATTGGGATGCAGAACTAGAACTATTCAACAACGGTCTGAGGTCGTCTACGGATCTCCGGGCTCTATGCCTATCTAGTAATGGGCACCATAGCCGGACGCAACATACGCAGGTGCAGCATATCCAATCTTCGTGATGGCGGGCAGAGCAGGCACCGCCAGCTTGGCGATGGTTGGCACGGCGGCAACGGCTAATGCGGGCTTAGCTACCACGGCCACGCCCTTCTTCTCGACGACAGCATTGAAACCGTTAACTTTGTCAGCGGTGTAGGTCACCTTGCGAATGGTGCCATCGGGCTCGGCCAGGGAGTAGCTGCCGTGGACAACACCATTGACCAGGGTCTCCTCCTGCTGCTTGGAGTCGCCAGTCTTGTGGTCCGTGACTCCGTACGAGAAGCTATACTGAGGATTGGGATCGTAGGGCTCGGCGACTGCCACCTTGGACACAGCCAAGGCAGGTGCGGCCAGGAGCTTGGGCGCTGCGTAGGAGATAGCTGGAGCCGCTGCATATGAGATAGCTGGAGCCGCAAGGAGCTTGGGAGCCGCATACGAAATAGCTGGAGCCGAAATCAGCGACGGGCCGTATGAGTCAATGGGTACGGCCACTGCCACAGCCAGCACCAGGCCAAGCACACAAAGAGTCTAGAAGAGGGAACACGGAGAGTAGTCCTTGGCAGGCCACGAGTCCTGGCACTTACCTGAGTGAACATGCTGTAGGATATTTGTGTTTCCTTCTATTGCTTTATTCGGTGTGAAGCGCGTCTGCACTGCAAGAACTCAGCTCGAGTGTGAGATGCATTTTCCTCGAGTTCTTCAGTCTTATATACAAGTCGCGCTTAACCATTTGTGGCAGGCAGCCGCAGCAGCACTCCTGCCTCCCCTTGGCCCCGCGATGGCTAACTAACTAATGGCTAGTGACAATTGCTCCGATTGACGTCTCTCGAGCTAGCACCCCGTCCTCATGCAGCGATGCACATACTCAAGCAGCTACTCAGTCTCGATATCCAACTCAAATCTCGATCTCGAATCTCATTTTCGTGCTCCTAGTCGCCAATTTCATGTTTGCTGCTGCACATTTCGTCATTTTCCAGCTGCTGCGGCTGTTTGTTTTTCTCAATGGAATAGCAACAGCCACAGCAGCAGCCGCTCAAGAGCACCGCTCCAAATCCCAAACTCAACTCGTTTTCCGCTGCGCCCCCATCAACCGAAAAGTAAATAAAACCAGATCTCGGCCAATTCTCAGGTTCTGCGAACGTTTTGTCTGATGTAATAGCGCGATTCACTTGGCCAATTGCCAGTTGTCCAGTTGCCAGTTGCCAGTTGCCCAGCGAAGCCAAATTGCAAATATTGAACAAGCCAGTGAACTGGCGATAGACTAAAAGATACCCTGAACTAGAGCTGCCTACTGTGAGTAAAATGGAAATGAGAGAACAAGAAGAAATCAGGATACTCAAGTCGAAGGGGATGCGAATGGAATATCCTGAAATTAAGCGGTTTTCTATAAATAAGTGAGAAATTTGGGAGCATAATGGATAAGTGAAAGTGGAAAACCAAATTGAAAAGTATCTGTAATAAGGCCTACTTTTCATATAGACAACTATGGAAAGATCTATACCAAGAATATTTATGTATTAGTTTTATATTAGGTATATGTTTTTAGATACTTCGACCGTCATTTCTGACAAGTCCAGGGTATATATAAATAAAAACGAGACTGCAGCCATTCATAGCCCCCACTTTTTCAAGCTACCTCTCCCTGTCCCACTCTCTACAAGCACCACTCCCTCTTTCTCTTTCTCACTTTATAGCTGATCGTTCGACTCGTTTAATTAGAAATCTAAAATGGAAGCAATTGATCAAAGGGGGCGGGCGGGCAGAGCGGGCGGGGCATGTGCGTGGCGTGCAGATCGAGCAATTACGCACAGTGGTGCAGACACGCTCAACACACACACACACACGAGCAAACACACACACTCGCTCAGCCACACGCACACTGTTGCGCCCACATTCGCTATTGCAGAAATGCAGTCCAAGCCAAGTGACCTTGCCCACAATATAGCCAGCAAATTGTTTTTTTCTTTCGGCCACGTTTTCAGCTTAACTTAATTACGCACTGAGTAGAGCTGCCCAGCCTCCCCAGCCCGCTAGAGGCCCCGCATCAGTCACCTAATATGCCAACATTCAGTTTGCTTTTAGGCAGGAAACTCCTGACGTCTAAACGACTTTCAATTAGCCAAATAAAAAATCCTTTTATAAGATTAACCAAAATTAAAACCAGACTTGAAAGGTGTTGAACATTCCAATGCAACAATTTCCGATTAAAACTTGTATTATATACGCAACTATATACAACATTATGTGTAATCGAATATATAATGAAATTGTAACTGTATATACTGAATTTATACTTAAAATCTATATTGATAAGCAGAAAATGAGTAGAGATCAAGTTTAAAATAAACAATTTGATATAGCCTAGTGTAAAGCCCTGCTTATTTTACTCCTATACTTAAAGCTTACTTTATAAAGTGAGCCCCCCTCTCTTTTCCTCATGCTATTTGTATATCCTTTCTCTCTATCTCCCACCTTTCAATCCTTTCCAAAAACTTGCTTGCTTCCACCACATCTATATATATATCTCTCTCTCTCTTTATTCGCTGTATATACATTCACACTTTTACAGATCTCTCTTATTAGATATACATCTATTTTTCTGATGCAATTTTTGTGCATTTATCGCAATTTATGTACTACAAATTTTGACAAGTAAAAGTCTGGCCAAGTTGTGGAGCACAGATCGGCGCAGCGAAGCCTTTTAAGGCAACTTGCGACTAGTTTAGAGTTTAGTTTAGCTTAGTTTTGTTTTTTGTTGTCAGTTTCCGGTGACAACCGTTAACTCGTTAACCGTTAACAGTTAACTCTGCCTTTTCAGTGTGACCAAGCGGCCGATTGAGCGCACCAAGTGCTGCCAAGTTTGCCAACGCGTCGCCGCCACAAGGTCGTCTCTTGGCTTGGCAAACGAGTCACGCTTCACACACTTTGGAATTGGGTCGAATCTGCAGCGGTAGCCAATTGGAAGTGGGTTACAAGATCTACGGCGTAGTCTACGGGCTACTGTTAGCTATTTATTAGTTTTGTTACTTTTTTATGATTATTATCAACCAGTTTCGATCACGTAAGAGAAACTGTCTGCGGCGTACTCCATTAGCATTTCTAATTGAAACTTTCCAGTTGAGTGACTTGATTAGCAATCTTTGGTCAATAAACGATTATCGATTATCGATGATGGATTGTCGACTTTATGATTGGCCTAAGATTAGATGTAGCTTAATCTTAGCCTAACTCTCTGATGGGCATATCCATAATGGCTTTTCTAACTGAAAGTTTTGATTGGGCTGTATTTAAGCAATTAAGAAACAATCGTTGATCGTCTATCAACTATCGACTAATTCGATACGCATATTATTTGAGCAGTTTCTCAGCTAAAGTCACTTATTGATTAATTTTAAGACACAACATTCCGGCATACGATCTATTTGGGCGATGCGTTGATTAAATTTTTGGGTGTAAAGGAAAATTAAAGTATTGCCATTGAATGGCAGCTGCATGACAATTACCAAAAAAACAAAAAACTTACTTTCGTAGCCATGGACTCGGATTCGGAGCAGGGTTCGAGCTGAAATTGAAAACTTGGACAGAAAAATTTGTGGGACGTGCCACGAATTTGGATCAAGAAGACGGCAGACGCTGCCAAGCGTCGGTAGCTGCTGATGTGCAACGAGTAGCGGGTGGTGCGGTGGTTCGGCTACGCAATTGGTACGCCACAGTACCATCCATTCAGCTAGCCGGCCACGGCAAATGCAAATTTCGCAAATTGTATAAAAGTCGTCGAGTTTTTGGTAATGGCATGTCAGTTCATTTTCGTTAACCGACGGTGACAATCAATCCTAACCCCCAAGCCGCACAATGAATCCTTTGACGGTAAGCCAACAGCTGAGCCAATTGGCTACATACGGGATACCAATTGGACTCGAATTGGCATCGAATTGGATACTCACGTGTTTGCATTCGCTTTGCAGGTTGTTGCAGTCCTTTCCACTCTGGCGCTCTCCGCTCAGGCGGACTTTGCTGCCCCACTGGCTGCTAGCCCATACTTTGCATCGCCAGCTCTGCGTTATGCTGCTCCCGCTGCTTACTCTGCACCGCTAGGCTTTGCTGCGCCAGCTGCCTATTCGGCACCTCTTGGTCTAGCTCCTGCTGCCTACGGAGCTCCTCTGGCCTACTCCTCTCCTCTGGTTGCCAAGACCTTTGCCGCTGCTCCAGTTGCTGCCCCTCTGGCTGCTGCACCATTGGCTGCCCGTTACGCTGCTCCAGTGGCTGCCCCTCTGGCTGCTCGTTTCGCTGCTCCTCTGGCTGCTCCAGTGGCTGCTCCTCTGGCTGCTCCAGTTGCTGCTCCTCTTGCCGCTCCAGTCGCTGCTCCCGTTGCCGCTCCCGTTGCCGCCCCTCTGGCTGCTCCCGTTGCTGCGCCCGTTGCCACAGAGATCGTCGATGCCCACCCACAGTACAAATTCGCCTATGATGTCCAGGATACGATTACCGGCGACTCCAAGACTCAGGAGGAGTCTCGTGATGGTGATGTCGTTCGTGGCTCCTACTCTCTGATTGAGGCTGATGGCTCGCGTCGCATTGTCACCTACTATGCCGATTCCATCAATGGATTCAATGCCGTCGTCCAGAAGGATGTGCCCGTGGTGGCACCCGTTGCCCCCGTTGCTCCAGTTGTTGCCAAGCTGAAGACTTTCGCGGCGCCAGCACCTGTTGTCGCGGCACCTGCTCCCTTGTTCGCCAAGACCCTGGCCGGACCCATCGTAGTCTAAAGGAAGCGAAGGACTTTAGAGGCGTGTCGTCTTGCTTGCGCCTTTGTGTAAATGGAGTGTATAACAGTTTGACAAAGGATTTTCATTTGTACATATTCGATTAATCATTGTCGTGCTAAACGAATAACTTTCATCGCAAAACCCAAATTTAAATAAATTACCTAAATAAATTTGTGATTCCAAAATTGAATTTGTGCTTTTCATTACATATGCATGCATCTATTAGATAAAGCTGAGCGTATTCTATACTCAAATTTGAATTCGATATACATGTGTTAAGCGAATATCGATAAGTAGATAATATTGCAAATAAGATTATCCTTTTCAAATTGATTAACTGATATAGCTAGCATTTATTATCCGTTGCAATATCGATATATTGCTCCAGCTTAGCAAAAATACCAAAACTTGTAGATAAGTCATGTAGATCCTGCTCTATTTGCGCATCACTGACTGTAATTGCAAGGAGCGCATCTCTAAGTCAACTTGCTGATTTGAATCTCCTTTACTTTCTTTTCATTTTACAGCGAGATTGGTGAAGAGTTTTGGAAACTATCACCACACGAAAATGTGGCACGCATGCGCCTCAAGCTGGAGCCGCAGCTGTATCCCAATAAGCACGAAAACGCAGCCAATTTGCGGGACAATGCGACCAGTGCTTACGACACAAAGTAAGTGCGAGCCGTAAACATGTTCACGGTTGACTTCAACTCTTTCCCGTTTAGAGAAATATCCGAATTTGACTCCACTATCAAAAATGCTGTGGTGCGAGATTTTCTGGCCGACGACGAAAGCTCCCAGCTAGAGGAGGAGCTGCGGCAGTTAATTGATACGCAATCGCAGCAGGATACGGCGCTGGAGAAGCTGGTCATGTCGCAGGATTGTGAACTCATTACGCTTATGACCAAGGTCAAGGGTCGCATTGAAGTCAATCAGAGCGTGTTCACGTTCGTGGACATGAGTCCTCCAATGGAAGATGGCTCCAAACATGATTTTAGGTACGTCTGAACTGCAAATGCTTCGTTATCCTACCTCAAGTTTAATTTGGATTGTTTTCCATCAGGTTTTCCATTAATAAAATACGTGAAGTTCATCTGCGCAAGTATAATCTGCGACGCAGCGCCTTGGAGATCTTTCTGATAGATCAGACAAGCTATTTTCTTAACTTTACAACTAAGGTAATATTTAATGGATCATTTTCACTTGAATATTTACACACTTATCCTTTTTGTTTGCTATTTAGACCCGTAACAAGGTGTTTACTAAGATTGTTGGTTTACCCTTGCCGAACATACTCTATGGCTCCGGTCGTTCGCCGCCTGAGCTGCTCCGCGCGTCAGGTCTCACTCAGCGTTGGGTCAATCGTGAAATATCCAATTTTGAATACCTAATGTACCTAAATACCATAGCTGGTGAGGCTTAAGTTAGATCTAGTTGTAATTCCTGACTTAAATACTTTGTATTCCTTCCCCTAGGCCGCTCTTATAATGATCTTAGTCAATATCCCGTATTTCCCTGGATTCTGGCTGACTACACCAGCGACGTATTGGATCTAACGGATCCGCGCTCCTTTCGTGACTTGTCCAAGCCCATTGGATGTGTAAGTTCCTAATATATTAGCCACATATACATGTGGGGTTGATCTTATTTTTTACTCTCGCTACAGATCAATCCCAAGAATGAGGCTGAGGTGCGCGGCAAATACGATTCCTTTGAAGATCCCTCTGGTGCCATACCGAAATTTCACTATGGCACACATTACTCCAATTCGGCGGGCGTGCTGCACTATATGCTGCGCGTGGAGCCCTTCACCTCGTTGCACGTGGAGCTGCAGAGCGGCCGCTTCGATGTGGCTGATCGACAATTTCACTCCATACCGCAAACTTGGAAGCTATTAATGGACAATCCTAATGATGTCAAGGAGCTAATACCCGAGTTCTTTTACTTTCCAGAGTTTCTCAAGAATATGAACAAGTGAGTTGCTTCAGGCAACAATGTTTCGATGCTATGGTAATCCATATGTAATCCACTCTAGATTCGACTTGGGACATTTACAAATTACGAAGGAAAAGGTCGACGATGTCATTTTGCCTGCTTGGGCTACCACGCCGGAGGAGTTTATAGCCATACATCGGCGTGCCTTGGAGTCGGAATACGTTAGCCAGCATTTGCATCACTGGATTGATCTGATCTTTGGTTACAAGCAGAAGGGCGCCAAAGCTGTGGAGGCTCTAAACGTCTTCTACTATTGCTCCTATGAGGGCGCCGTGGATCTCGACAAAATAACCAATCCCATTGAACGGGAAGCTGTGGAAGGTGGGTGCCCATCCAAAAGCTTTTATATTTTACTAATATTTTGTGTCTGGCAGGCATGATCAACAACTTTGGACAAGTGCCGTCTCAGCTGCTGCGGGAGCCGCATCCGCGTCGACTCACTCAGGACGAGACGGCTGTGAAGCTGCTGCGCTCGGAGCTGAAGCGACCCGATCTTACGCAGTTCCTGGACAAAGTGGTGCAGTACTACTGCGAGCTATCCACGCCCAAGGATCCCATTGTCTATCTAAGTCCGCCCCGCAGTCCGCCACGCTCCTTTCTGCAGCTCAGTCCCGATGTGCTGGTCAGCGTTTCGAAAGGCTGCATCCTGGGCTGCAATTCATGGATGTCCTTTGACAAAGAGCAAGGATTTTTGCTGGAAATCGATGCAACTACGACAAATCTTAAGTGAGTTCGTACTTCTCTAACCAATTCTATCCGATTCTTAATGCCGTTCTTTTCTTTGCAGAAATCGCAAGCGCATCTTTGGCCCCTTCCACCCCTCACAACCGCCCCATTCGCAGAACTTTGCGGTCAGCACAGACGGCAAATTGCTTTACGCCGGCGGCATATGGGACAATGCGCTGCGTGTCTATAGCCTAAACAAGGGCAAGACCTTGGCCTCTGTCACCCGCCATTTGGACATAATCACCTGCCTGGCCTTGGATAACGTTGGCTCGTATCTGGTCACCGGCTCACGCGACTGCACTTGCATTGTGTGGAGCATACAGGGCAATCAGCAGAGCGGCGCCCCACCCAACAACATTCCAGTGCACGCCTTGACGGGACAATCCCATCTGCAGGCCATCACGCAGCTGAATACACAGAATAGCTACTCACCAAAGCCACTCACTGTGCTCTATGGACATGACGATGCGGTGTCCAGTGTGGCCATCTACACAGAGCTGGATCTCGTTGTCTCGGGCTCGCTGGTAGGTGCAGTTGTGTATATAAGAATGACGCATTGAGTGACTGACTACTGATAGCTGCACTTTGTATAGATGACAATGCTATGGACAGATCTTGATTGGCCGATCTCGATGTATTTGTAATAATCTCATAGCTCAAAAGATTCATTGATCTCTCTGTCTTTCTATATAGAACATAGTCTGATTGCTTGACGAACTGACTAGTTGACTTACAGCCTAACCCGAACAAAGAAGATAACTTCCTTCTATATATATCTCTTGTTCTATTCACAGGATGGCACTGTTAATGTCTACACCCTGCAGGAGGGTCAATTTGTGCGTACTCTCAAGCCCATTGGCTGCACCGAGTCTTGTGTCCAAATCTCCTACGTAACTCTTTCATATCATGGTGAGTGATAAGAATGTATATCTGAGCCTGAACTTATGCAACGTTTTTGAAAGAAAACTACCTTATAGTATGCTATAGATTTTTGGATTGATTAAGTAAGAGCTCATGAAGTGTGAACTCTGTGGCTTGTTTGACTCTGTGAGAGGGGCAGATAAGACTTGCTTCCGTTGTAAGTGGGGATAGCATTGAACTGTCCCCATTTTTATCAGTTTTATGTGCTTTACAACGCATCGCCCGAGCCATTCACGTGTTGTCGCTCATTGCGTGATGTGTCCAATCTATCTCTGCTTCTCCCACTCTCTCTCCTTCTCTCTCTCTTTTTGTGTGCTTTAAGCAAACAATTTCAAACAATTTAATCAACGCAGCTCACTTATCGCTGCCAAGTAAATTGCCACATATATAAATATATTTATATGACTACATATATGTACATATAATAATAAAGCCTCAAATATCACGTGACATTCTATCTGTGTGTGTGGCCATGTCTGCCTCTGCACTTATTCACTTCAATTCATTCCTATTTTTTTTACATTTTTCCGTTCGTCATATATGTCATATCAATGTCTTATCTTAATGGGTTCTAATAAAGCTATAAAGGGCTTTAATGTCTTAGCCTGAACCAAGGTTAGGAACTGTCTGTAAAACAAATAGTAATCAACCATATCAATCATTATCAATCATGCATAATCGCAAGTAGTTAACAATTATTTGCGTATGAATTTGCAAGTAATAAAATATATAACAGACAAAGGAATGCATTTGCGATAACATAGCGTTTATATATAGACGAGATCAGCCTCAAAAGATGACGTTAATCAATCTATATAAGACTGATTGAGCGGATCGAATTAATCTTAAATCGAATAAGTTGAAGACAAAAGAGAGCGATTCGATGTATATGTGTGATTCCTGATAAGGCTTAAAAGTGACGTCAATCAGGAACATATATTAAACTGATCGATTGAATTGATTATAGTTTTAAATTCAGCTTGAATGATCTTTTATCTGCGCTGAAAGGTTTCGAAATCAGTTTTGCATATGTAACGAAATATTATTATTATCAAATATTATTCCCCCATTTTCCAATCAATTTCTTACTCTCCCTGCTTAGGATCCTTTGTAATGCTCATAATATAGATGGTGTATAGACCTCTTAGCCATAAGAGCCCTACTTAAGCACTTAAATCATTAGAAACCTCTTCAAGCTCAATTTCCACATAGTAAGTCAGTTTCTTCGCAATCACTTGCTGATTATCCACCCCATGCGCGTCAGAATTATAATGCTTGTATAATACTTGAGTTTATAAAAATATATATATAAACATGTACATATGAAGCTTATATGCATATGAACAGTACGAACGAGACCTGTCAGCTGCACTCAGGCCAACAGGCAGGCTTCTTATCGAGGTGTCACGGATTTATAATATAAAGCATCCATTATTATTTTGCAATATCCGGTAGCAAATTGAACCAGCAACGACTGGCGCCATCAAATTTATATAAAACATAAATTTATACGGGAATTTGAGGAAAAGATAAGATTAATATGAATTTGATTAAATTTAAGAATCGCAGAGGGGGCTGTATTGAAAATACGTGCCTATTTTATAATTCGCAATTTTAATCTTGGTGCTATTTGGGCTACTTTGGCCTGTCATGTCAATCAATCAATCAAACCCTATATATGGAATCCTAGCACTTTATGTTAAGCTACTCACTATGAAATTCCAGTCGTTAAAATGCCAAACTAAAATTGCAGATAAGATTACATTTATGAGGATCGTATAGTATAGAGTCGAGCAGTAATAATACGTAATATTTCTGGAAAATTTAGTTTAGTCATTCAGTAAGTCGTTCAATTACTTCGACATAAATAATATTCCGATTGCATTCTGTACAAATTCATTAGTAACATGGGTTTAATTAATTGTCAAACTGGGTGCTCGTCCCCAGCTCCATTGTAGCCCTCAATCGGCACTTATCAATGCGCGCTGAAATATGCGCATTCATGCACAATCACTTGAGCATTGCTAGTGATATCAAATCAAAAGCGAATGAGTCCCGCAATCACATCCAAGTCACACGACCCTACGATCCGCCTTCCAGTCCCAGCCCCCGTCTTCAATAAACTGGGGCCCCAATCAAGCACCCACAGGCCACCGCCCGGGGCCGTCCCTTCGATCTTAACTACACCGAATCTGTACATAGTACATTGTCGCGTGTGTGCGACTAGGCGATACCATTGATATAATTAAGTTTAATTCCTAACGCCAAACGTTACTTGAATTCATGTATAGCTTAGAGGGACAATGGACAAGATTGAGTGGAAGAGAAATGAAACAGTAAACTCGAGGGAAGCAGGAAGTCCGATTGAAGAATGTGAACAGAACGTAGGAGAGAGGGAGAAGAGTTAGGGAGAGAGAAAATAATAGTTAAAAAGTAAGTCACAATAGTACATAAGAGATGAATGGAAAAGAGAAAGAAAAAGCCATGAAAAGCAAGATAAATGTCTTTCTACAGATACAGGTACTCAGATACAGATAGAGATACACACATACATGTATACAGATACACAGATACATACATATAAAGATATAAAGATACAGATACAGATACACCGATACAGATACACAGATACAGATACATATACAGATACAGATACCTACATATATTCAGATAGTTAGATACAGATACCTAGATACAGATAGTTAGATACGGATACATAAATACAGATACACAGATAAAAACTTCCAGCTACATACACAGATACGGATACATAGATACAGATAGAGATACATAGATGGAGATACACAGATACAGAGACAGATACATACATAGATACTTATATACAGATACATAGATACAGATACACAGATACAGATACAGATACTTAGATACAGATACACAGTTACAGATACATAGAAATAGATACAGATACACAGATACAGATACAGATACAGATACATAGATGCACAGATACATGTGCTTAGATACAGATACACAGATACAGATATAGATACAGATACCCAGATACATATAAAGATACAGATACACAAATACAGATACACAAATACAGATACATAGATACAGATACACAGATACAGATACATAGATACAGATACATAGATACAGATACATAGCTACAGATACATAGATACACAGTTACAGATACATAGAAATAGATACAGATACACAGATCCAGATACAGATGCAGATACAGTACATATACAGATACAGATACATAGATACACAAATACATGTGCTTAGATACAGATACACAGATACAGATATAGATACAGATACATAGATACAGATACACAGATCCAGATACAGATACCCAGATACATATACAGATACAGATACACAGAGACAGATACATAGATACAGATACACAGATCCAGATACAGATACCCAGATACATATACAGATACAGATACACAGAGACAGATACATAGATACAGATACACAGATACAGATACATAGATACAGATACATAGATGCAGATACATAGATACAGATACATAGATATAGATAGAGATACGTAGATACAGATACCCAGATGCAGATACACAGATACAGATATACAGAAAGATAGGAAGAAGAAAGCTTTAGATCTAAACAGAGGAGATTAAGAGAAGGCTGCTACTGTATTTTAATAGAAAAGAGTGCAAGCATTTCATGGTTTTACAGAGCTGTTCCGTTAATGTTACATATGATTCATAATTCAATCATACCCGCTAAGAGCCTTTAAAGGGTGCAGCGCATAAATATATAAGCACACGTTCATTCATGATATTTTTCGTGTTTGTTTTTCTTTTTTTTTTTGCCAAGGCGCTACAAAATGTTTATGATAGACTTTGTAGTAAAGCTCGGCGAGGGGCCCCCCCACTAAATACATATATATGGGCGTGTGTGTGTGTGAAGCCTGAAGAAAAAATTAAGACATGGAATGGGAATTTTTCTGAATGAATGTAAACGTCGCAATTGGCGAGAATGTGACTAAAGGCAAATCACTGGGAACTGGTAATCTGAGAGCTCTGAGATCTGATAAGCAAAAGACAGTGGGTGATAGAGAGTGTATGGGGGAGGAAGGGGAGCTCTGCATTGCCAAACTGGCTATCACATGGTTATTTCTAGTTTAAGCGCAAATCACACTGAAACCACTCGGAAGCGCAGCCATTCACAAAAAATTATAAACACTTTAAACGATATTTAAGATATGCATACTTGAGACATACGTATATGGTATAATGTATATGTATATGTATACCAAGTATATCTAGTCCAGGGGGCACTGGCACTATGCTCTATCTTGCTGTCTCTCTTTCTTTCTCTGTCTGATAGTCTATCCCCCTCTCTTATGTATTTCTGCAGTATTTGAAACAAGTTTCAACTTGATTTGATTTCGTTTGAATCAATTTCATTGGCATTGCCCACTGATAAGACTCGAACTACGCATTGCTTTAATCATTGAGACTTCGCCTGCCTCGACTTTGCTTCTCTTTCGTTTGCTGTTGTTGTTATCTTGAGAAGCGTGTCATAATATTAAATTCCATCGCGCTGTCGCACGATGCGACGCGTCTTCGTTGCCTTCTTCAGGTTATCAACGAGCAAGTGGGCCGGACCCAGCCAAGCAGCACCCGTTCACTTCAACTTTTCAACTGCGTAGAACCCACTCATGTTGCCCCACATATCGCAATCTTGTAGCTCTATCAGTCGTCTTCTATGCTCTCCTTGTGTCTGAAGTCGTTTATGCTTATGCGAAAATTAAGTCGTTTTTATGCTTCAATTGCGCTTCAATCTTCTTGCTTTGTCATCTTTGATTGTTTAATTTGAGACATGAGCAAAACAAACTAATTGTGGAGTATATGTTTTTTCAGTATATGTTTCTTGTAAATTCGGAATATGACTTTCCCTTAAGAGTCTTTAAGATAAGGGTGCTGAATACAGATTCTGATTGGACGCGCGTTGTTAGTTGGATTATCATCCAATTAGAAAATGTACTTCGATTGTTACATTTAGGAAATCCATCGAGAACATTTTCGTATAGAGC
Organism: Drosophila arizonae; assembly: GCF_054131065.1. Classification (NCBI taxonomy): domain Eukaryota; kingdom Metazoa; phylum Arthropoda; class Insecta; order Diptera; family Drosophilidae; genus Drosophila; species Drosophila arizonae. The sequence goes on along the minus strand of NC_142924.1, from coordinate 1,743,771 downwards.
ATGCGCTATATTTAAAGTCTACTCGAAATTTGACTACCAAATGCGATTAAATATAGGGCTATAGTATAGATATATCGAATATCTTCAATCTACTGGGTTGCTCTAAAGATTTCGATGCATACTCATTCATTCAATTTTTATTGAAAAATTTAAGCTAACCATATACTTATCATTAAACTACCCACTGATTTCTCTGCATCCTTTCACTGCTGTCTCAGCCTTTTCGCTCAGTGTATCACCTAGCGATAAGCTTAGACCCCCGTAGATGCAACATTACGGTCCAGACTCTTCCAGTCTGTCTCCCTCTCCCTCTCCCTCTCCTTGCCCCCTTTCCCCTCTTCACCTCGCAAAGCCTTGTCAATTCGTCGCGCTAATTGCCATTTCATCGGACTCCCTCCGTTGATGCCCGCCTTATCAGACATACGTCAGCAAATAATCGTTTTCTTCTTCATCTTCTGCTTCTTATTCTTTGATGATCCACAGGTCACATTGCCTTCAGTGCTTTGGACGATACTTCGCACTCGGTGCACGTGTATAGCATCAATGGAGCCAGCCTGGGCTCCAAGTATGTGTCTGGGCGTGTCACAGGACTGGCCACTGCCTCGGACTATCTGGTGGTGGCCGATGATGCCGGCGACATAACCATGAGCCGCCTACACGGGTGAGTGCAGTGGGTTGGAGTGGGTTCTCCAAACTTTAATAACTGAACTCAAATTCCTCTTTGCAGGCTGAAGCCCGTCTTTGACATTCCGCTGCATGTGCCCATCCAGACGGTAGTCGTAACACCTGGCAATACGCACATCCTGGCGCCCTTACGTGACGGCCGCCTGGCCGTGGTCGCCGTGCAGCTGCCCCTAGCTGGCAGCAAAAAGCATTCCGTGCTCAACGTCTAGGCGCCCTCGACTCTAAGCTTTCCATATCACAGTAGTAATTTAGATTCCCTTTTTAATGCTTGACTTTTTGTGTCCCTTTGCCCATTTGTTTCTTATAGATATATATTTATTTTTCGTGTCGTTACGTGCCAAAACAAAAAAACACAAAACTAATTAAAATGGCCAAAAAGCAGGCCAACAAATCACATATTCAGTTAGTTGGACTCGCCTCAAATAATTCTTTATAGATCAAGTTAAAGTAAAGTATCTAACAGATACACGAATTCCATTAGCTTTAATGAAAGCACTCGTTTTTCATGAGGTTTGTCAGGCGTTAGCATACCCCGCACTTATTCATTCTCTATCTATCTATCAGTTGATGCAGACCAAACCAATTATCAGATACTTAATTAGCATATACCCTGTAAAAGCAGTCTTTGTTATCTTCCTCTGACTCTATCATAGTCTATCGCAGGTGTATCTATGATTACTCATACCCTGTAAGTGTAGCACTGGGCATAGTCTAGCATACCCAAGCACTTGCTCGCAACACTTTCCTCTGCCCTACGCGAATTCCCTTGAAATATCTCTCTATGTCTATGGGGTATAAATTGTATCTTTCAGATACTCGTCGAATGCCATTAGCGTTAAGCGCAATTCCCTGTAAATCCAGCCTCTTCTAGGTGGCCCATCCATCTTTATTGTATCCACTGCCCGCTATCTATCATGCCCATCGCTCCCTTTCCCTCTCTCGCGCTCTTCCGCCCTCCCGCTCTGTCGCTCCTTCGTCGTTTCGTTGCTTCGTCTCTTTTGCGAGCAATTATTCACTTGTCTTTCGTGTCGGATCGCTTTGCAGCGCGGCACTTTGCGCGCGCCTTCCAATTAGCTTGACAAATTCGTATAAATCATTTATCATTAGGCTGACGTTTGTTGTGTTTCTTGCTTTTGTATTTTCTTATTTTATATATTTATATAAATTAGCACATCGTGCCGTCATTCAAGCGACAAAAACTGGTTGCCGGCAAGTGGACCGGTCCGTCTGTCCCTGCCTGATCTCTGTACCTCTCTCTCTCTCTCTCTCTCTCACTCACTCTTACTCAATCTATCTCGCTCTCTGTCTCTGTCATTGCCCCTCTCGTTGCCTGCTGCCATTTCCGTTTGCACTGAGTCACGCGCGACTTTCAAATCGGCATCAAAATCTGCCCGGCAACAGCGCGGCGCGAGGTGGCGTTCAGCGTTTTGGCCACGCTCGAAAACTGGGGCCAACTTTCGTTGCCAGCACGAAGCACACAAAAAACAAAACAAAAATTGTATCTGTATCTGCAGCTGCATCAGCATCAGTATCTGCATCTGCATCTCGAGTGAATGCATTTCCAATTGACAACAAGTATTATAAATCCTAAAATTAGAGTCCGTCCACGAATTTAAAGTTTTCGCATCGAAATTCCATTCGCTTTTGTCTCGTCTGCCTTGGATGCCAGCTCCCTCCCCCGACCTACCCTAGGACAACCTTTTCCAATGACAAGTGACAATATATAGTAGACGATCGTTTGATAGGGTTTTGTCTGTTTTTGTCTTTCGCATTGCTCAACTTGTTACAAGCGCACAATCAGCACGTAATATACATACATACATGTATGTGTATAATATATATATATATATACCGTAGAGATTATCACAGAAGCTGCTCGACTTGTAGTGCGATCAATACGCAACATAAGTCAATCAATTATTTACTTAAACACTTATCATCTTATCTCTCAAACTTAGAACAGGGCTGTCAAGAATTTCGAAATTTTCGAATTGTTTTCTGGAATGCCATTTTGAAGGATTATGAGTCACACAAGTTCATCAAACTCCGAGCTCAGTTAGGCTTTCCAATTCAGTTGATTTTCGAGTACTTTCTGAGATTCCCGTTTCGAACCGATTCGTTAACCGCTTCGCAGCCCTGACTTACATATATACGTAAATGCGTTTGCTCGTTATTTGTTACTAAGAGAAAAATAAAAAACACAAAGAGTTCTCCGACCTTCCTTAGCTGTAGTTACTGTAACACTGTATAGATTGTACCGAATAAACTGTGTCAATAAAATGTTGAAAACCAAACCAAAACCAATATAAGCATTGCTAAAGCCCAACGTGTTCTTTTCATTATTTTGGTGTATTTATTCAAAAAACAAACACTTTAAATTCAATAATATAGTATTTAAATATATAATGTAAAAAAACCATAATTCAGTTCAATTAGCTTAATGTAAAACATAAAACATAATGTAAAGGGGCAACACTTCCTAAAGTTGTGTGGGGCTTCCATGGGTGTGTGTATACTTGTGTGTGTGTGTGTATCTATATATTATATAAAGACTGTTCTGTTAACCTCAGTGAATACTTTTCTCTTTCTTTTGTATGCTTATAGATGGATGTATGGATGTGTAAATGTATGAACGATGGGGGTTCAATAAATAAATTTTGTAGATATGAAATAGACGAATCTTTGCGTGAATTCATGACTTCGTTTATACGTGAATAGGTAAATTCATGAAAATCTGAATTCGTGAATTCGAGATGCCTATGGTGTATTGGTGGATTGGTGTCTTCATTGGCTGGCTATATATAGACATATATACATAGCACATATATACATGTTTATTAAGTACGGGCCAATTACTATCGTTAACTAGTGTCTTGCCTGATATAGTTAGGAACAAACATTGCTACTTACATATAAACGAAACTTGTTTACCTGAACAACTAAAAGGTAAAATTGAAGAAACAAGCAAATGCTATATTAGATATCAAGAACCTAATCAAATACCGTTAAAAATAATATTCGTAACTAATTCGAGGTGGATGAAAAAAACAAGGAAATGATTGAAAACATTAAAGTCTAAGCCGGCATTAGATTCTAGAGTTAAACTTAAGCTTAAGCTTTCTTTTCTTTTTCTTCATTTTTGTTTTGTTTTTTTTTTTTTTTTTGTATTTTTTAGTGTTGTTTTTATCTTTCGCGCATCTTCAAAGGCATTTGATCTATCTAACTAACTAAAAATGTCCAATCGAATAGCCTTGGGTGGAATCTTTAGTCTTCCTTCTGCAATGAAAAAAAGAAGTAGGGAAAATGTCGAGTTAGTGTGGAAGTTAAAATGCGGCTATAAAAAGCTATCGATAATTCGAGTTATCGACAAGAGAAGAGAATGAAGTTAACGATACTTACAAGTACGGGGTATACGAAGGTATCGGCTGAGTCTCGGCCCACAGCATTGTGCGCTATACACTTGTAGTTGCCCATATCCTCCCATTTAAGGTCAGAGATGAGCAGATCTCCGGTGGGCAGGACCTTGAAGCGATGGCTCTGCACGATTTCCTTGTCCTCGTTATTCCTCCAGGTGATCTTGGCGTGCGGGCGGGCATGCACTTTGCAGGGCAGCATGATGGTCGAGCCCATCAGATCCAGATGGGTTTTCTCGGTGTAGATGATACGCGGCTTCTGCGGGCCCTGGTACTGCTTCTCGGGTACGATCAGATTACCCAGCTCCTGGTCAGCGTGCGAGGGATGCACCACGGTGCTGGCATAGATGGTCTTGGAGCCAGTGCGTCCGATGCACGTGTAGATTCTCGGCTCGCTCAGCATGTGATCGACAATGTGCACGGAGCGCACACGAACGATCGCCGTGGGCGCATCCTCCGTGATCGAGTTCGATTCCAGATTATCAATCTGAGAAGAGAGAGCAGAGTTGAGCTAGGGGATTCGAGGGACGGGTGATGGGCTTGCTAGACCTACCTCAGAGAGTGGCATGTGACCGACAATCCATTGGATGCTGGGCACCTGGGAGCCCATCATCTCGCAGGCGATCTCGAGGGTGGCGCCGGGCGCCTGTTGCATCTTGTTTGGTGGAGTTTTGATGAACTTCAGCCAGTCGTCCTCGAAGGCGCGGTTGCGGTGCTTCGACTGGGACTGCGGCACCTCCTCCGTCTCAATGGAGTTGTCCACATCGTTGCTGTCGTCCACAATGTCCACGGCGCGACTCTGGGCGCCCGAGAGGCTGCCAAACAGCAGCAGCGCTATAGCGCACAGATTTAAATTCATTTTCTGCAATGAGTCGAGAGGCGGAAGGGGCGTGGCTTAGTGATAGAAGCTAGGTTCAAAGTTCAATATCATTCCACTTATAATATAGGTTAATAAACCCGCAATCATCATTGGAGCATCGCTGCAGTTATCAGCTACAATGTGCCAAGTCCGTTATGCCAGGCTAAATCCGAGGCTATAAATCACAATGTCGACTGATACCAAGCGGACGGCCGTACGGATCGATCGGCGGATGGACGGGCGGATGATAAGAATCGAAGCGTGAACCGTGAATCGTGACTTGAGGAATCGCGCAACGTGCCACGGCTGCAGTGGCAAACGTTTGCAAATCATCTTGCAATATTATCAACGTAGCTGAATATCAGCTATCTATATAGTATATCTATAGTTCTAGAAATTTCAGTTCTTAAATTGCATAATTGCATTGTGAAAATGTTAAATATTGCCTGCTCAACAAATTACACAATTTTACTTAATAACTTAGGGCCAAAAGCTGCTTGAATTGACATGAAACTTAAAATTGTTTCACATTTCGCTTTTCTCAGTCTCTCAGTCTGTCTCTTTCCCACTAGCAGCCAATCTTATGGCGCAGCAGGACCCGGGCTCGAGCCTGCCAGCAATCATCTGTCTACATCATTATTTTACAAATTTGTTTTCTTTTTCCGAAAGTAAAAAAAAAAAAAAAAAAAAAATATTTGGAAAAAAAAATCTATTATCTAGTTTTTCGTTAAACCCGAGATTAATTTACGAAAAACATCGAAAGTATTCCAATTCATTTACTTCAACAGATGTATACTTAACCAACTTATCTAAACCCAATTAAAAAATGTTTTTCACTTCAAGGTAAAGAGATCCTAGCGAGAAGCGCGACCAACCCCTAGCTAATGAAGATCTTCCCAGCCGTCGACTAAGCATTTCACAATTTCACAATATCACGCGGTCTGGGGACACCGAAATAGAACAAACGATGATAAATTGTGGACAAAGAACTCACGTAGGCAGCAACACTCAACACTTAAGTGGATCAAAAAAAAAATTAAAAAAAAAAAAAAAAAAAAAAAAAATTAAGAAATCGAAAAAAATGGAAGAAAAAAACCCAGACAGAAGAATTGAAAATCGAAATCACATTGTTTTGGGTTGTGACGTCAGCTCCTTGATGAGCGCGCCCACGCGCCATGGATCAAAGGCCGAGCATAATTAGCCAGACCGACCGATCCTATACTATATACCAGATACCATATACCATATACCATATACCCTCACCGTATATTCGACAAGGGCGTGACCACTTAAGTTATTCAATTCGGTATGCAAAGCATTATAGTCTGTCTCTCTATATAGAGTGTGTCGTCTGGCGATTCGCTGGCAAATGTTGCATCAGATTTTCGACTCGATTTGCCCTTCGGCGTGGATGGGGTTTTTTGCTGATTCGCTGAATGGCTGAATATGTGATTTATTTTTCTTCGAATTTTGTTCGTCGTTGTCTATTTTAAATTGGTATTTCGTCGAATCGCTAATCGCTAAATATGCGAGGATTTGTGAAGTGGCTCACCTTTTGATTTGATTTCTTTTTTCTCTTCCGGTAAAAAATGTTTGCGGTTTTCTCCCTAAGTGGGCGGCGTTTAGAAGCGTTTGGCGTTCGCGTCTTTTGATTGAAGGCGCGAGCTGCTCGAATCTCACAACTTTTTGTTATGTTATGAAGGAGTTTATCAGCTCTAAGTTGTGCTGGCTGCGGAATTGGGCCTTTTGATTGAAATTCAGCAGCAATTGAGTTAACAATGACATAGAGTCGGCGCGGTGTGCCGTTTTGGTAGCTGTGCAGCTTAGCTTTGGTGAAATTTTGATTGTTTTTCTTTATTTTGCAACGCAACAGCGCCTGCGACGAGCAGCTTCTATTTTGTTCCTTTTCCTTTTCCTGTTCCGGTTCCGGAGCGTAGTGCAAAATAGTGGGCGTATTTGACTTCGATCTTCAACCGTAGCGTATGTCCAGCTCAAAGCTTGGGCACATTCGTCTCAGTGTTGATGAGTGAAAAGGTTGTGGAGCGAGGGGGCGGGGCTTCAGCACGACTCCTTGTTAACTGTTACAAATTGTGGTTTCTTGACGCGGCACTCTTTATAAGACGCACGGTTCATCGACATTACAAGTCAAGGTAGGCTTTTGATTTACTTTTTCTTTTTGCTTTTTCTGTTTGAGCGGTCAGAAGGCGGTCAACGTTGCAGCGAGTAGAGCGAGGCGCACACTTAAGTTGTGTTCAACAGCTGAAAACTGTCACAGAACTGATTCCGCTACGCAGCCGACTTCATTTTATATACGCCAGAGCCGAACAGAGCAGAGCAGAGCCGAACAGAGCGCCGCCATCGACACGCACTGCTCTCTTTCTTCAACTCGCTCTCGTGCTCTCGCTCTCTCTCACACACTTACACACTGTTCGCCGGGCGGATGCCACTGTGCCCTTCGTATTGCTGGCTGCACTTCGTTTCTGTTAGTTCGGGCCAAACTCACTTCGTTGGAAGCAATAACTCACACACACGCACACACTCAAGCAAGATGAGCAGCGCGCTCACAATGATCGGAGCCGGAACGAAACGAAAGAACAGTTCATTTATCATTTGATCTCTTGGCTATTTGAATGCAGTTTGAGCCGCTCCAGCCGGCAATTGCAGCGCCCCGCAAACTTTCCATAGACTAAGCTCGGACTGCAATGGAAGTAGCTTCCAGCGGATAGAGGTACAGTTCTACATGGGAATGACCCGTCGCACTTTCAATTCCTAGCCAATAGTTGCTTTACCCTTGACTCAATGCGCCTCAGCTGCGACGGGGATGGGGTTGGGGACCCGAATGAAACCAGTTGACAACGACAAGAATTTAAATGTGACCGGTACACTGAGAGAAATATATGCTCACTTCTCTAATTCAGTTTATACATATATTCATATGTATATAAAAATAATATGAAAAGGAATTGATTTAATAAGGAAATATGTAAATTTGTTTTGATTTCCAATGAATATTATTTTCCACTTTTTCTGGCCGTGTAGCAATTCTCGTGCTGCTTCTTTCCACCACATTCGTACGTGCCTGGCGGCATGGCTTTTAAACGCCGCAGTCCAGGCGAGCGGCAGCTCAACGCTGCAAGGTTCCATTTGTCGCGACCCAACACGCCACGCCCCCTCGCTGCAGCGCCCCCTTACACTGCTCCGCTGCTGCTGCTGCTGCTGCTGCTGCTGCTGCTGCTGCTGATCAGCACAGTTGATTCATTGCAATCAAGTGAGTGCCAGTTTGTCTGCTGCGTTCGCTCGGTTGAGGGCAGAAAACCACAAATGTAAGCGGGGGCCAGCGAGTGGGAGGGGGACAGCAAAACTTGTTGCCAGAGTGGAAGCAGGCAGATAGACTGAGCGCGTGCGAGAGCGAGAGGAGAGCACAGCGGGAAGGGGAGCAGTCACAATGGCAGACAGACTGGCAGCAATTCAACAGATCGCGTGTTCGCTTTCCGCTGTGCCGCTGTGTCGCTAGTTACGTGTGGTTCAGAGTGGGTCTGGTGGATCTGTTGGATCTGGTGGGACGGTGGGGCGGTTGTTGCGGCTGCTGTGCCTGTGCCTGTGCCTGTTGCTGGGCGGCAGCCAGAACTGGTGCCCGGGGTTCGTATTCTCGCCGCACTAACTAGCTAGCTCTGACTAGTTTTATTCATTTGTCGGCAAAGTCAACCAGCAATATACAATATATATATACACCAATTATATATATGTACATATACATATATATATTCATTGCACCATCTCGCCCCAGTCGCTCTGCTCGACTCCCACATTTGGCAGCTGCCAATTGCCAAGCGAAACTCAATTGAAATCAAGTAAATTGCTGCAGCTGTGGCGAATTGATCTCGTGCCCTTCTGACCACAGGCCTCAAAGGCGACCAACAACGTAACGAGTAGCTAACGTAACAAATTTGACGTAACTGCATTAGATCGATTACTAGATCAAACGCCACTTTCATATCGATCGATTCAATTATTGATGCTGCAGCTTAACGAGATTCGAGCAGATCTGATGACGTTCCAGGAAAAGCGCACGCACTCGCAATACGGATGCAAACTGTACGCGCTTCTCTCCATGGTATAACAGTTGTGCGTGCACATAGTATAACAGCTGCGCTCATTCCAAATTGTTTGCTTCAGGAAATTTCGTGTTCATTTTAGATTGGTCGTTGCTTCAATCAGTATAACACTTGTTTATAACATATCAAAATGATTCAGGCTTATGATTCTTAATTTAGCTTAAAAAGGACTTTTGGGTGGAAATTCTTAGTTTCCAGATTACTTACATGTGAAAAGGGGATTTTATGAGGGGATTTTAATAACGTTTGAAAAGTTTTTCCTATGTAAGAGAAAATTAACGTACATGCTTCATTGTATAACAATGAATTAATTATGTGAATTTCCAAGAAATAAATACAAATATATCGAGCACTGTAGCCAAAGCAGTTCGCGTTAAATGAGCACAATGAATGAGATATATGTATATTCATAGGCCTTGGCACCGCTTGGTACCGATCGGCAATCGATCGAACGCGTCAAACCATCAATTTATTACTCTCCAAAAAAGAAGAAAGAAAACGATACAATTTCCTAGAAATAAGAAAGGTCGAAAACTGGGCGAATCATACGATCGTACGATCATACGATCGCCTAATTGTTTTATCGTCCGATCGTAGCATTTCGCCATTATTTTGTTGGCCCCAATTATTGCATCATGGCAAATGCAGCGAATGCTGGTAGAAAGATGCACACTCGATTAACAGAAAAGATACAACAAAAATATTCATAGTTAAAAAGAGACAAAACATACAAAAATACGAAGAAAAAAAATGGTTAAAAGAGCTCGCTTTGCCGTCTACGTTTGCACTTTTCTGCTAATTAACGGGCAACAGCCACCGGAACTGGGCTGAGACTCATTCGACTCATTCAAAGTCAGCAAACAGACGGACGGACAGACAGAGACAGGGACAGACAGATAGAGAGATATGCAGTTCGGGGAAAAGATAGTGCAACATGCAACTGCCAAGACAAGTCAAACACACACACAGACACACACACACAACTACAAACGTATATTGTGCAGGCATGTGAATTGCAGGTTGTACAAATCGTCTACACACATACAGAAACATACATATATATATATGCATACATATCTACACCTGGCTGGCGACGTGAGAAAATTCATGTGCATGCCACAAATTCTGTGCCGTCGTTGCCAATGTAGCATTTTTTTTCTCTACTTCTTCTTTTTTCTGTCTGATAAAGTCCAAAAAAATGCGCTTGGCAACAGCCTCGCGCGACCTCGACCTCAGGCTATGCATTTGAATAAACGTTACTTTTTGCCTTGAGGGATATTTTTCAAATGACAGAAATTTCCCTTTCAAGTGCGTATAATAGTTATGCATATAAAAGATATTCGTTTGCGGCGGCATATGTATGTATGTATAACACAATTACATAGCCACGCACGCTCACCGTACTCTTGGGTGTTAATGTGTGTCTGTGTACTGGCTTATAAAAGCAGTTGTAATGGAAAATTTATAAAACCACTTTTATTTCTCATATTTTTTTTTTTTTTTTTTTTTTTTTTTTGAATATGGAAAATTTTTTGTCGAACTGAATTACAATAACCGATAATTGTTCCGATTGCGAGCGCTATTAGCATTAACTAAAAAAATAAATATACGCTTATAACAATATACATATATGTATATGTACATATACATACCTAGAAAACGTGAGCACTTCCTCAATAGCACACATACATATGCGTAAAACTGTGTAATTTATCAATTAACCTATGGAGTGTGCTATGCCTGCTGCGCGGCTGTATGTGCTTAGCTCGTATGCTAGCGTGTGTGTGTGTGTGTGTGTGTGTGTGTGTGTTCTGCTTCCCTTGCATTCTTTGCGTGCATAAATTGAACTCTATGTAAGTGTGTGTTTGTGTGTGTGCGCGCCCTGTCTTTGGTTACCTTTTGTTGAATTGTGCAACTGAGCTGCGAGCACTCATCACCATCAGCAACACCAACACCGACACCAACACCATCACCAATACCAAAGTAGTGCCGACCGACCACCACCGAAGCAGCCGATTCCGAGTGGCTTCGACTCTCGCCCAATTTACTTCGACGATTGCATCAGCCATTTCCACGCCGCACACGGAGTCGTCCGGCAGCGCTGCCGTTGCGCTTGCTGTTGAGCGCGCTTGAACGGTAAAGCCGAGCATAACCCATAAGCCCTTGCCCTTGTCTCGCTCGCTCCTATGCTGCGTGCATGCTAGTGCGTTTCAGTGCGTGCTAAGCTGTTGCGCTGAGTCATCGTGCTTGGCAGGTGGCATTAACCAAAAGACAAGCAAGATTAGGTTTAATAAACAAAAAATAAAGCCTCAAGTCTTACACTTTCCAGCTGCATTAGTAACTGAAGGTGTACGTCAGAGCTGCCAACTGGCATACACATTTTAATCAGCTCTAATTGAAATGATTTATAGGACTTAGATTTCGTCGGCTGACTTAAATTCGCCCGATTCGAATTCATTCTAGCAAGCTGTCGGAATACATACATAGTTTCACATTTGTGTTTTATTTTTTGAAAAGAAAAACAATCAAATCATTTCCACTTATAGATCCGATGACGTCTGTAGATGTTTTCAACTTTCCGCTATTATCAACGCACACTTCAATAGAGCTTAAAAAACAATTATGTATGAATGTTTATTCAGACAATAATAAAAAAAGGGGCTCGTTGCCTCACACACATGCACACACACACACAGCATCGAGGACAGGGCCAAGCGCGGCAAATGCCCGACAATTAACAATTTCTCCTAATTGACATCATTTATCAGTTCACACACATGCACACATACTGACATACACACTTATACACTTCTATTCTTCTTGCTTTGTAGCATAATTGACTGCATGGGTGTGCGTGTATCACGTCATATGAAATTCGTCGCACCCGCGCCCACACCCTTCGGTCAATTGAGTAGGGGGCTCGTCTGGCCCAGTGTAAACAGCCACTACGACGCACATTCGGCTACACACACAGACTCACTCACACACATACGGATAAAGTGTATGCTCTCAAGAGCGACAAATTCGCTCCAGCATTGCTGTCCGCTCTTTCTCTTCTTTCATACTCTTGCTGTGCCTCTCTTTCGCTCTTGATCGCTGACAAATGCAAATGCGACAAATGCAAAAAATTGATTGCCAAAGCGAATGCCGTTGATTGTCCCCCCGCTCTCTTGCTTGCTCTTCAATCGCCTACCCCACCCCATAGCTCTGACGCATTTCGCCCGTTCGCCCAGCTTCGCCGTCACCTCCATTCGTACAGTGCTCCGCTTTGATCATTCTATATGTGCATATTTCATTGCGCTTTTTGCCTTCAACTTATAATTTTTTTTTTTTGTTTTTTGCTTAGGCTGTTTTTTTTTTTTTTATTATTTAATGAATTGCAATTTATTACAAAGCGATCTGATTATTAATTGGTTTTGAATTGATTTCGACCGGCGGGCGACTCGCTACTGGCAAAGGCAGCTGCGACTGCGACGTCGACGGCGCCACCGACAGCGACGCCGACGATGACTGCGACTGCGTGACCAGCGCAACGTTCAGTGTGGCGAATTCTGCGTGCATGTCTCTGGCCGCACGTAGACCCCGCTCCAACTGGACTGACTCATCAAATGTAAAGCTCCAATTAGCAGCATTTTAAATTTTATATCATCTTAAAAGTCGAGTTTAAATCGAATTTTAAGTCAACTTTAAATGTCAGAGTGTCGAATTTTTTTATTTCTTTCTTTTTTAAAACAATTGTAGTCCAAATAAGAGATTTGACAAAAAAGAAAAAAGATATCTGCTGCTTTCCTAAAAGATTCCCAGCTAAAAAGTTTATTTTTGCAACATCTCAGTTTTGTTCCTTTTTTATTTACTTCTGGATGGGAATGGTTTTTGTTTATGCTGCGGATACATTAAAGCATACTTCCGGCGAATCGATTTCACTTGGGAACCCGAAAGGCATGCAAGAAGAATTCTTACTAATACGATCTCCTAGCAGAACCCAATATAAACACAAGATCATATCAGAATGTTCGAGCATCAGATTCTCAGCAGACTTGTCGGCGGCTTCCCTTGCAATACTGTTAAACGTATGCAGCGAACCGGCCTGCATCTTCTGATTGGATTTAATCTATATCTGCGATTCTTAAATATATGTATATGTCTTATGCAGTCACATTTAGAATTAGCGGAGCCGTTATCAGTACCAATCTCTAAATATTCCAATTTAAATTTAAACATAGTTCAACTATTATCTAATAGCTCCGATAAGCTTCTTACGGAAAAATTTCTATAGATTTCGCATTATATTATAATGTAGAGTAAAATGAAAAAATCACGATCATTGATCATCTTTCTGATGAGTGAAACAGCCTTAAGCCAATGCGAACCATCAACTCCTTCTAATTGAATCTAATGTACAAGTATGTATCGAAAATACACATATAAAAGCAATTAAAGATCGGGTATATTGAGCAGAAGCCAAACTAACCTCAAAACATAAACTAATATTTCTCTGCACATAAGAATTATTTTGAAGTCGCAGTTGAGCTTTAAGAGCAAATGAAAATCAATTTGAATATTTAATAAAATGAAAACGTATTAAATGAGAAAGTACAATAGATATGAAAAATAATTTACAGATTATATAACAAATGTATGACAGCTTAAAAGCAAGCGAATGCAAAGCCAACTGTCATATAGGATGGCTCTTATACCATAACGTACTTATACGCATACTCTTATACTGAAAGCAACTTCCCACTGAGCTCACTTTCAAATTTAAACTCAACTTATTAAAAATATACGAATTAACAGCTATGTATCGATGCCAATATACCCCATTTGGACTACTATACAGCTCATAGGAAATGTGTTAATTGATGCATATTTCACTGATAGACTGTTAAGTGCGAAATCAGAGTTACAGTGGGCCGGGCAGGTGATACCGGTAACACAGGTGTCAGGTGCCCAACGTGACTCAAAATAAATCAATTTGAAACTGATAAGAAAATACTCAATGCTCATAAATAACTATGATTAATTTCGGCAATTTGATGAGTGTGATAATAGGCCTACCTGCATTTCGTTGTAATTGGCAGTGAGTCTCCTAAATGATTTCAAACACTTGACTTGACTAGCTCACTTTTCACTTTTCTGCAAATTGTTTAAATTTTCTTTTAAAATTATTTTCTTATTTTTTGTTCTCTTCGGTTTCGTTTTATATATTTTGGTCTTGTTTTTGTTTTTTTCAGAATTTTTTCTTTTTTTATTTGGTTCTGACTCGCTCGGCGATTGGAGATGTGACTCGATGGCTAGTGATGTGATATACTGTGCGGCGAAAGGTTGAGCATCGATGCTTTTATATAGCCGAAATCAACAAGTGTCGTTCGTCACACACAGCGACAGCAGATTGGCTACCATTCGGCATATTAACAGTTATAGTCGCCTGTCGCCTTCGCCTTCGCCTGCAGCATTCGTTGCTCTGTGTGTGCTCGTCTCTGTGAGTGTGTGTGTGTATGTGCGTGCTTGAATTTCAATTTGAATTTGAGCCTCAGTTTGTATTGGTTATTGTATGTATTTGCTTGCTAACAGCTGCCTGCCTGCGTGAGTGTGTGCGTGTGCCATTGTGGGCGTTCGCTGTTGCTGCTGCTGCTATTCCTTCGATTGAAAAATTGAATGCAAATTTATTTGAATTATCATTTCTTTACACATTATTATTCGCATTCATTTGATTTGTTAGCTAACCTTAATACATCCATAATTTAAGTACAGTTGACACAACACTCACGCTGTTAGTTATGTGTAGATCGGTTCACGTACTTAATTAACCCACGGTTGACCTACCCCTCCCTCTGCCCGTTGACATATCCTCACTTAACATTGTGCAACTTTCCAGCTGGAACTCGCTGCTTTTGCCACTCATCTTAGCTGCCGCAATCTGGTTGAGGCAGTTGCAATTGACGAAGCCTCGCTTCCTTCTCTCTCCCGCTCCCTCTCGCCCACTCTCCTCTGCTCTTTATGGGGCTTTTAGAGCGTGGCGATTTGATTGGCCAGGAGTTAGACAGACGCACAGACGTCACCTGGCAGACCGGATCTACAATATTTGCATATGTATTTATGTACATACATATGTATATGTATGTGCGTGTGCGTGTGCTGGTCGCAGCTGTGCTTTAATTGATTCTATGTGCTATAAATTGAAATGCACTCGACGGAACCGTTAAATTCAAATCGAGTTGCACTTTAAGCTGGTCTGTCGATTAGGGAGCAGAGTGGGGATCGGGGTGGGGGTTGGGTGTGCCTCGGTAGGCGACTTCTGACTGCTGGAACACAATAATTGCGACTTTTTCGTTTTTTTTCTTCTTCTTCGACTTTGGCAATCATCATAATGAGCTGCTAATCAAGGGACGCTGCCTGGCAACTGCGCAGCTCGCCTGTTGTGACAAACACACACATGCACACGTAGCTGTTTGTATGAATGTGTGTGTGTGTGCATGCTAAGTTCACCCACGCATTCCGCTGTTTTGTTATATTTAGTTGTTTTTTTAGCCAATTTGGCCAACAATAGGGCTTCATTTGTATTTAGCCAGCTTGGCTCCAATTGATACCGCTGCTGCGTTACGCCCACACATTGAGACAGGGGCGGCAATGCTCCCTACCCAATTATGCCAGCAGCAGGGCGTAATTAAACACAACAACAACAACAGCAATTGCTTCTATTTCGCTTATTTCTGTTTGTTTGTGGCTCAAATTAATGTAGCTAATCACAACGACACAACGCACTCATGTGCCCCACGCAGCTCAGGCTGCTAGCCAACACTGGTAATTGGACGTTAGCCAACACTTCACAACTTCGCTTTGTAAATCTTGTTCAAGCGTTTTGTTCTCTTTACTTTATCGCTGGGAAAACAAAAGTGAGTCATACTTTTAGGGGCCGCCATTGCTCTACAGCTAAACTTAGATACATACATACACATTTCTATACGTATATGAGTGTGTATATATGCATATACATATATATGTATATATGTGATCTATTCTTTGCGTATCCGCTTAAGAGCTGCATCAGGCCATTGGTCACGCTTTCAACATCTTAAACCTTCTGAAGTTAAGCAAATATTTTTTATGCTGGAGTAGAGAATAAGTTCAATCAGTCACTGCATAAGGAGCCACCAAACTAGTTATTTCAATCGGCGCACTGTTGATTCTAAACTGTTGTTCCTTTGACTAATTCCCCGAGTAGTTTACTAACTCTACTTCCGCTGGTAATCCACTAATTCTATATTCTAATGAGCTTTTCGATGGCAGATTGTGATCAAACGCATTTTCTTTTAGCTTGTTCCTGGAGTAGTTCATGAGCTAACCCTTCTAATGAATTATTCAGTCTTTGAGTATGAGCTCCTGAATAATGGAATAGCTGATCAATAGGAATTGATTAAAAGTTGATTTAACAGTATGATTTACTTACGAGCTGTTGAGCTAACTGAACTAGTAAATGAACCATATTGTTCTTGTTTTAAGTACCTCTTTAAATTGGCTATGTCACCCAATATCTTTGTGCAAGGTTGTAATCGATATAAGATTTTAATATTATTTAAAAACATTTTTGACTCCTGAATTTTAATCAAATTTCTTTCAAATGCACCGCCTAGCTGAAACACAGCTTTTCCCTTGCTATATAAAATTAAAAATGAAGTGATTTGCAATACACAAACATACATACATACACATACATATACATATGAGCCATTGGATACTGCTGCCAGTAACCCAACCTTAAAAGTATGCTAGTATGCTTGCCTTTAATATTGTAAATTAATGCTAAAAGCTTACATACTTTAATAAAATTATAGTTTCAAAATAAGTGCATCTATATTTACGCCCAGCACTGTATGCTAATTCTTGAAGAAGCTCTCAAAGCTTTCAAAGCTGAGTACGCATCAATAACTGCAACACGTGTAACAAAAGCTCATTCAAGGTTAACAGCATACACTGGCCGAAAAAAAAATGTATAGCCCGGCGGGCCCACGCGATAAACATGCTTAATTAATACATCTGCTGCTGCCGCTGAAGCTCTAGCGTCACATAACCGTTGTGAAATACAAGTTTATATTTATTGTTTTTTTTTTATTTGTCCAAATCCCGTTTGTGGCGTTCGCACTAACCACTTGCTTTGGCTGTTGCTAGCGATGTGCTAATCAAGCTTTGCTCTTTGCTTTCTTCTCTCTTCGCCATTTGTTAGTCGCCGTCAGTCGTCAATCGGACGTCGCTGCAGCAAGTACGTCCGCGCAGCTGGTGCTCAGCTATATCTAAAATAATTATTTATTTAATAGTCAACCAGTTATCGATCGTATGAGCTAATATACACTTGAGTCTGCACCCATCATGACCTCTTACACTTGCCTCCCGTTGGCCCTTAGGCAGGCTAAGCTTTTGGCCACACGCAGCTTCAGTGAGCGCCTGCTCCACCGGAATCTGTCGGCCAGTCAAACACTTAATGACAAGCACGAGTAAGTTTTTTGTTTTTTTGTGTTTCTTTCTTTCGATTTTGCTCTGCCACACCCCCGGCGATGGAGGAGTAGCGCTAATAAGAAATGACAGACAGGTCCCAAGAGGATCGTAAAAGTTTCGCAGGGCCTTTGTGTATTGTTCTATATGCAAATGCATATCTGTATATATGTGGTATATATTATATATATAGCAGATGTATCTATTAAACAAATACAATTAGCATGATTAAGGCGAGGGAATTAAGCACGTAGGCCAAAAAACACACACACATTTTAACCGGCAGCAGAAGCTTTTATTTGTGTGTCGCTGTATACTCTGTTGAAGATGTTCAATCGGGTATATGTATCTATATATATGGTGCAACGGTAGGTAGGCAGTGTTAATGTAATTATCTACGATCCTTTGCAGATGTCAAGTTTTGGTTGTTGGCGGCGGCGCTGGCGGCTGTGCTTTGGCTGCGAAGCTCTCCTCACGCTTAGGCAGGAACAAGGTGATCGTAGTGGAGCCTGCTGATGTACGTAAGCCCTAGTTGTGATAGCTCTGTCAAGTCAAGTAGAGGGACTTACTCCCTACTGTATGTTGTCCTTAGAAACATTATTACCAGCCGATGTTCACGCTAATTGGGGGTGGAATGAAGCGCCTGGAGCACTCCTACAAGTCCATGGCCGAGGTGCTGCCCAAGAAGGCAAAGTGGCTGCAGGAAGCGGCCGTAGAGTTCGATCCGGAGAGTAATACGGTGAAGACATCTGGCGGAAATACCATCAAATACGATATGTTGTTGATAGCTACAGGTCTCCAGCTAAACTACAATAAGGTAAGCTAAATTTCAGATAAATAATAAACTACGCCGTAAGGTAATTACCATCCCTTTTAGATACCCGGACTCGAGGAGGCGCTGGCCATACCCAATGGTAAAGTGTGCTCCATCTATTCACCCAAGTACGTGGACAGGGTATTCGACTGCCTACGTAATATTCAAGGCGGAGATGCCATCTTCACATATCCCTCGTCGCCGGTCAAGTGCCCGGGAGCGCCTCAGAAGATTGTCTACATCGCTGAACACTATTTCCGCAAGGTAAACCGTGCATCTACAAATCCGTAATCGCCTCTCATCAGAAATATCCTTTGCAGTTGGGCAAGCGGAATGATATAAATATCAAATATAATACGGCTCTGCCCGTGCTCTTTGGGGTTAAGCACTATGCAGATGCTCTCTGGCCCATTGTGAAGAAGCGCAACATAACGGTAAATACGCGCCGTAATCTAATTGAGGTTAAGCCCGGTCAAGACATTGCCGTTTTTGAGAATTTGGATAATCCCAGCGAGCGTTTCGAGGAGAAGGTGGGCAAATGATGACTTACAGATTGAGGACGTATTTTGGATAGTAATACTATATATTCGTTTCTTTAATTAGTACTCAATGTTGCACGCCGTACCGCCAATGAGTGCGCCGGACGCTTTGACACGCTGCAAGCAGCTGATCAACGAGGCGGGCTTCGTGGATGTGGATCAGTCCACACTGCAGCACAAAAAGTACCAGAACGTATTCGCCATAGGCGATTCATCCGGTTCACCTAACTCTAAGACTGCCGCATCAGCAGGTGAAATAATGACTGAGGTTCCGTTATATTATAATTAGAAACATTTTTCTTATCGGTTAGCTGCCCAGTCACCGGTTGTATTCCGTAATATGATCGCAGCGCTGGAGGGTAAGCCCCTTAAAGACATCTATGATGGATATGCTTCGTGTCCCCTGGTTACGGGCTACAACAGCGTAATATTGGCCGAGTTCGATTATAGCCTGACGCCTCTGGAGACATTCCCTGTGGCCCAGAACAAGGAGCGCTATTCCATGTTTATCATGAAGAAAGATTTTATGCCGTTGCTGTATTGGAAGCTAATGTTAACGGGACACTGGAATGGACCAGCCCTGATGCGTAATTTGTTGTCTGTATTTAAATTCGGCAAATAAGTGTCCTTATCGTGAAAAGCACATATCGAATGATCTACAAATGCAATAACTCTTATTTTTTATAGCTTTTATAATATATATGCATTTATACATTGCAAATTTGACGAACGAAGTGTGTTTGAATTTAACGTCAATAGTAGTTGCTGTTAATTAACAGTAGTCTGTTAATTAACATAATTGAAGGTAAATTGTTCAGCAGTGGACTGACCATGACTTTCTGAGCTGTATAAACTGAACAGTATATTTAAGAGCTTAAACAGTGATAATAAGTTCAATTAGCATTGGTTTAAGTTATGTCAATAGTAAATTTCACCAGATTCAATTAAATTATAGCATTTTTAAAATATCGAAAATACAGCCCTGCGTACCAAACGAAAATTTGAGACACGTGAAGTTGGCAGCGAACGCAAATCGCAGAAAAGAAGAGGAAGAACAAGCGTGGCGTCTGTATGGGCGCAAGCATTTGAAGCTAACGAACCTAAAGTCTTTGCTGAATCACAAATTTAAGTAAATATATCAATAGTGCAGCAGTATTTAAATTACAAAACCTATCAAAATGAAAGCAATGTAAGTAGTGGACAGCAATAGATGTCATAAGAGCTAATAATGAACGATATTGCCATGCAGGGCGCGTACGCCACTCCGTGTTCCCAAGACGCCTCGTCAAATGCAGGCACAAATGCATACAGAAAAGCGACGAGACGTCTCTAATAAACAACAGGATCCTGTGAATGTATTTTGCCGAGTGCGTCCACTGCAGTCGGAAGGCGATTTGACCTGCCTGCGTGTCAAGAATTCGACCACAATCGCGATCAATCCCCAGGATCAACTGCTGCAGCATCATCAGAAAAACCAAAACGGCGCCCAGCGCGAGTTGCAGTACATCTTCAAACATGTCTTTCAGCCAGATGCCACTCAGCAAGAGGTTTTCGCGGCCGTTGCTCAGCCGCTGGTCGAGAACCTGGTCCGCGGCAGGAATAGTTTGCTCTTCACTTACGGTGTGACGGGCAGTGGAAAGACCTACACAATGACGGGAAACGCTCGGCATCGCGGTATAATGCCTCGTTGCTTAGATCTACTGTTTCGCACCATCTCTGACTATCAGGCAAAGAAGTTTGTGTTCAAGCCGGATCGGTTGAATGGCTTTGAAATACTTTCGGAAGAGGATGCGCTGCTCGAGCGGCAGCAGGAGATGAATCAACGATTTGCAGGAGCCGGGCGATTTGCGTTTCGACGCAAGGACTCAGACCCGGAGATCGCATCACAGGCCTCGGTGGAGCCATCGCCGCTGACCGTGCTCGATGAGGACAACATGTACTCAGTGTTCATTACCTATGTGGAGATGTACAACAATAGCGTCTACGATCTGCTCGAGGACTCCGGCGTGCAGAAGTAATGTGTTTCTGATATAATGTGTATAGAATTCCAGCTTATCATCTCAATTTTAAATCTAGATCCTTGCAGTGCAAAATCATACGCGAGGACGCGAATCACCAGATGTTCGTGCATGGCGTTACCGAAGTGGAAGTCAAGACCGTGGAGGATGCTCTCGATGTCTTTCATATGGGCCAGAAGCGCAAGCGCATGGGCAACACAATCCTAAATGCAGAGTCCAGTCGCAGTCACTCCGTATTCAATATACGACTTGTCCAAGCGCCCACCGATTGCCAGGGCGAGCGCGTGATCCAAGACAAGCACACGATCACCGTTAGCCAGCTGTCGCTTGTCGATTTGGCTGGCAGTGAACGCTCCTCCCGCACCAAGAACACGGGCGTACGTCTCCGTGAAGCGGGCAACATTAACAACTCGTTGATGACGCTTCGCACTTGCCTCGAGTATCTGCGCGAGAATCAACAGCTGCCCCCGAATGTGCCTCCCAAGAAGATACCATATCGCGACTCGAAGATCACGCACATGTTCAAGAACTACTTTGATGGCGAAGGGCAGGTGTCCATGATCGTGTGCATCAATCCGCGCATCGAGGACTACGATGAGAACATGGTAGATAGTTTTAAATTGCCTGTTATCTGTTATCCTTAACTTTATCTTCATCCACAGCAAGTCATGAAGTTTGCAGAGATGACTCAAGAGGTGCAAATAGCCCGCGCCACGCCCATGAAGCCAGACCTGGGTCTTACGCCCGGTCGCCGCAAGGCCAACAAACTGTTCAAGATTGCCGTTAACAATCTGAACGAGCTGGGCATACCCGAGGCCAAGCAGCTGGAGGTGGATGTGGGTTTGGTTTACAGCTTGGGCGCCGACTTTCCACACTATCAAATGGATAGTCCGGAGGCCGCGTGCAAGATACAGGAGCTAATGGAGTATCTGGAGCAGCGGATCGATAAGCGACGCAAACTGCGCGCCAACATGGATGTTAAGTGTAGGATTGAGATTTTCCTTTCTCTCGTATCATGCATTCTTCATAAATTCCCATTTCCCCGTTAGGTGACAATTTCCGTCAGATGCTCATGAATCTGGATCGCGACAATTTGCAGCTGCGGACGGAGCTGGCCTCCATGAAGGCCGTCTACAAGCAGGAACGGGAACGGAGCGCCGCCCTGGAGAACAAGGTGCGCATACACGAGAGCTCCATTGATGTGCTGAACAATACGCTGAGCAAACGGGACCGGCAGATCCAGGAACTCAGCCAGAAGCTCAGCGAACAGGAGCAACTGCTCACGCAGAAGGAGCAGGAGAAAGAGAAACAGAAAAAGAAGTACAATTCCAAACTGGCCGTTGAATCGGATAAGAACAAACGCGAATTCGATATGAAGCTGCGTGAACAACGCGCCAAAATGCAGGAGCGCATGCGCATCAAGGACGAGAAGTTGCGCTTGGTGTCCAATATACTACAGTCTGAGGATGTGCCCAGCTTGCCGCGTTCCCACAGCTCAGAGAATCTGCTGAACGACAAGGATCGCGGTGGCTTCACCACGCGCACAGAGTCCACAGCAGCACCTACGACTCGCACGGACCTCTACTGTACTCCGAGACATGTAAGCGTATAGTGAGGGATAACAATTATTCAGAATTTTAACTGTTTTTTTAATCCGTTTGGTAGGGCTTGGCAGCTGCCAACAACAGGCACCGCAGGTCCCGTTCCGCCGGCGATAAATGGCTGGAGCATCGTGCCGCCAATCCTGTGCCACTTGGCACGATTAT
The DNA here is from genome assembly GCF_054131065.1 of Drosophila arizonae. Taxonomy (NCBI): domain Eukaryota; kingdom Metazoa; phylum Arthropoda; class Insecta; order Diptera; family Drosophilidae; genus Drosophila; species Drosophila arizonae. The sequence goes on along the minus strand of NC_142924.1, from coordinate 1,721,073 downwards.
GCAGCCGTATCTGAAGAATCGTAAATCGGTTACGAAGCTAACCGACATGAAGGAGCTAACCGGCCATGGAGCCAACAAATATTGCCTTGTCTCCCAGGAGGCTGACACCGATGGCGATGTGGAGACGAAACTGTACAAGGGCAACGTAATACCCACTTGTGGCGGCGGCGCTCAAGTCGTGTTCGATGACGTCGAGTGCCTCAAGCAGAAGTCACCCGTCCATTCGCCTACGCGCAAACGGCCTAGCAACGGCAATTTGTCGTCCTCGGCATTTGGTGGCCCATTGCCGACGAGCACCACTGGCCTGACATCCGTGCAGGATGTGGCCTCGCGCTGCAATCTGGGCATCGAAGGGCACAGCAGCAAGAAGTCCAAGATGTGAACGATATACTCTTACATACCCGTATTATCAGAACATTATATCAGATGTTTTGCTTTCCAGTTAATTATGTATTATACTCAGTCTCGATTTATAAGTTGAATCATCAATGAAGTGATTTGTTTTAAGTTTACGAACACAATTAAAGAAGTCAATTATAGACTTATTAACTTTATTTGGGGACCGATTCAAACGAATACGAATGTCAGGCCTCATTTACAGTTGGTTATAGTAGCTCCGATAAACTGAATGAAAAGTTTATAAAACAATAAACAATTTTAAGAATTTCTGCATTTATTGTTGCGATTAATTTTGCCATAAATTGTATCATAAATTATTGTTTAGATTAATCGGCATGTACATAGCTAATACCCCATTCACCCCGAACCCAAATAACGGTATAAATATATCGTATACCGCATGTCGAATGATCGTATTGTTGGCCGTTATCGTAGCATTTGGAAATCAAAAACTTTGGACAGAAAACGAAAATAAAATCACATGCACATGCATTTATGTTGTTTGTTTTTGTTTTTATTTAACTCTTGGTTTAATTATTCCTGCGTTTATTCAGATTTATGCTTAAATTTGTAGATTAATTTCAATTACTAATAAATCAGTCTATAATTAAAATATATGTTCGCTTAATGCTTTTGTATATATATGTGTGTGTGAGTGTGTTTGTGTTAGTATGTGTAACTGTATGTGAGTGTGTGTGAGAGCTGCCCCCCTCCTTCTCCTTCTCATTCCCCTCATACGAATTGAGTACCACGAAATACTTAAATTTCTATATACGAGTCTAGCCCATCTCTTAAGCAGGCAACAAAAAATTTGAAAATTTTCAATATTTTCGTTAAATTTAGCATATACTAACATACAATTTACATTTAAACGGGACTACTACACACGGGAAGCCTTTTAACAAAAATACATTAAAAATCAAATACATACGCATTGGTGTGTGTAAACAAAACAGATCGAACGAAACCACAAAATGTTTATATATATATATATAGAGAGAGAGAGAGAGAAACAGAAACAACTCAATATTGGGTCTCCAAAATAATTTAACGGCATTATTAACATTATAGACATCATAATTAATCAATCAATTAAACAATTTACAATTTTAATTAATATAAAGCTGTTTTTTCATAAAACTTTTCTTTTCGGTTCATTCGATACGGAACAAAATGATGTATGTAGGTATATGCATAATACGTATATAGTAGTATGTTTGTAAACATTCGACTTGCTATGAGATATATAATATATATAATATATATATATATATGATCGTTTTTTTGTTTTTGTTTTTATGTACGTAATTCATAATCAATAAGAACTAAGAAGCAAAAATTATTCTATTTTTGTGGAAAACAAATTTTGGCTATATAAAAGCAACGCATTTGAAACAAATGATAACATTGAAAACGTCTTTACACTCGCACTCACAACTCCCAAATGTATGTGTGTGTGTGTTTTGTATGTGAACGTGTGTAGGCATGTGTATATGTATATATATATGTGTGTGTGAGCAGCTGCATTTGTTGGCAAGGCAAGCGACGATAACGTTTCGATTATGCATGACAGATAGACGAGTCATCTGTATAAGTGTGTGTTGGTGGTGTGTGTCTGTGTTAGTTGAGTTTGGGTGTGTGTGTATGTGTGTGTGTGTGTGTGTGATATCGCCTCCGGCTGGCTCGCTCCCATAACGAGCTAAAGCATTGTAGCGGCTCTCGCGTTTATCATAACATAGAGTAGAGTGCGCCTTATTTTGCACACACAGTTTGCAAATTGAACTGAACTGAACTCGAGCTGGAACTGGAACTGGAACTGTTCCTATGAACACTTGACACAAGCGCCCTCCACATCAAAGTCCAGTACCATTAGCTTTGTCTCCTCCGTACCATTGCGTGAACCCACGGCACAAATCAACTTTGTATCGTTCGCCCTGTGAATAAAAGGTTGAAATATATGTAAATAAATGCCACATACCAGTATTTAGAAACCAATAGTTATGCTTGGGTTATGCATGTTTCTCAATGTACATCTGGCAGTCAAACAGGATTTTATATCTCTATCAATCTTTATGAAAAGCACCCCGGGCTATATATTCCTCTCCCTCCATTTACAATTCATATGCACAGTCGGACAGACTCGTGAACAAACATTAATTAGCTACCTGATGCGCCAGACCACTCCACCGGAGCCGCCCGAATCCAAAGCAACCAAATTGCGTATAAAATCGCCCGTTTTGACATCCCACAGCTTGACGGTGCCATCATCGGAGCTGGTGACCACAAAGCGTGAATTGAACTGCAGGCAAGTGACCGCTGACTGATGCTTATTGGGGCCTAAAGCAACAAAAATAACAGTTAATGAATGCCCAAGATCATCGATCAGTTAATCAAGTAAAATCAAATTACCCGATAGCGTTTGCAGGCATTGTCCTGTTGTAATGTCCCACACTTTGACCGTGGAATCGGCATTGCCAGAGACGAGTATATTTTGTCGCAGCTCCATGCCGGAGGTGAGACTCTGATGGCCCATTAGAGTGTGCTTGCAATTGCCAGTCTCCACGTCCCATACACGTATCGAGGTATCCAGTGACCCAGAGACGACATGAAGACCATCAAACTGCACAAAATAGGAATTCGAATTGGTTAGGCTGCAGAGGAACTGGATGATTAGTTGACTCTACCTGCAAGGAGTAGACACGATTGGTGTGACCCTGCAGCGTGTGCAGGCACTCCTGTCGCTCTGGGTGCCAGATCTTGACCATATAGTCGTAGGCGCCCGACACAATCAGCTTGCCATCATATTGCACACACCGTACCGCAGCCAAGTGGCCAACCAGGACATGCAGACACGTGCCCAACTCAATGTCCCACACACGCAGCGTTGCATCTCGTGAGCCGCTGACCACCCTAGATGAAGATGGAGATGATGAGGTAAGTCTGGTGCTGCACAGCCAGCTCTGCCAGAATCACTTACTTATTGCCATGCAAATGCATGCAGCGCACCGTTGAGGTGTGTCCCTGGAGCGTGTGCACACAGCTGCCGCTCTCCATGTCCCACACCTTGAGCGTGCGATCCGTGCTGCCCGATATGATGATATTGCCAGACATTTGCGAGGACCAAACGCCGCCAGTATGCCCCACCAAGGTGCGCAGACACTAGAGAAGGACAGAAGTTGAGTTGAGATTAGACAATGACCCGACCAAGGTTCTATCTTGACTGCTGTCTTACCTTGCCGCTGACTGCCGACCAGACCTTAAGCGTATTGTCATCGGAGCCGGATACAATGCGATTGCCGGAGAACTGAAGGCATGTGATCACATGATCGTCATGACCCTTGAGCACCTTCGGCTTGCGCACTGGCCGCGAGCGCCAATTCATCTCGATGATGTGCTGCCGCATGTACGCCGCCTTCCATGGCGATGCGATTGGTGGCATGTTACCATCTCGTCCTCGTTTGGGACGATCGCTGCGTGTCTCGGTGAGGATCTGTGCCTTCCGGCACTTTTCCTTCCACAGCAGATTGTCGTCGCAGAGGAAACGCCAACTGCGGCAAGTTTGTGCGGCGCGCAACAAATCCTTGGGCTCCAGATATGAGAGCACAAACAGCGCCAGTTCCCGTGGCAGCAACGAGATGAAGTCACGTTGGAATTGTGGCTCGATCACCTTCATCATGTGCCGCACCTGTGAAGGATCGCAATGGTCGATCAGACGATCCAAGGCCAGCAGACGTTCGGCATGGGACCAGCGCTGAAATTGTGCCAACCAGTGCTGCAGCTCGGGTGGCGGGTTATCGCGCGTGGGCATCAGAGCGCGCGGCGTACGCCTACCCAAAGCGGGTGAGCAACCGCCGAGTGACGTGGCGGAAATGCCGGTTGGCGTCATCGTTAGCGTCATCATGGCAGCGTTGCCTAGGGGCTGCGTTGAGGAGCGTGGGGTAGAGGCGAAATCATAAGCAATGCGCTTACGGCTGTTATCGCCAGATCCCGAATTGCTCCCAACACCGCCCGCACCGCCACCAGCACCAGCACCACTACCAGCGCCGCCACTGCCCGTTATGCACATCGAGTAGTCACCATCCAGCAGACGACTCTCGTTGTATTTACGCTTGCGCTGCTGCTGTTGCTGCTGCTGCTCTATTGGCGGCATGGCAATGGCTTCCTCATGATAGCTATCCATGGCATCCATGTCGAGTGTTTCGCTCAGGCTGGCATTGCTGCCGCTGCGACTGCTGGCCAATATGCTGTTCTGGCAAGTGCATATCTCTTCCAGGTCCGAACAATTGTTCTCCTCGTCGCAATTGCCCCACGGCTCTTCGGCATTATAATCTCCAGGTTCAACAACTCCGCCGCTTCCGCCGCCTACACCACCGCCTCCATCAGCATTGCCTGAATTCTCCTCAACAACAATGTCAAGCACAATGTCATCATTGGAGTTATTGCGTGCAGCTTCCACACGACGGCGACTGCGATTGACGTTGACATTGGCAGCTCCATCAGCTGCCAGGCCACTGCGTGCAAGAAAACGCTCCTGGGTCTGGGCACTGGCATTCACCTGCCTTGTGGGCACCTTCGCTGTGGCTGCCGCTGTATAATGACAGCGAGCTGAAGTCGAAGTCGCAGTCGAAGTGGCTGACGTCGAGGGCTGTGCATCCACGTCCAGAAAGCCGGCATTGCTGCTGCCACAAGGCAAGACGCTGGTGCGACTGCAGCCGCTGGTATCCTGGCTGCTTGTCTGGGAGCCCACCGAGCTGAACGAAGGGATGGCCACATCTTTGCCCGTATGCTGGCAGCTCGCGGACAGATTGACGTCGTTCGAGTTGGTGTTCGTGTAGACGTCTGTGCGGTTGTTGCTTGTGGAAGTGGAAGCGTTGCTGCTCCCGTTGGGCTTCACAATGACCACAATGGGCAGCTTGGAATTGTTGCTGTTGGTGCTGTTGCTGCTGCTGGAGCTGCAGCTGGAGATGGAGCTGGAACTGTGCTGTGGACAGGCATTGCTGTTGGCATTGGCCAGCGTTGAGCCCAGGTTGAGTTTGGCAGTGGACTTGCTCAGTCGGCTGTTTGTATACTTGCGACTGCTCGTGGGCGTCGTCGATAGATCCTTGTAGGTGCACTACGGAGGGGGTAAGGAAGGCAGCTTTAATATAGCTTCTGTAACAATATTATTGATCCTTACCTTGCTATCTGAGGAGAAGGCGCGTGCCTGGCTACTGCTGGGCCAATCATCGCCAGCCACTCCAGCCCCGCCGCCAGCGCCCACTGCTGCTGCTGCGCGATTGATCAGACTTAGATTGAGGCGATTCTTGTTGACCAGCGAATTGGTGCCGAGTATGATGCCGCCGGTCAGACGCTGCTCGGTCTCAAAGTCGCGACGCTCAATGCGATCCATGGACTCAATATCCGCCTTGGTCGGGCTGTTGCTGTTGTTGGTGCTGTTTGTTGCTGTTGCTGCATTGGCAGCTGACGCCTCGGCGCTGGCCGTGAGGCTCATCTGCTTAAGCCGCACGGACATTTGACGATCGTGCAACGAACTAGTTGCTACATCGACTGCCTGTCCCTGCCCCTGCCCTGGCTCAGACTTAACTCCTCCTCTTGGTGCATTGCCCTGCAGCTGTTGCTGCTGCTCTTCCGCCTCGAATTCATCGCTAAGCCGCTTCGGTTTGCCCGCCAGCAGCTCCGACTGCGCAGCACTGCCGCCAACTGTGGCACCGCCGACATGAGTATGTGATTGCTGTGGCTCCTCGACGACAGGTGTTTCCAGAAATATTTTCGAACCATCGGCTGTCGTGATGATGCCATTAGCAACAGTGGCAGCAGCAGTACCATCCACTTGTGATGTATTGGGGCAGGAGCGCTCCGCAGCATCCTCATCCTCATCATCATCATCATCCTCATCGACGATTTCCTCCTCGTCGAAATCGTCGTCATCGTTTATAAGGCATACAACGGGCGGCTCGTCGTTAACATTAAAGAAAACATTATTCATCGGGCTGTTGTGCTCCTCCTCCTCTTCCTCCTCGGATGGAGCGTCACGGCTCATGCGCTCGTTCTCATTACCATTGAGCGTGTCTGTCGAGGAGCTATCGTCTACGGGCACAACAACAACGACGCCCATTGTCTCAGCGCCGGCACCGGCTCCCGTGCTATTGGGCAGTGAATTGGAAGAGCTTATCTCGTATGTTTCCAGCACGCCGGTGGTCTCGGTACTGGACTCATCATCGAGCACGACGGCAAAGCCATGTTGCGAATTCGAAGAGACACAGTCCTCCACGTCCGGCTCCCTCAGGTTGGACATAGATTCAGTTACTGTTCCGTCTACCGCTTGGCTAGTGCTCGCCTTTGGCTGTGATGCTTGAGGTGTTGGTGGTTTTAAATCAATGCTGTAGCTGCTATTGCAACTGCTGCTGCTGCTGCTGCTGCTGCTTCGGCGGCTCTGCTCCTGCTGAGCGTCGTCCTCGGCACCTGAACAATTACTGCTAGCAGCTGAACATCCTTTTTCCATAATACAACGTGCAGGTAAAGTCAATCTCTCTTCGTGCTCTGCAGCTTTGCTCGCCTGCAAAAGGTTATCGACAATAAAACAAAATGGTTGAGCATCAGTTAAATAATTTCTATTGCAGGTCAAAATAATGTACAAATACAAATGTTGCTCAACTGAAATGTTTTGATTTGAAAAGGTCTTAAAAGTAACTCACTTTTGGAGCTCTAGCTCTAGCATTTTGAAAGATACCTGATGGAAATCAATATACCTCATATATATTTTTCTTGACCTACAAATTACTAAATACCAAGTATCTAACAACCCAAATAACATAGTTTATGTTTTATTTATTAGAGTATCTTTACATTTGCTTAGCACCTATTAGACGACGCTACCAATGAGCATATATTCTAAATTTCAAGTCTCTAGATTACAATAATGGGGGAGATATATTTTTTGATTAACTTTAGGCAAATTGTTTTGTGTAAAATAGTTTAGAATTAAAAAATATCAGAAACTTGTTACGCCTTAAATGAAAATAAATATGTGCTCAAGCGGTTATTATCTTTTTACCCCTTTCAAGATATGCAATGTGCTTCTCTGTGGCCAATTCACGAACAGAAGCTATTCTAAAACCGGGTTCAATAAAAATATGCAAATAATTCTATAAGAGTATCTACCTCTAGGCGCACATAAATGATGAATCTTCAACTTACAAGAATTAATTATGAAGCTATCCTTTATTTTTTACTCAGCCGAAAAATATAAAACCCGCTAGAAGGATGAAGCAGCCGTCTTGGAGCTACGACAGCGACGCTCTGTAAAAAATTCCCACGCAACGCGAAGCAAACACGACGAAAGAGGCAAGCGGCAAAAGTAATAAGCACGATGAGAGGAGATCGTGTGCAGACACTTTTCTGTCTATCTGTCTGTCTTTTGTCCCTCTCTCTCGCTCTCACTCTCTGTCTCTCTATCACATTCGCATGATGATGATGAGACTCTGAGAATTGCAAAAAAAAAAAAAAAATCAAAAATCGAAAGAAAAGGAAAAGCAGTGGGAAAAATGTTTGTAAAGCTGCAGCAGCAGCAATAACAACAATAACAACAACAACAACACAACAGCCGCCGCAGCAGCCGTTGTCGTATTTCTTAGCAATCAAAAAACTGGCAAAGGAAATCACAAAAGTGCATCGGCGGAAGAAGCTAAAACGGCGCGAAGTAGAATGGGCAAAGAAGATGAAACGGGTATTACAACAAACATACAAACACATTCCCATACACAAACACACACACATACACATACACATAGAGATCAGTAGCCCAGGCAGAAAAGGTAAAGGCATGCGATGACAAGAGCAAAAGTAACGGACGGAAGAAGAAGAAGCAATAAAGATACACACCAACAACAACAGCAACGGCAGCAACTACAACAACGATAGCGTACACCTTGCAATTTAAGCCGCTATCTGCTTGCGCTACTCTCTTCTCTCTCGCTCCCTCTCTCGCACATCAAAGTCATCAGCATCGACTGTCATGCTCAGGCGTCTCCCTCTCTCGCTCGTACGCGCACAGCATCAATATACCGCGTACACTCACACTTAGGCACGCACACGCGTACAGACAGCAAAAAGGGATCAGTGCATTTGCAGCAGTCAAACAACAAAGAGCGATCGCATAGGAATTTTCTCCTTGCGCACACACACATAGGCACCCATACAGACGAACACACGCAAACACGTGAGTGTGTGTAGATCCTGAGTTGCATCACTCGTAAAAGAGATCAGATGTGCAAGAGAATGTCGGGAAACCTCCCCTTCTCAGAAATGTTACTATTGAGCGACCTCCTCTGAAGGTTTAAAGGGTCTTCGTTTACGTTTTGCTTCATTTTGTGTATGCTTTCACACGGCATTCGTGTTACCTGTGCTGCGACCACAGGACTAAAGCGAGAATGAATGCCCCGAACCTTGTCCATCCATTAATGTCGTCTTCTTTCTTTTTTTCTTTTTCTTCTTTCTGTTCATTTATCTACGTCACACAGCAAATGACCATGGGCATGGGGGAAATAGATATAGAAATGAAAATTCTTAAAAGTTTGTAAACTTACTAACTAAATTGTACTGGCCCTAACCCCACTTTTCTGCACCTGCACCGAGCGAGAGCCAGCCCCATAATTCGTGGAGCAGGCAACAAAAGAAAAAAATGTGAACATTGTTGTACACACACACATACAGTGAAACATACGAAAGCGACTACGTCGGATGTCGTATATGCATACACACACAGCCACACGCTCAAGTACGCACACATACAGAACAAATGTCACGACATGCATAAGGAAAAGGAGTTTACTTTACCCCTAGATAACGCTATTCTGCACTTTGAACAATACAATTCATATAGATGATGCACACATGAGGTTTCCAATAGCAGTTGAGCTTAATTGTTTAACTATTTCATCCGTTTTACACTTTTTGCGTTTAGTTCACGCACACACACACACACTTGCCCATCCACAAGAAGCATTTGCCACCGAGCACACACGTTTAATTTAATTTACCACGTACGTTTTTCTGCCGTTTTTTCTACTGTGCTATCATTAGCATACAGTATTACTATTATGGTTAACCGTATTAGTATTATTCTGACAAACAAAAACAAAAATTCTTAAATTCAGACAGAAAAATAACTAAATGACTTGAGCTGCGCTGCCACTGTATGTTAGCAGCACCAAAGTATCGAGACAAAGCATCGATACGCTGCGCGCAGCGTCAAGTATTGATATATAGCAGTAGTATAACTAATCGATACCACTGAGTAGTGCTATTCGATAATATTTTATTTACTTATTATTTTGATTTCGTTTATAATAAAAAATTCACTATGAAAATCAGATTTGATCATACGTTGTAAGAACAACAGCCAATTAGAGGTCAATGCATTACAATGAGTTGAAGATATCTTTAAAGAGGAAATACGGCTGCAGATGCACATTGAAAGGCACAGCCGCCCGCAATCGATTGTTTGTATTTAAATCAAACCAACTGAGCCATCAATATAAGTTTAGCTGCCGCAATGGACACAACGGCGCCGTCTGAGGGTCTTGGCGAGGTTGTCTCCCATTACCTGGATAAGGGAATCGTGCTTATTATAGCTGATCTTCTTAGTTTGATTACGGTGTCATCATGTCTGGTCATCAAGGTGCCACAAATAAATACGATACGCGAAAACAAATCGTCAAAAGGTGAGACTACGCCCACTCAACTGTTACGCCCACACATTAACTGTATATTCCCGTATAACCCGATTCCAGGCATCAGTGTCTTTGGCCTGTGCCTGGAACTGTTCAGCTATACCGTTATGATGTCCTACAATTACACGTCAGGCTATGACTTCTTATCCTATATGGAGTATCCTGTGCTGCTGCTGCAGGAATATGTGCTGATCTATTATGTCTTCAAATATCAGGATATGCTAGGCAAACGAACACAAGTCTTTGCCATATTCTATACAATCATCGCAACACTTATCTATTTGAAACTCTTTCCAATTATCATCCTAACGTTTCTGGTGGTGAGTAACCCAACCAACAATGGCTCATATATATAGCTAATACATATGTGTGCATAGAACAGCAACGATATTGATTAGAACCATCCGTTAAGATAACAGCGTACTCCACAAACTAGTTTTCCCTTTTTGTTTTTCAATTTTTTTAACTAATTATGTGTTGTTGAATAATTGTTTTAGAGAACCTGTTTTGTTTTTATTTGTTTTGATTGTCTTTGGAGCTGAGCATAATGAGAAGCTCTTAACTGAATCATTGGCGAAGGTCATTTGTGTTTTGCTCTATAATATTTGTCTTGCTTCTATTTATATACAGACATCAACGGTCGCAGACCAATTGTTTTAAGAGCTATTTGCACTGCGAGATGTGTCTCAAACGTACAGTATATGCTGCCTATAGCGAAAAAATGCTGTTGCTCTCTATTTTTTGCTGAGCTGATTATAGTAATAAGTTGTAGAAACAATTAAAAATATAAACAAAGTATATATTACAATATAGCCTTGATAATCAACTTATAAAAACCTTGAAAACTTGATTCCGTAATCTTCTCAGTGATCTAAATTTTCGGTTATTGACCTGGGCAGGTTTTACAGTCAAATTAAAACACTAGGATGAGCAGAGCTTAATTCTCTGAATACAGTTTACATCTGTCAATTAATTTCTCATATAGTCACTCAATTTCATTTCCTCAATGTTAATTTATAATGCTTTGCTTAATCTTCTGTAGCCTTTCTGTACGCCCATTGGAGCAACGAGCAAAGTGCTCCAACTACTCGCTATATTGCGTACAAAGGACGCCAGCTCCGTTAGCCGGACGACATGGGCGCTGTCCGCCTTCACCAATATGAGTTAGTACATGAATATGTATACAAAGCGCTTTGCTGAAACTAATCCCTTTTCAACATTATTTGCAGCCCGCATATACACAGCTTACGTGCAGTCTCATGATTTGATGCTGCTGTCTAATTTCCTGATATCCACTTTCCTTAGTCTGAGCGTGTTTGTCGCCGCCTGCGTTTATAAGACGAAGACGAAGACGGCTTAAATTTAAAGATAATTGTAATCAAGCAAATACTCAATAGACACGGACTTACAGTTGTTGACAAAGTTTTTACTAATAAAATTCAAATCTCATTGGCATTTTTTTTTTCAGTTCATCTTTAGTTGATTCTAGCTGTCTGCATAGTACGCCACGGCCAGTGCGCCCATTACGACCAGAAAGGATAATGCATAGATGCTTAACCGTTGCCAGTTGATGTTAGACTTGGTGGGCTCCACATCCAAAGTCTTGCGCTCCTTGTGCTTGCGCTTGCCGAACTTTTGCTCATACTTCTCGAGTTCCAGTCTATTCCGCTCCTGCTCTTGCTGCAATTTGAGCTGCTGCTGTTGTTGCTCTGAGGCCTGGGCCTTGGAGCGCTCCGCCAGACAAATGGCATCGCAATCGAGGGACGTTTGACCCGCACGATGTTTGTCGCAAGCGATTTCCTGCTTTAAGCGTTTGCACTTGCAATAGATGCGTAGCTTCTTGCGACACAGTTCCGGATTGGGACAGGGGCCGGGATGACATATGGTTATGCAGCGGTGGCCACAGTCGAACTATGTGAACAAGATTTAACAGTTATATATAAACATAAAATATTCTCCAAATTTGTACACACATTCTTGAGGCAACGATTGCCACAGCTGTTGAACCTTTGGCGTCGCTCCAGCGTCTCCTGCAGACTGCCTTCCTCATTGAAGTACTCGCTGCACTTGTATATGACCTGATTGAGGCCACAGTAGCATTTAGTTTTTATCACAAATGCGCACGGAGCACAAGGTGGCGGATGACAGCCTTTGTTGCAGGCATGAGTGCAGCCTGGAGGACGAGGAATAGTACATCCCTGTTCACAATTCGCACAGCCTGCTTGCTGGTGCATATCCTCCGGCTCAGGCACTGCATGGCAAACGCGGTCGCATTGATGATTGCCACACTTGAGCTGGCGTGCGCACTTACGCTGACAGGATGTGGGCTTGGAGTTCCAGCAAGGCCAAGTGGCCAACTCGTGGCCGCCAATGCAGCGCACGATGACGCCCTCTTCGCAGCGCGGATGTGGCAGAGCACGGTACTCATACTGCAAGAATTACATATTACATACGAATTGTAAGGCTTTAGACGTCTGTGGCTCACCTTATGCTGCTTTCCACGTGTTGCCTGATCTGGTCGAGGCACACGCTGAGCTGCATGGCAGCGCGCCTTGCAAATGTGTCCACAGCCGCTGGAATCATTGATCAGGCCACAAGGCTGCACGCAGGGCGGGCATTCGCCCTTGTGACAACGATGCTTGATGGCATGATGACACTTGGGCGTAATGCTAAGGAGTAGAACAATATTTAAATCATGTTATATTTCTTAGTAAAGAGCTTAGCAACCAACCGGCATAGCTCCTGGCACACAATACGTGCGTTCTTCTCGCGGCCGCAGGGCACGCTTCGTCTCGTCTTGCCGCAGCGACAATTCACTTGCGATTCCAGCTTGCACGGATAACAGGGTCCGTTGTGGCACACGGACTGGCATTTATGTTTGTTGCAACTCAGCTGCTTGCCGCAGATCTTCTCGCAGGGCGGACATTGATCCCCACAGCACTGAAAACAAACAGGATACATGAGGAAAGTTTGGATAAACCTACGCGTATGTTTTGTACCTTGCGATTGCAAGCATGTTTGCCACAATCTCGCATCTGCTTGCATTTGGTCTCGCAGTTAAACTCCTTGGAGCAGGGCATCTCCTTCTCATGCAGGCCGCAGCGGCATTTCTTCTTAGTGACCACTGGGCACTTTAGCAATAGAATATATAGAGATTATGGCGCTGAATTACAAGCTTGAATAATTAAATAGTTTACCAAGTTGCAAGCACCGCGATGACAGCGTTGCGCGCAGTAATGCTTGCCACAAGACAAGAGCTTCTGGCAAGTGTCTCCGCATGTCTCCTGTGGCTCGTTGCAAGCTCCACTTTTGATCTGCATAAATTATAAGAGAAAGCATATCAACACTTATATATAGTTGAGCAGCTTTTGTACTTACGCTCTTGCCACAGGGACAGCTGCGCACGCCAAACGGACACTCGGCGCCTTCACAGGATCCTGCATGGCATACTTTCTCACAGGTATGAATGCCACAAGCAAAGAGAGCGCCACAGACCTAGATAAGGAGAAATAAATTTTATAAGTGAAGCTATTTATAGATCACACCCTGCTTACATTGTTGCATTTCCATTTGGGCTCGGCACAGTTCACGACCTTCTGCTCACGTTTGCATTCGCAGGGCTGTGAGCTCTTACTGCTGCATGGCGGACACTGACCAGGCCTATGACACCGCTGATTGCATTTGTGCATGCCACAGGACAAAAGCAATTGACACTGAAAATAAGGATTTCATATAAGATACAAGATTTCATATAAGAGTCTTAGACACTCTACATACCTTTTGCTCGCACTGCCAGTTCTTGTCGATGCAGCGCACGCTCCGCATTGCCGCCTTTCCACAGAGGCAAGAACTGTTAGCTAGTTGGGCACAGGGTGGACAAGGACCCGGATGGCACAGCAATTTGCAATCGTGACCACATTTCGGCTGCAACAGCTTGCCACAAATCTCGCCACAGGAGTGGGGCACAAGAAAGGGCTGTGGCTGCGGATTCACCTCCTTGCCACAAAAACATTCATACTGTGTGGGTCGATCGGCTGGTTGGTAATCTCTACGACACTGTGGACAGCACCAGTGAAGCGATTTTGTACGTTTGGGCGGCACAAACTCGCCCAGATGATTATAATAGCCCTGATTGCCATTGTTCTGCTGCTCCGCCTTGACCTTCATTTGCATTACGCTGTCGTTGGCCCAGCGCTGTATGCAATTGAGATGGAAGAAGCAATAGCAGCTCTTGCATGACCAAATGGACTCCACGCGTCGAATACTGCCAATACAAATTAGACACGTAGCAGCGCCCGAGTGCAAAGTGTTCTCCAGAAATGTGGCGGTGCGGTTAATATTGTTGTCACTCGCTGCATTCACTGGAGCCTTGTAATGCTTATACAAAAGATCTAAAATAGACAAAGATTCAAATGGGTGGACACGTCATAAGCCTTTGCGTATCGTTTACCAAGAATATGCTTTTCATCCAATTCTCCTTCATCCTCGGAGCTGGAGGCGTAAGTATTCACTAATTTCTGTGCAGCTGCCAAGTTTTTGGCTTGCGCTTTGCTAAACTTTTCCATTTTGACCGGCTAAAAAATTGCGCTGAATTCCCAATTCGACTGCTCCGAATTGAAACAACAAATGTCTTCATGTAATCGAACTGGAGCAGAATGAAGTGAACTTCCCAATCAGTTCCTTGGCCTACTGTAATTCATTACACAGCACTAGGCAACACAACTACACTTATCACAGAAGCTCTTGCTTCTTTTCTTTAGCAAAACTAAAATATCAATTGTAAATGAAAATAGTTTTCACGACTTAAAAATTGTACTTTTCGCTCAGAGAAGAATAACATTTTCGTAGTTTGTTCGTGGCAGCACGCGCACATCTCTATCACGTATAGCGAACTAGTTCATATTGCGATTGCAGCTGCGTTTCACAAGCTCACTTTCACATTTCAGTAAAAAATATATAATAATATTTTTCAGACGCAGACGCAAGTAAATATTTGCAAAATGAGTTTCTTTAATTATATATTCGGGCCAAAATTGTACATGGAGTACAGAGGTGTACCTGAACCTCAGGTATGAGATAAACAAATTGTGTATGGTAAATTCTAATCATTTTTTCCTATTGTAGAGGAAAATGTATGAGCCCGGTGCAGCTGAAAAATTTGGTGAACAAATCTTGTCAACGGTAAGAGGTGTCTGTGTGCATGTGTGTGAGTGGCAGTTTGTTGTGTGCCTGTTTACGTGTAGTAATACCAGAACTAATTAGTATTTTGTTGATGCAGCTGTCTGTGGTTTGGTCGGTCAGCTATTATACGTCACCGCTGATCTTCACATTCCTCTATAGGCGCGGCTATTTCGTCGCTGATTCGATTCCAACGCTCGCAAAGCTCACAACGAGCGTTGGATTGATAGTCATCATCTCTTTATTTATGCGCGGCGTTGGACGTCGACAGTCGCGTGCATATACGAACATGATAAATGCTTTAAATTCGGCTAAAGAGAATAGATCGTCGGATGCACTGCGTCGATTTGACATTGACTTCTCTGCATGGCCAGTGGATTTTGATGTGAAGGCCATAGCGGGGTGAGTGTCAAAGCAAATACTGTCTCAAACTATATATTATATGAATATTTATCTGTCAGTGATGCCAAGAAGCCCACGACCACTGTAAGTCGTCGCGAAAGGTTGAGCATTGCCACTTTGCCGTGCGAGTTGCTTGCCTATGTAGCCATACACACCTTTGGGCTGTCTCTGATCTATCCCGGCTCCGTGAAGTTGCTGCAGAAGTTCATGAGTACGTCTGCATGTTTTCCCCGACAGAGCAGCGATAATGCAATATAATACCGTTAATCTAGAACTAATCAATTCTCCTTTACAGGGCCCGCCTTGATCTCTGGCCGCGCCAAGCTCATCGAAGACGACAATGGCATTCGCTATAAAGTAAAGACAATTGATTCAAATGAAATCGATACTCTCTTTATTGACAATCGCAATGATAATGTGGGCAATGGCAAGACTCTAGTCATCTGCTCCGAGGGTAATGCTGGCTTCTATGAAGTCGGCATAATGGGCACACCAATTGCATTAAAATACTCAGTGTTGGGTTGGAATCATCCGGGCTTTGCCGGCAGCACTGGTCAACCGAAACCGGATCAGGATAAGAATGCCATCGATGCTGTGGTGCGTTTCGCTATCAATCATCTGGGCTTTGGCATTGAGGATATTTTATTGTTCGGTTGGAGCATTGGCGGCTTTAGCACATTGTGGGCTGCCACCATTTATCCCGATGTTAAGGGTGTGGTAAGTGATAAATAGCGCGTCTGTGGATAACAATTTTTAATTAAATTATATTTGTTTCAGGTATTGGATGCCACCTTCGATGATGTGCTCTACCTGGCTCAGCCACGTATGCCCGCCAGCTTGGGCGGCATCGTTCGCATTGCCATACGCAAGCATTGCAATCTGAATAATGTTGAATTGGCTGTTAAGTACAATGGACCGCTGCTGTTCATACGTCGAACAGAGGATGAGATTATAGCCGAGTAGGGTTAACGTCAGTTTTCGTTTGTATATTTAGTTTATTTCATATTACTTTGCCTTTTGCAGGGACAATCGTATTGACACGAATCGCGGCAATTATCTCACGCTTGGAGTGCTCCAATATCGTTATCCCAATTTGTTTAAGGCACCACAGCTGTCGCATGCCAAGGCATTGCTTGCAAAGCCCTTGGAGTCGTACAGCTATAGCTTGGCCGAAGAGAAGCTGTGCATGTCTCGTCTTATAACCTATGCCTCCGATGAAGGCAAGTCCTATCCCATGCTGATTGGAGCCGAATACAATGAGGAAACTCGTAGTCAAATGGCACTCTTTTTGGTAGGTCTACAATTTATTATAAAAACATCTATTGCTCATCATAATAATATTTATAATTTATACAGCTGCGTAAGCATTTACGCGATTACAATTCGTCGCATTGCACTCAGCTGCCGGGCGAGTTCTTCACCATTCCATGGGACATACCCATCGAGCATGGCTTTGTATTTACTTAAGACCCCACGCATTTATTGTTTTTGGCAGTCACAAAAAAAAAACTATGGTATTCGAGTGTTTTTTTTTTTTCGGGGGTCCACAATATTTAGTTTAAGAATTAGTGCATTTTAACTGCTTATTAAATTATTAACTTGGTCAAAGCCCTGTTGTACAATACAATAAATAACTGGTGTAAAATTGTCTTATACATATTCACACAAAAGTACATATACATATAATATAATATATATAAAATGAAATAAATGTCGCAAACCAATCACAGTCATAGCGATTAGCCCAATAAATGGCTTCGTTGGTGGAAAATCTCTTTTTATATATATTGTATGTTCTATTGAGGTCAACATATCAATTGATTCCTATGAATTTTTCTTTGATCCGCCAAATCCAGAGAAGCCCATTATAGCAGCCATATCGTCGGGCAGACCAGTCGTTGCAAATTCATCATTATCCTCGGCTTTACGTTTCCGTTCTTTTCGCTTCTCCTTCCGATGTTCCTTGTAGCGTTCCTCCTCCTCCTTGGCCTCGCGTAATCTCTTCTCCAGTTCATAGTCTTTTTGTTTTTCGGCCATTTTTTGTTTGTTCTGCTGAAAGCGATCTTTCACCTGGTCGACGGTGCTGCGCTCCACTTTCATGGACATGCCCAGATTACGCTGATGCTTCTTTCCATTGATGTGATCCAGAAAGTTAATTGAATCCTTGACGACACAGTCGCAAACATTACAGTAGTAGCCGCCAGATTGTGAGGTAGGTGTGTTTTTGTTTATCACGACGCTTTTGCCCAACTTACTGTCCAGGTCAACCTTATAGTCACGTCTCTTCAGATTCTCGCGCTGCACGGGCTCTATTTAAAACAGAATCAATAAAGTTCTATTAATGGATTCCCTGCTTATGGAAGGTACAATGTTTGCCCTACCTTCGTCCTTTGGCGCTGCTTGGTTAAGCAGGCGCTCTTGTGCCAACTTTTCGTACTCGTTTTTGTTCCATTTTCTTCGGTGATCATCCGGTCTCATCGTCATTTTGCTAACTTTCTTTTTCAAGCGTAAGATTTTATAAAAAATGTCTTTTACACTATATAATTGCGATAAACATGTTATAAATAAATATCGATAGGTATTGGAACTCAGTGTTGTATGGGTTGTTGGGCGGCTGAGGTTGTATTTGATTTTCGATATGTGTTCATTAACTAGATTGTCGAAAATGCAAATTATTTACGATCAGTGATGGTTTGCAGCTACAAAGAAACTATTTTTTAATTTTACTTTATTTGATCATTCAATGATTTTCTTATAAGTTAGTATCAATACTTTTGGGCGGTTGAGATGCTTGATTTTGATTTTTGATAGGTTTACAGTATTTAGCTATTCAAGACCATATATATCCGATCATCGTCTACATCATTGCATTCCATTGTATTTTCCAGGATAGGGATTTGCTCAATAGTAAGATTGGCAGCCGCATCAGATTCGATAGACTTCTCGCGATGGCTCGATAGGTTTTTCGTATGAATACTATAGGGATAACTTAAAAATATGTAAGTCAATTATAAAACAGTTAAGCTACAATTAATTACGTCTTGTGTCTAGTCAAATTGTCCTTCCGTGAAAAACTACTGCCACACTCTACGCATTTGAAGCACTCTGTATGCGAAGATATATGACGATAGAGCGTGGATTTAAGACTAAACAGCTTTCCACAGCCTTTCTCTGGGCACATATACATTAATAATATGTCGCTGTGGCTCATGCTAATGATGAGGGAATGGATTTGAAATTAGTTTATGAAATGAATAATTAATAGACTTACTGATTGTGTCGATCTAATGAATCTTTGCGAGAAAAGGATTTGTTGCATTTTGTGCAATAGTATAGTGTAGTGGAGCCCTTCTGGTGTTTGGCTGAATGTCGCTTTAAAGTCCATTTTGTATTAAACTTTTTACCGCAGCCTTCGACTGCACAGACATATTTTTGGTAATCCCAGCTCATCATGTGAAAGCGAACTTTAAATTGTGTACCACATCGTCGCTGTCAATAATTTAGCGCAAAAGCATAAACAGCCAAGGTCAATTGACAGAAAACATAATTGCACCTAGAAATATGTATATATTCAACGAATTACATATACTAAATAAGTGATATGCTTACCTGAAATGTTAAGGTTTCATTTTTTGCAGTTTTTAAATCAATTTTAACGAAATTACAACTGTGACGCACCACAGCCTCATCTACCACCGCAACCTCCAGTTATATTCGACAGAATGTATCGAATAGCTGGTATCCTAAATTACAAGCTATCGATTACACTTGTAAGTTCTTATATCGGTATTTTATTGATTTTACGAACAGAATTCTTATTGGAAGCAAACAACATTTGGTGTTAGATCAAAATTGTATTTTATTAAATATACGTGCCAGTCAGCAAGTAAAAAGTTAATTATTTAAAATATGGGTGCTGCATTCTTCCCCGTGTTGTTTTTCACTGCCGTTTGGGGTGGTGTGGGTATTGCAATGCCCGTTATGACACCAAAAGGTCCACATCAAAATTTAATACGCTGCATCCTGATGCTGACTGCGGCTTGTTGCTGGCTTTTCTGGCTGTGCTGCTACATGGCCCAAATGAACCCATTGATTGGGCCAAAACTGAAGCGACATGCCATTGCAATGATTGCCAAGTCGTGGGACAACAAACTCGTCGAGGGATAAATGTAGCTCAATTGCTTGTTGTATAAACTATGTTATTCACAAATGTATAAAATAAATAACTAATAAATGTGCTAAATTTGTTTCGTTAATATATTTGTTAATTTATTTGTTTGAAATTTACTTTGGCGCGACAAAGACTGCCAACTTAATTTAAGTGCGCTCACTCAACAAACTGAGAGCGTACGACCTGCCAACTCGATCGACACGAGCGCGTCGAAAGAAGACAGTGTGAGAGCGACTGAGAGCGAGCGTCGTTCACTGCGCCTGTGTAACTGTCAATGTCTCTTTGACCTGCGCGCCGGGCTCATCTTTTACTCTCTTTTGCAGGTCTGGCTGTGATTCGTATTGGATTTTAGTTTTCTTAGAGCTTCGGGCGCGTTCAGTTGTCTTCCGGAAAAAATGTCTTTGAAAATCGTTTGACGTGAATATCTGTACCGTTCAAATAGTAGATGAAAAACATATTTGGTGTATATAAATCTGCAAGTGTGTTTCATTGATCGATTGCCTTAATGCATGCTTCTCATTGGAAAGTATTTAACTGATATAGTGTGAATTAAAATTAGAACTTAGTCAAATGGAACTAAACAACTGCAAAACTCAATTGGACTATAGCGAATAAACTAATTGGTAAGTTCATACTGAGAAGAATGTCAAATATGATTGAGCATTTGTAAAAATATTTCATATATTTGATATTTTGCTTAAATTTCTTGCATTTTTGTTGAGTTCATTTGCTCCGCTTAACGAAAAATGATTCGTAGTTAGTTGCTCCCTGTTCATAAACTAGTTAGACATGCATTAAGCTAGAAAAAAGTGGTCGCACTTAAAGTTGAAGGTACAAAACTGGTTACATTACCGAACATGTTCAAAGAAGTAGCAGAAAATATGATTTTCTTCGCAATAAAAGCGATAAAAACTAAAGGCATAAAGAAACGCTGGGCCATAAAAGACAAGACTCATATGCTCCAGGTGCTATAAAATGTTGAAAAATTAGAAAATACGAAAAGCAACTGAAAGAAAACAAAGCAAAGGGCGAACTGACCAACAAAGTTTAATACGCTTCTACAGTCTACAGCTTTAATTTCAGATAAACAATGTAGAATAGAGAATATCGCTGCCAACATTCTCTTTGTCCATTTGTTCTTAATGTCGCTAACCGTGAGCAATTACGAACAACATTTGATGAAGTGGGCCAATTGGCGTCAATGGAACCCGTTGCTCCATTATTATTATGCCTTGTAGATCGCTCCAATCCGATAACTAATATGCTAAACTGGACAATTAAGCAAAACGACTTGCCGGAAATTGATTTATAAATGGGGCAAACTGTTAGAAACAAATGCGGAAGCTGTAACACATCTTACAAGACACTGACTCATTTAACAAAATCGATATACAAATCGATCCGAAATTTCGCTTAGCAAAATTGTGAAAGTCCGACATCATGAATCAGCTATCAACATGCAGAATAACCAAAACCAAAGGCAAAACTAAAACTAAAATCAAGTCGAAGACAGCTGAAAATTAGTTGAAATCGTTGGCTTTTCTTGGTCTGGCATGCAATTGGCCACGCCCCCCTCAAAATCGGTGTCAAAGAGACGACAGTTTTTTTTTTATTTTATTTTTTTGCCGCCTGAGCTTAATTTTCAGTTTCACTCGTTATAATTTTCAGTTTTCAGTTTTCGTGACGGAAGTGGATCAAAAGAGAAATACTAATTGAAAAATATCTTTCTTCTTCGTAATTATTTTTGATAAAAGAGAAAAATACTAATGGAAAACATGTTGCGTTTTCTGATAAGAAAAGAAAAATCGCATAAAGACTTTTTATATGAAAATATATAAAGTATATAGAATAGAAAATTATGTAAAAAGTAATATAAAATATGTAAATATTTAATTTGCATATATGCGTATATATAATTCATGTATAAATCTATTTTTATCAATTTTTTCATTCTTCTCTTTTCTTATCAATTTCCATTTAAACAATTTAGTTTATTTTTATTTTCTTTTTTTTCGGTAATTTCTCTAGATTATAAATTATGTAAATTTTTTGTATTGTCCGCTTTATGATTTATATTTTTTGTTGTGCTTGATTTCATTTTTTGCGAACAAAATTCTGCGTTAATCAAACACTTTCGCTCGTTAAGCTCGATGCCTGCGTCGCAAACTCCCTTTGAAGACCTCTCCGCTTTCCCCTCTTTCCCTTACTTCTTTTCCAGTTTACACCCACACACACACACACACATACATACAATATAAACACACTGAAACTGTGTAGAATCGCAAATTGGCAAGAAAGATCGACTCGATCATTATGAGCTAACCCAAATTACAATTGACGTTGGCATCTTTTGCTGGTCAACTGTGCCGCACGATTCGCGGCGAGAAAGACAATGAAAATAAATGACAGACTGAGAGGCAGACGGACGGCGAGTTGGACATCGTAGCGACTGCTTCGCTTCGAGCTGGGCAGAGAAATAGAACATAACGCTAAACTGCAGCTAAATTGCATTCAAATGATGTAAAAATCGCAGCTAATGGGCCGATCTTTTGTTTCGCCAGCCGAGCCGCGTCTCGCCGACCTCAAATTGTGAGTCGGTGCAGCAACAGCAACAGCAACAGCAGCAGCGGTAAAGCAAATGCACTTGGGGAAATAACAACACATAAATAAGAAGTACGAAATGGGGAGTACCTGACATGGAGATACCCTGCGACCCCAAACGAATTATACTTGTCGTCCTGATCAAGATATATTTACTCAAGTCTTCCACGCCTTCATCTGCCTGTTGCATACATATTCATAAAACTATTATACCCCGCAATTAAATGGGTTCAGGGTATAGAGAGCGAGAGAAAAAGTAGAAGGAAAGAAGAAAATGAAATGCAGTCGCTCATCGGCGTGTCTTGCATTTTGATCGTGGCTTTAATTACACTTGGTCTTTGGTTCTTATCTATGCATCTCGCTCTCTCTTTCTATCTCCCCTCCTCTCTCCTTTTCTCTGCCGCATACTATGAAAACCTTGTGCGCCTCTTATTTGCATTTGTTGTGCACACTTTCAGCTGGGATTGGATATTTTTATAGCTACCTCAACTTCATTTTATTGTTCGTTTACATTCTTACATTACACAACACTAATTAAAGCCGCTTCGCCACAACCCAGGATGACTATAAAACTATTAGAGATAGCTTTAAATGTCATTCAATTGCCGACATTACACAATACGAAATCAAATCCAATTGGAAAAAACTCGCTATTTAACCTTTCTAACAGCACAGGGTGACTACACAGTTACTGCTTGCGCGCCAAATGTTTATTCAATTTACCAAACTAATATCAAAAAACCGTTTAATAATCAGTCAACGTCATTTTGTTGTTTTTATTATTATACATTTTTTGTAAATTTGTCTGGCAGCACTGTCAAAATAACCGTTTAGCACTTACTCAAAGCTGTTAGCAGTATAACAGCAGTAAGAGCAGCAACAATAAATACATATACACAGGGTGACTACACAAAATTTGTTGCAGCTCGCAAGCCTGTGAATCAAATAAGCAATTCCAGCCAAATTCTGTTCCAGTCTATACACACGCAGACCCACACTGGCTCACACACTTGCTCACACATGGCTGGGAAAGAGCGACGGCTTGAGATTTGTTTGCTTTTAATTGCATACATATTTAGTTTGGTTAAAGCGTAACGGTTAATGCTTTTAATGACTAAGCCCACCCGCCCGCCTCCCATCCCATCCCATCCCATTCGCGTGCAGAAGAGCTTGCTGCAGTGTCGTTCGGCTAGTCATTCCAAATGAAATGCACTTTTTGGTTCCAAGCTCCAAAGTTCCGCGTACGGAACTTTGGTGACGCTTACCAACATTTTAAAGGCTTATCGCTGCTGTTGTCGTCTCTAGCTCTGCCACTGCCACTGCCGCTTGCTGTTGTTGTTCTGCTCTAATAAGGCGTTCAAGGCGAAAAGCCGTTAGAATGATTATGAAATTGCAAAGCTGTGCTGCATATTGCATATTAATGCATGCGAAACAATTACTTACTATATATATTATACAATTATTTTCATTCATGAGTGCGCGCTCATATTGAGCTACTTTTACCGCAGTTCATTCCATCAATGGATTGCATAAATTTACCTCCGAGTCTAAACGAATAACTCAGCAACATAATTATGACATCTCGCTAGCCAGACGTGTGCGAAAAAATAATAAATAAATGAATAAATACTTTCAAATTTAGGAAATTGGTTGATTTTTTTTTTTTTAAAGCTGCATTGTTTGGAAGCTTTTTTCGATCTTCTAGTTTTTTTTTTTTACGAAAAATAAACTTTCCATTTCGCTGGCATCTCTTACTGTTTTTACTGTTTTATTTTTTTTTTTATGTTGATAAACATTTCCAAATGTCGAAATGTTCACATTTCACTTTCTTCGTCGCTGACACTTTGTGTGGCC
This sequence comes from Drosophila arizonae, assembly GCF_054131065.1. Lineage (NCBI taxonomy): Eukaryota > Metazoa > Arthropoda > Insecta > Diptera > Drosophilidae > Drosophila > Drosophila arizonae. The sequence goes on along the minus strand of NC_142924.1, from coordinate 1,696,737 downwards.
ATTATTATTGAAAGTGGATGTGCTTGATTATAATCTGGCTCGAAAGATCGTTTCACAGGTTCGACACTATTCAAAACTGTCCAACAAACAGTTCCAATAACAATTCAACAATGGTTATATGGACCAAACAGGTTGCACGCTTCCGTTAGAAATTCGGCTAGACCGAATTCTCATCAATCATTCTTAGCTTACGTTGCTGCCGTTGTTGTTGTCGTAGTTGTTGTTGTTGTAGTTGTTGCTGCATTGCTTCCACAGTTTCACCAATGGGTGAAAATCGGCTAATGCGAGAAATTTAATCAACTTATGCGCTGTCGACGTTGACAACGTCTTAATGCCACCGAATTGTGAGTGAGTGTTGATTTTTTTTCAGCTATTTTTTTTACTTTACACACATAATTCAATTTGTTCTTTCTCCGTAAATACTTACGCGCGCACACACACACGCACATGCCTACACAAATGTACATTCAACAAACGGTCAGGTTTCCAGTTTCGGGGTCTGCGCCTGCGCCTCAAGTGCCGACTCTTTGACTCTTTTTGGCTCGCTTGAGTTGCGGCAGCGCAACTGGGTCAACGTCAACCCATGGCAATGGCCATGGCAATCGCAGTGGCTCGGCCAGGCGCTTTCTGGCAGCACTCACATATGTGTGTCTGGCCACACTCCATGATGGTTCTTATGCGCGTATGCGTGTGTGTCGGCACTCACATTTGTGAGTGCGTGTCTGTCAGCCTGGCCACACTCAATGATTGTTCTTATACGTACAGCCATACGCATACGTCTGTGTGTGTGTGTGTATGCTTGCTGCTTATATTAATTGTACTTATACTGCAGGTTGTACATAAAGCTTTTCTGCTGCGCCGCTTTGTTGTTTTTTATGCAAATTTTTTGCTTTCCTCATGCGGAAAATGTGCCGTTTTATTTACTAACTAAATAATTTTCCAAAAACGTATTAAGTCACTGAAGATTTAGGCTGAAGCTTAGACTGGAGACGGGAAGTTCAGTAAATAAACATTGGTTCCAACGTGAACCACTCAATTCAGCTCGCTCCTTCTTCCTTGTCTCGTCTTTTGCACCTGCTTAAGAGATGCGCTAATCCATTTGTGAATTTAGCGATACTTCAACTCACTTATTGCTTAAAACTGTTTCATTAAAAACAGTCCGCCTCTATAGCTTTTGAGCTGCTTAATATTGCAAGCCTTTCAATATTATCTTTGAGCTTGTATCTGAAAACAACCAAAAAACCAATTAGTTTCACCTGAAGACAGACAACATCAAGCATTGGGCCAACAACAATAACAACATCATCAGCGCATTCCAAGGCAGAACTTTTACTTTTGACAGTTCAGCGACGAGGCTCAAAACTCAAAAGACTAACATTTTTGTTGCTGCTACTCGGCGCTCGCTTCTCGCTGATCGCACAGCTTGGCAGCCCAGGTAGCCAACGCAACGCAAAGACTATTTTTACACAGGTTTCTCTAAGCTTTGATTATACATAGTGGCAATATAAATACTACGTATGTATATGACTCGCTGGCACGAGCAATAACCCTGCCCAGCTAGCCATCCAAGCCATCCAAGCCATCCAAACCCAACCCAGAACTGGTTTCTTTGCCTGATCTTCAGCTTGTACTTGGGTTGAAAAAAAGTCACTCGAGTGTGTTCTGCATTTCGTTATTTCTTTTTTCCCTCTCAACATGAGTGAAAATGCCAACACAATTGTTTCGAATTTGTAGCTCAAGATGAGGCCTAGTAAGCGTATCCAGAGTGTCGGAGTTTTCTAATTAGATTTGGCTCAACAGACTTTACATATATAAATTTTTTGCTTTTGGGTTTTGGAAATTTGGAAAAGCTTTCGCTTTTACGACTGTCCAGCCAGCACTTGACTTGCTCCATATACCAATTATGACAATATATATGTATATGTGTGAGAAATATAATAATTTAATTGTGAAAATGTCAGCTCTGTGCTCCCATAGAAAGCATTTCTTTGGAGTAGATTTATTTCAGGTAAACCGGTTAACAAGCCTGAGCTGCATAACAATTTTCCACACCTCGGTGTCATTCTTATTTTCTTTTTGTAATTTCTTTTGCTTGGCGAAAAGTGAGAATTTCCATAGGATGGTGGAACAGGACGAGCCGGTTTTTTGGCCACCGGAAGCGTGTTTGAAAACTCAGATGAAGCAATCAGCTTCAAAGTTTAGACCGATAGAAAGCAAACTCTTTTCGCAGTTTTTGTTTTTGTTTTTGTTGGTTTTGTTTTGATCGAAAGTGAACTAAGTAGATTAAATTATTAAAGTTTCATTTACTGATTCACCTACAGTTCTGCTTACTAACAGGTTTACTTAGAGAACATTGCAATTCCTAAGTAGCTCAACGTTTTTAGAAGTTTACTTTAGAGCTGTACCTTAAATAAATACAGTAAATTCGTTTCTGGTTCATCTAACTAGTTCAAAACAACATTTAAATATATTATATGCATTTAAATTAATATTATTCAACTTACATTTTTTATTTTCTTACAGAGCAACTGTTGCAGATTCGAACATTAAGTATCTTGTGCGAATTTCTGCAAAATGGACACGGTTTATGGCACCAAGAAATACTTTCAGAGCTTGTCCGGTGTAAGCGATATATATCGCACGCAGACATGTCGACAAATGGTTTGTATAATTAACTGACTTGCCTCGTAACTATCTGCACCTACTTATGCATATTTCCTCTCTTTATCATTGTGAAAGAATGGTTAACTGTTATACAACTTGACGATGAATAATATTAGAAACTAATTTGCATGACAAGAGAATGTTTCAAGCAAAACTGGGTTAAATATCTTCTGCAGAACAAAGAATTACTCTTGATAAGCGCTTACGTAAAGCCCACTCGAGATTTGAGATGAAGACGAAACGACAAAGAACTCAGCTGCATATTTATTTAGGCTCGTTTGATGCGAGTGATGCTGTTTGCATTGCCCATTCTACAAACCAGATGCCAACTTTAGTTATTAAGTCAAACAATTTCAACAAGCTAGAACGCTAAAGGTGAATGACTTTCTCTTTAAAGAACCAAACAGAACGAACGAACAAAGCGAACAGAGTCGTGGAGAACGAGAGAGACAGAGAGAGAGAGAGAGAGAGAGAGAGAGAGAAGCTACCAAGAATTCGGCTAGGCTTGGAAAACAGCTGTTGAGACAACAGGTTGTCGAAGCATATAGTAAGGGAGAGCCAGAGCGATAGCAGGAGAGGGGAGATGAAATACAGACGGTCTGTATTATGCTCCAAAGCTTATGGATGCTAAAGGGCAATTGGAGAACAAAACGACAAAACAAAGAGGAAGTATGTTGGGTTTATTGATTTGAAGATACCCTGTGCTGAGGAGACTATAGAAAGGAAAAACAATAAAAATATAAAAATAAAACTACTAATATTTATTTATAATATTCTTGTAAAAATATCAATTATGCTTTCTACTGTTACAAGGACATTTAATAGCAACCTATGATGTCTTATACATCAGTCTAATATGTCATCTTCATCATCATCATAGTCTTATACAGAAGTGGCTTGCTAGCTAAGTGCAATGACTGACTAAATGAAATACGTAATACGCGGGAAAAGGTTTTGCGACGGATGACGGCATTAATTAAGAAATGATGACAGCTGCTAACTAATTTTCTTATAATATCACACGATTTGAGTTCGCCCAGCTAACCGTTAGAATTTAGGCAAACTCTAATCAAGGTTAAACTAGAATGCTAATCAGATTAGTGATCTATTTTAGTTTTTAGGTTGAAAGAAAGTATGCAAAGGTCTAGCGGGTCTCTTGAGAAAGTTTCGCAAAGCCTTCGAGTCATTAGTCAAGTGCTCAGATAATTATCTGATTAGCGCCGATTAATTGTTTTTGATAGCTTGCTTACCCAGACATTTGTTTGACATGTATTCGAAACACACTTTGGGCAACATGGAAAAATAATTATGTTGCGATTTGTAACGCGACCAGGGCTGCAACCTCTAGACCGGAAGTTGAGCTTGGCAGTAAACCAACCGAACCATCATTATAATTACATAATTAATTACTGCAGACAAATATAAAAGTGTTTTGTTTTCTCTAAGAAATTATATTTATGTTATTGTAGAACACCTCCGAATACAATTATCAGAACACGCTGGGCCGTCGTTCCCAACTCGGCGCCTATTATCACATGAACAAGCAGCCCTCGTACACGAACGATCACAGCATCAACAGTCAATATGGCGGCTATAATACATGGGGCATTTGGCGGGATGGCCGGAATATAGCGCCATCCACATTTTCAACGAAAACGCATACGCACTATCCAAAGAATCGATCGTTCTCGATTATATTAACGACAGCCGCTTTCATAGTGCTGCTGGCGGTGATCTCCATAGCCGGGCTGGCGTTCTACTTCAGCTCCATTAAGGCTACGCTGGAGGATCGTAAGTACTTATATTCATAAAACTAAATTGATTAGATACAAATACAATACTTTCTCACAGTAAATATAACAAACGCTTTGGAATAGTTTCTTAAATAACTGGTTCTTGTGTTGCTGCCATCGATACTCGAAAACCGTTACATTTTACATTTCCTAACAATCATTAGCTTATGGAGCAATTTATCTATTTCTTGCAGCTATTCTTGGCTTTGAGGGCTCCTTTCGCATTGCCAAGGGCGATTTGTATTCCACGGGACTGAAATACAATCACACGACGACCTACAAGCAAAAGATCGAGTTCTATAAGCGATTTGTGGAGCGCGCGCTGACGGACAATGGGCTGCAACCACTGCGCACCGACGTCTGGGGCTTTGGCGAGGGTCCATTGATTAAAGTATCTTTTCGCGTATTTCTAGATGTGCGCAAGCTGCCACAGTGAGTGCTTCACCAAACAATTCATTACAACTTTACTAATACTGTTTTATTTTAGAAATATAATCAGCGTGGAGGAGTACATCAAGGAATCTCTGTTCCTGGAAACCTCAGTCAGCAAGTCGCTCTATCGCTCACTGCGTCTGGACACTGAATCCGTGGAGATCAAGCGAATTCTCGATGAGCAAGTTGTGCGCTCAGCAGCTATATTGAAGGAAGCGGTAAGCACGGCAAGACTTCAAATTTCGATCTATAATTAACCTTCAAATCTTTAATCATAGCAAACGGTGCCCACCAGCCAGACCCAATTGGAGAAGCGTCTGATGAAGAAGGGCAGTGCACCAGCCGTTGCGCCACTTGCCCCACTACAAGGAAAGACCACAGCTAAGCCGCGTCCAGCCTCACGTCCGCATTCAGCCGATGATGAGCCGGAAATAGATGTGGAGAATGCACCTGTTATACAAGGATCATTTGAGGGTTCCTTTGAGATAACCAAGACGGATGCGGATATTGCGCGCAAGAAGACTTCGCCAACGCGTTCCTATCAGAGCAGCAGTCTGCCACCCAAGTCCATAGCAGTGACACCCTATTCGCTGCGTGTGAAGCCAAAAAAGCCGAGTGTGGATAAGCTGACGACCATAACGCCTCAAAATCTAATGATCAGCAGCTCTACAACCACGACTACTACTAGAAAACCAACAACAACCACCAGTAAAAGAACCACGACTAAAGCAACAACGCCTTCCACAACAACAACAACGACGACGACTACTACAACTACTACAACAACAACCACACCTAAGCCCTCGACAACAACAACGACCACAACGACAACAACTGCTGCTCCCCCAGCAACAACCACGCCCAGCACAACGACGACGACAACCACATTTATGCCGCCCACTTCGACCATGGTGCTGCCCAAACTAGATGCGAATCTCTTTACCACCTTTCCCATACTAGACACTCAGCCATGGCGCCCCATACATCGTGAGGTGCCGGAGTTGATACCCGGACCACCGCCCGCTTTTCCCACGAAAACGATGCCAACGATTAATCAGATGCTGCCACAACGTCGCATCGATGAGTTGGAGCTGCCGTTTATAGCGGATAACCCGACGCCTCCAGCCGCTGCAATACCCGCCCTGGGCGTTACACTAGATCCATTTGTGGCTCTTTCTGGCTATGCCAGCCGTCAGCCAGCAGATGGCAAGCTAGATCTGCCCAATGCTCAGAAACCAGAGCAGGATATGCTCTTCTATCATAACTTCGGCAGTCCCGTCTATTTGCCTGGCACGGAGAACATTGAGCGTTTGGGTGGTGCATTCGTTGAGCCACATCCGCTGCCGGTGCCACTGATCGATGACGTCATTGTGCCACCCTTCAGACCCATCAATCCCACGCTGGGCGGTATAAACAAGCTGCAGTTCAACATCGACGGCAACAATGAGAAATTCGAGCATTTGGGCGGAGGAGTCATAGCCAAGAAGCAGGAGAATGCTAGCAATGCGGAGCCCAAGGTGGAGAGCACAACAGCCAAGTTGGCCACAACAACGGTGACTAGTTCGACGACTCCATTGAAGATACAGTTGGATACTGCGCCAACTCAGAAGCCTGTTGCTCCTGGCCAGAAGCCGGAAAACTCTGTACTTGCAGATACCATTGGGGAATTCTTCATGGAGCTGCTGAATTTGCCCAAGGAGGAGAATGCCACAACTACAGTGGTACCAGAGCAGATGGAGTCACGCATTGAAGCTGAAGATAAGGAGGGGGACTTGGACCTGCCGGTGGAGACTACCAGTCCAGCCAAGCCCAACTTTATGAATCTTAAAGAGTTGATTCTACAGCGAAGCTCCACAACAACAACAACAACAACTACAACTACGGCCACAAGTACGACCACAACTAGCACCACAGAGGCACCAACCACCAGCACCACCAAGCGCAATCGCATACGTCCAAATAGCGAACGGCCCGTCATGTTGGATGACTCCAATCTCTTTCCCTCCCACTCCAAGTGGGAATTCGTTAACAGCTCGTCGCCTGTAAACTTTGGCTCTGGAAGCAACATGCGCAAGGTGTTCAATAAGACACTCCAAGCTTGGGTCTCTGAGGACGTGGAGAAGACAGAGAACTATACGCTGCACGATATCAAGACGAGGATCAATAATGCCAGCAATATACAGGATATTTCATTGATATTCGACACTTTGGCCTCCAAGCTGGGCATCACGCCCAGTGTGCCCATGAAATTTCCGCCTTTCTCGCAGAACAAACTGAAGCACAACCAGAGGAATGAGACGAAGGTGAGGACGACGTCAACGACCACTGAATCCATGCCCTTGTTGGAGTCGAGTGTGAAGAACTTTGTGGAACTGCCGCTGCAACAGCGTGAACCTTTCATCCGACCCATGTCAAGCTTTATGGACGACGGCTCCACAGAAGTGTTGGGCGCTGCGATTCCCGTTGTGGGCGAGGCAGAGGTGGAAGTAGTAGACCCTATCAAGTACGAGGAACTTTTGAAGACATCCCAGTTCGCGGAAGCAACGTCCACGGAACCGAGTCCACATCGCTTAGTTACCCTACTGCCAGTACGCTCCAATTCCGGTATTCGCACCTTCAAACCACCCACAGAGGAATTAGAGCAGGATTCCCAACGTAGTCAGAGTCAAGTAGAGATAGCTCCTGAAGCCTCCAAACCACGGTCCAAAGGCAACAGCAGTATACGCCGCAAAACTATCCCGAATCAGAGTCGAAGATTTGGTCAACCGCCCGCGGAGGCGGTTGTCAAGGGTGGAATTAAGGTCACGGTCAAGAAATAGAAGCTCACTAAAACAAAAAGAAAGTAAAACAAATAATAAGCAAATATTTAGAAAAGCGTCTCTAAAATATTTAGTTGATAAGTAGAAAATTTAAGAGCAATTTAATTAAATTAATTTTAATACATTGAACTCAAATCTTGTTCGAAAATTGTTCACAAATCCGAAACCGAACAATTTTGGAATGACAATTTTTTAGTATTTGGCAAAAATAAAAGCCAAATTAAGTTAAGAATTTTTTATTTATTGTATACGATTTAGAAGCTGTTTAGTTTTTTTTCATTTTTTATCAAACACACAATCAAATATTATATCTCCTACAGCTTAAATTTACGAAATTAGGTTAACAGCTTAAAAATAAGTTACAATTTAGTCAGAAAAGCTTAAACTTGAATAATGAATAAATTTATATGTAAACAATTTGAAATAAGGTGTTTGAATTATCGTTACACTAGTTTTTTTTTATCGATTATTGGCTTGGCAACAACTTGCGGCTTATCGTAAATAATGGTCGCTGTGGTAACCCTAAATGGCTGTCTGCTTTCTCTGACCCAGCCCTGGTGGATTGGTCTATTATTTCGCGGTTTTGGTTGTGAGAAAAAGAAAACAAATATTGATTGGCTCAAGAATAATAAGTTGTTAATTACATTAAGTGTTATAAATATATTTAATTGAAACCATGGGTTGTGCCGAGAGCAAGGATGGCGAGGGTGAAGCTCAAAGTAATAGAAATAGACCCAAATATCGCTCCTGCACGGATGTCTTTTGGTTGGCTATTTACATATTGTTTTGGCTCTTTTTGGTAAATGATATAATAAAAGTGAAATTAAATATGTTTTTATTGTTAAGTGTATATATGTGTATTCAGACTTGCCTAAAGGCTGCTAACTTAGATATTTATTTCAAGAAAGTGAAAGCTGCAAAGATTAATCATAGACAATTGCAAGTTGTCTCATTGGATGACGGAAGAAAGGGAGGAAGAGGTCGCCGGATGAAACAGATGCATGTGACGTCATCGTTGTCATATGAGTGGGAATTGCTAATTTTGCTAATGTAAAACTGACCACAATGAATAATGAGGTTAATATGCCTCATCCTCTTCCTCCTCCTCATCGCCTCCTGCTAAGCCTGTGCATAATTATTAACGTTCTTTTTGCTTTAACAATTGGTTTTCCTCACGCGATTTCCATGCTCCATGTCAATTTTTAAGCCGTGGGCGTTGCCTCCATCTGTCAGTAGCACATACATACACATATTATCATATATTATAGATATACAGTAGTAACACATGCATACAAATCTTTATCATATATAATAGGTCTTTCTATTAGCATGCAGATTAGATCATTTTTATTTTGTTTAATTTGCTTGCAGATTGTCATCGCGATATTTTCGTTTGTGTTCGGCAATCCCTTGCGTCTAATTAATGGCTATGATTCCTTTGGCAATACTTGCGGCGTCAAGCACAATGAAAAATTTCAGAACTTTCCTCTATCAGGCATGAATACGATTGACAAACCGGAGTTGCTTTACTTTGACGTTAAGGAGCTGAAAAAATCCTTGAAGATCTGCGTTAAAAGCTGTCCGAAACGGACGCTCAATCAGCCAAAAGAACTGTATCAATACTTCACTGAGACCGGTGCCCAATATTGTAAATATGATTATAATATGGCACAATTGGATAAGCCGGGCATGACCAAGGAAGATAAGACGTTCAATACTCTCGGACCATGTCCTACTTTACCCATCTTAGAGAGGTAACTCAATTGACCATCAAATGGACTGTTATTTCACTTCACATTTGTCTTCCAGCTCGCCCGTACTGCATCGCTGTGTGCCGAAGCAATCTAGCAAGGAGGTTAAGGAAATGTACAAGATGCTTAACAATTGGGATGTAGCTCAACAGTTTCTTGGCGACATCTACTCCACGTGGCATATCATAGCCAGTGTTTGTGCCGTTTCCCTGCGTATGCCCTTAATCTATATTTAATACTATAAATTATAAGCTATATCAATGTTATATTCGTCTAGTCATATCTATTGCTTTGGTCACCATGATGCACTGGCTATCCCGCATTGTCTCCTGGCTCATTTGCGTGCTGGTTATTGTGGCCAGCATTGGTCTAACAGCAGCTCTCTGGTATGTCTACTACGGCATACGCAACAAGTCAAGTACGACGCAATACTCGCAGCTCGAGGAGTTTCTGCGCAATCAGCAGGCTGTGTTCACACTCGCTGTGCTGGCCACTATAACCATGGTGAGCTTTAAAACTAAAGTTAGTATAATATGGAAAATCTATAATTCATTTGTGTTGCTCTGCAGGTTGTTTTGCTGGTCATTATATATTTCCTTAAGAACAAGCTCTCTGGCCTAGCTGCGCTCTTCGAGGAGGCTGGCATCTGCATGATGAATTTGCCTGGACTATTAATAGCTCCGCTCTTGGCATTCCTGGTGCTCATTGCCTTTCTTGCATTTTGGGTGGTTGTTGTCATCTGTTTGGTAACCGCAACAACGCCCGATCAAAGTCCCATCGCACCGTTTCACAGCAATGCGGTGCATCCATCGCTGCCGGCCAATGCAGCCGCAATGCTGCTCAATCAAACAGCTCCCAGCACCGATGAGAGAAGTAAGTGATCAATGTAACTAGATTTAACTACATAACCTAGTCTGTTCAACTATAGCATAAGCTAAATGCTTTGGGACTACCAACTCGCTGAGTACTCAAGCGACCTAAGAGCCTAATTTATTTACCCCAAAAGATCTGCTAAATTAAAAATCTTTGCGGTTTTATTGTATCCAAAAATATACTTCAAAATTATTAATCCTCTGCATATATTTTTGGGTTTTGGTTTGATTGTTCAAAATCGGGTTATTTAAATGTGTAAGTGTTTACATCAAAATTTCATTCTAAATGCTTGCATGCTTCATTTGGCATTAGCCTTCTGTATATATATTTGTTTATCTTTGTGTATTTTGTATTGTATGTAATTATAGCCGAAAACATTTGAAATATTTTTATACTTAACTTGTATATATACTATATTCTTATATTTACCTTTTTGATTAGCTTACCTATACAATTCTTTGAATATCTTTATGTATGGATTATTCCATTTATTGCATGTTAATAACAATTTATGCTGCCCCTTTTTAGCCATAACACGCATAGAGTATGCAGATGCAACTGTTTTGCGCAGCATGTTCTGGATTTATGTGGTTGGCTTGATTTGGACGGTGGAATTCATCTTTGCCTGCCAGCAATTCGCATTGGCCGCTGCCGTGGCCTTTTGGTACTTCAGCAAGCCGACAACGACGCCAACTATCTATGCTATTGGCAAATTGATCAAATACCATTTGGGCACCGTGGCGAAGGGTTCCTTTGTCATAACTATATTCAAAATACCGCGATTGATATTGACCTATCTTTATGCCAAGTGAGTTTTATGCTATAACTGCATAAATATAGATATCTAACTTATGTTTGTGTTTCTTTCAGGTTGAAGAAGGGCGAGGACAAAGGCTCGGAATGCGCTGCCTGCTGCTTGAAGTGCTGCATTTGTGGCTTTTGGCTGCTGGAGAAATTTATACGGTTCCTCAACCACAATGCCTACACTGTGGTGGCCATTGAATCCATCAACTTTTGTCCAGCTGCAGGCATTGTACGCACAAGTCTGTGTTATGTATATATTCAGCTTATCAATATATTTATTTATCTTTTAGGCCTGGAATGCTATGGCCACCAATGCGCTGCAAGTGGCCACGATTAACAGCATTGGCGATTTCATTTTGTTCTTGGGCAAAGTTGTAGTGGCTGCGCTGTCGGGTCTGCTGGGCATCTTTATGCTGAAGGATAAGCCAGGCTTGAATTTCTATATGGCGCCCGTGATTCTGATCATAATATTCTCTTTCTTCATCGCACATATTGTGTTGTCGCTCTTCGAGGTAAAAATGACTTCAATTTAATTAAAAATTCGAAAGTTTTTATAATCTATTCTTAGATGGTTGTCGATACACTCTTCCTGTGCGTTTGTGAGGACAAGACTATTAATGGACGCGCTGGTCGTTGGGCTCAGAGCAATTTGGCCAAACTGGTTGGCGAGGAGCCGCTACAGCCAGGCGAGGAGCCGCCCATCCAGGTGTACGAGATGATGCCCATTAACAAGCAGCCGTTTAGCATTACTCGATTGCCGCCCACTGATGCCGAAGTCTCCCCAATGGCGGAGTAATTCAGCAACTCATCCATTCAGCAACAAAAGACGCTTTGTTCTTCTATATATGTATATCTATGTATTCCGTGCTCCCATCATAATTAAGATACTCTTGTCTCTCCGTCTGAACAAAAATAACTCAACGTACAAAACGTAGTGAAAAAGGCAACATATTTATATATATATTTACATATATCTACGCGTATATTCTATTTTGTAAAACGTGAACGAAAGTAACTGAGGCACAATATTGTAAACGTATTTATTAAATGTATTCAGTTTTTTTATATATGTATGTATTTATTCGTAAATGTAACGCGAAATAAAACATTTTTAAACTTTTTTCTCTCGTTTGACCCTTGCTTTACGCTGTTCGATCACCTGCTTAACGGCCTCCATTTGCTTGTCCTTAATTTTCTTGGTCAACGCCGATTTAGGAGTTTTCTTCTGCTCCAGTTGCTTTTTGGCCTTAAGTGCCAGCAACTTGGCTGTCTCTAGTGGATCCGCATCGTCGAACAGCTCCTCATTGTCAATGCCCTCATAAGCCTTGACTGGTCGCGTCGCTTCCTGCTGCACCTTTTGCTCCACACGATTTACATATCTGTCCTTAGCTGCTTTCTTTAACATTTGTCGCTGTTTGGAAGGACTCACATAATCGGGATTCTCCCAGATGGCTTTGCCGGTAAACGAGCCATCGAATATCTTCACGGGATTCATTACATAGCGTGGACCCACCTCCGAGAGACCACCGTCTTCGGATAGTATTTGGAAATTCCTAAACCAAATGCGATTATCCAGATAGGTAAATGTGTAGACATGATCAATAAAGGGCTGACTCTTCGGATGATGATTGGGCACTGAAAATGTTTGCACAAACAATTCCTTAAGAAGTTTTAAGTGGGGCACCTCGTCGAACTTGGCATCAAAAGACAGCAGTGGCCGAGAGCCTCTTAAACAATTGCCTGTTAGTTTCAGCTCGGCCATTGTGTGAATATTTTCAATGAGAAATTTGGCTGACGGCCCTGTGGCTCCCGCTGTGTTAGCCAGCCACATATATAAATCCCGTTTTCGACGTCCCTCAAACAACATGGCCTTGTTACAGTGCTTCATTTCACACATTTCATTAACAACCGCCAGCGTCTTTGATCGCTCCATTTTCGACTCGGGTCGATGATGGGGCATTAGAGTTTTAATGTCACGCATCAGATGTCTGTCACGATGGCTAATACCACGAGCCGCGAACACCAGGACTCGTTGTTTATTTATCCATTTTTCCTGCAAAAATATTACAAATATTGTAAAAATGCATTTCATGTTTGAATGAGATGGATTTACCTTCTTCGGAACCACCTCATCAGATGGTCTTTGGCTGGGTAGAGGTGGATTCTCATCCAGTGGCACTATCTCCAGCTGCTCAACCTTCTTTTTCTTTATGAATTTGCGCCCCATTTGCAGTTTTGTGCGGTTTTCTAGTTAATATTGACCACTACGCGAAACAACGTGGAGTTGAAATGAATAGAGATGTGCATAACCACAATATGTAATATCGATAGTTTTTATATCATCGAACTAGTCGAACAGAAGAATGTTGTTCATTGATCCCTTTAGCACACCCCATTTTATTTGTAACAATTAACTTAATTCTAAAATTTATCATAATAATAATAACAATATATATATATATAGCATTTAATCTAATTCATCAGTATCCCATCCAGGCTCGGGGCATTGGCTGCAACGGCTCTCATTTATCCCGTAGCCCAAGCAATGACCACCAACACATTCACAGCAGCCATCGTGAAACCACCTGTAGCTAGCTGCACCTGTCGCTTGGCAAGTTTGTCGACACTTATTCCAAGAAGTGCACTGGTCCAGATACAAAACTGTGCAATTACGCATCACAGGTTCATCGTCGATTTCATTGCTGTATTTTGGGAATGTGTGCACATGCCAATCGTAGGTGTAACCGTCGTTTGGTGACGATGTTAGTGCCTCGAATAACGCTGTTGCTCCATCAAAATCCTCCACATGCGACTTCTTAGACATCTTAGCCATGTCGCCACGTATAAGCTGGATGGAGATCACCATCGCCAGCATCTGTATTGCTCCTCTTTGTATCGATTTCATTTTAAGAACTAATACCTCGTTATTGGTGGGTTGTGTTTTATATAGATATTGCACACGGGTGATGATGAACTCCTGTAAATTATTGAGGCTGCGCAGCAGGTAATTCAGGATCAACAGAGCATCTGCTCGCCTACCTAAGATTTCAACAAAAACATTTGCCAAACATTAGTGTTGCAAAGCGACGTTCTTGTTAGCAAAACAAAAAATAAAAGGAATACAATGAAATGCCAATCGATAAGTACCTTCGATAACTTATACAATAGTATACACAAAGTCTTCTCTGATTATTCTGCCATTTTGTATTCGGCGTCCGGCCAGCAAAATAAAAACGCAGAAAAACTAGGTTTTGCAAAATTAAATTTTTTTTTTTTTTATTCAAAATAATAAAGTATGTCAGACTATCGCTCTCAATCCCGTGGTGGAGGCCGCGGTCAGGACTATTCAAATGATGACGATCCGCCTATGTCGCGACTTTTCATAATATGTAACAAAGCGCATACCGAAGAAGATTTTCGCGAAGCGTTCTCACCTTACGGCGAAATCGAGGATATTTGGGTGGTTAAGGATAAGCATACACAGGAAAACAAGGGTATTGCATATGTGAAATTTTCAAAAACCTCCGATGCAGCCAAGGCCCAAGAGCAGATGAATGGCAAAACTATTGGAAAAACGGACAGAACTCTCAAAGTGCTGGTTGCCGCAAAGTAAGTGACCTGGCATAAATTTTTTTTTTTCTGTTGCTGAGGTCAGCATAAATTTATAACTTTGTCATCATAATTTTTTGCAGTCGTAATCAGGGTTCGAATAAATCGGAAAACGAACAGGAAAAGTATGTGCGATTGTTTATTGTTATTCCAAAAACCGCCACCGAGGACGACATACGGGATGAATTTTCTCAGTGGGGTGAGGTGGAAAACGTCACAATTGTACGGGAAAAGAATAATGGTAATCCCAAAGGTTTCGGATACGTGCGCTTCACAAAGTATGTATCCACTTCTGTCCTGTCTAGCATAAATTCACATGCCTAAATTTAAATATATATGAATATATATACTTTTTATAGATTCTACTATGCAGCTGTGGCATTTGAGAATTGCTCATCGAAATATAAGGCCGTCTTTGCCGAACCCAAGGGCTCCACACGTACACAGCGGGATCAATATGGTCGCCTCGCTGATGATAGTCCAGTGTATCCATCGGGGCGTGGGGGTGGCGGTGGTGGCTCGAATTACAATGGTGGTAGTGCCGGCGGCGGTAGTGGTGGTAGCTTTAACAACGATTGGAATGCATCGGTCAACAGCGACATGTCCGCATTTCTACGAATGCAAAATGTGCCTGTGCCTCAACCCACGTGTTTGGAAGTTACTGTCAGTAATTGTGTAAATCAAGATCAGCTGTGGCGTCTCTTTGATATAATACCTGGGTTAGATTACTGTCAAATTATGCGCGAGCGTAAGTTGGAATGAATGTAAATATAATATAATCATGTATTAATATGAATTGATTTTTAGATGGTCCACGCACGAATGAAGCTGTAGTCGTATACGATAACCCTGAAGCAGCAATATATGCCAAGTATATAACATTTTACTAAGGTATTCCTAAGGACATTTACTTAATCCTAATTTTATTTCTATAGGGATAAATTGCATGGGCTGGAATATCCCATGGGCGAGCGCATAATTGTTAAGGTCAACGGCATGAGTTCTGCTCGCATGGACACTTCTTTCATTGACAGTAAGAAATGGTGGCAAAAATTTGTGGTTATTTTTATTAACCTCTTGTCATTTTAGAGCGGACTAAGAAGGATGCGATATGCAACGTACCATTACCGCCAACACAGCCACTGGCATCGCCAGATGCACAAGTTGCGCAGCGATTATTCATTGTTCTGTCAGCGGTATGTAGTGTGTTTAAGTTGTTTTCCACATCTTATATTTATATATATTTGACAATTTTAGAATCTACCCCACTCAATATTGAAGAACATATTCTCCTGCTGGAAGGGATTGATCGATGTATATTTGTTGCCCAACAAGAATTGTGGATATGTTAAATACTCGGAACGTGAAAGTGCGCAAAAGGCAATAGGCGTGCTAAATGGAGCTGAAATTTGTGGAACGAAAATCAAGGTCATGGAAGCGGAGGAGCGAAGCGGTTCAGATGGTGATGATAGCGGCAGAAAGCGGTTGCGTCGCAATTAAGTAAGTAAATCTTGAACGGAATTGATTCTTCGTATCCTATATAAATTAATGTAGCCATAGTTTGGAATTCATCAACGGGTGATGAGGTAAGTTTTTAGCTTGTAGTATAACATCAAAAAAAAAAAAAATTACTGCTTTTGCTGCATACGAAACTCTAACTAAAAGACTCGCATATTTATTCAGACTGCTCTCCGTCTTTCTTTATTACAATTAGTTACTACCGATCTGTACTTAACTTAAACTCTACACACATTCAGCGATTTGACCGATCGAACGTACATAATAAGCAAAACAATTTTTATCTTTCTATTTCCACAGACCCACTGACAACATTTGTACTTAACAGAGAACATTATGTACGAGTAGTTTACAAAACAAAAATAAAAGAAAACATATGAATAACAGTTCAATTATAAACAGTTCAACTGACCGCCAAAAAAAAATAAAAACACTACGGAATCAACCAATACCAGAAACAAAACTACACAGAGCGAAACAGACACGGAATACGGAAACAAGAATTACCAACAACCAACCAAACAACCGTACAATTATTGACCTGTTCCAAATGCGATGTAGTACTGAGGACCCACATAATAAATATGTATGTAAATCATATTTATATAGACCAGACATAAACGGAGTCAACGAAACCGCAATGATTGTTTATGAACCACTAACGGGACTATCGTATCAATCGCATTAACGTTACTCAAAACCAAGAAACTATATACATAAACGAACTCTTTGTACAATTTACTAACGTATTACGACAAAGATACGAATATATATATATATACTATTTATACATATATACGGAGAACTTACGGATTGTAGATTCTCGAATAGAAATTCGATTCAATTATGACCTAATAAAATTATAAATACTGTATGTAATGCCTTTAAAGCGATATTAATAAACGAAATTACCAAATACATTGGTGGGTTTTTTATTCAAATATTTTAAGTTATGCGGTTGTCCGATAAAATAATCCGGTACATTTTTTGATATCCGCTACACTTGCACACTGGTTTAACGAGTAGTAAACAATGTGGAACTTGATTCAAGATTCATATAAAGCAAATTTATTGGTCATGAATTTTATACTTTTGCATAGCAATCGAATTGAAATGAGTAATTATAATCAAAATACAAATTTAATTCAAGATCCAATACGCATTATTGATCAATGAACTTCTCGTCCGTTATGTTTTTGAAAACGATGCTCTCGAGGTCTGCCACTGCAGCAACGGAAAGTATCGATACAATACAGACCGATTTCTCCGATATATTTAATTGAGAAGCCCTGAACTGTCAGTCAACAGCTGTTCACAAGACGCTGTGCGCTTTACCTCATTTACTATTGTTTGAGAGTTGTAAATTGTCTCAAAAATATTGTTCTTAAACGTGAGCTAGAAAATATAAATAATCAAAGATGGATCCAGCGCTACTTCGCGAACGCGAAGCGTTCAAAAAACGAGCGATGGCCACACCCACGTAAGTGCATCAATCGGGACATATTCAAAGTTATTAATAATTTGTTTGCATTCACAGCGTGGAGAAGAAAAACAGAACGGAAAGAGCTCCTCCGCCTCCAAGTAGAGATGATTCCCAAAAGAAAATGCGGCCGCCGACGGCTCCAAAACTGGATGCATCCACGTAAGAAGCAATTAGTAGCAAATTACAATCAGGGATCTTTAAATTCAAGTTATTTCTTGTAGATACAAAACTATGTCAGGAAGCTCTCAATATCGATTCGGTGTGTTGGCCAAAATAGTAAAATTTATGCGCACTCGCCATCAGGATGGCGATGATCATCCACTAACCATAGATGAAATATTAGATGAGACCAATCAGCTGGATATTGGTCAATCTGTGAAAAATGTAAGTTAATAATTGTTCATGATTCACTGTATTATTCTTTATTATCCCTTACAGTGGCTCGCCGGGGAAGCGCTCAATAATAATCCAAAAATTGAGGTCACACCCGATGGAACCAAGTTCAGCTTCAAACCAGTATATAAGATCAAGGATGGCAAAAGTCTGATGCGACTGCTAAAGCAACACGATCTTAAAGGCCTCGGAGGGATATTGCTTGAAGATGTGCAGGAATCCTTGCCGCATTGTGAAAAAGTTTTGAAAAACCGAGCGGCAGAAATTCTGTTCATTATACGTCCCATAGACAAGAAAAAGATATTATTCTACAATGATAGAACTGCCAATTTCTCGGTGAGTAAGCACATTTTGCCTTAAAAATCATTAACTATTCGTATTTATCGTTTAGGTGGATGAGGAATTTCAAAAGCTTTGGCGCTCTGCAACAGTTGATGCCATGGATGACGCAAAAATTGATGAATACCTTGAGAAACAAGGTGAAAACTCAAATTTCTTATTTATTGAACAAATAACTGATTCATTGTATTGCAGGCATACGCTCGATGCAAGATCATGGGCTGAAGAAGCCTGTGCCGAAACGCAAGAAGGCAGCCAACAAAAAGCGCCAGTTCAAGAAGCCCAGAGACAATGAGCATTTGGCTGATGTTTTGGAAACCTACGAAGACAATACCCTAACCCAAAAGGGTGCGAACCCCACATAATAGATAACAGTTTCGATCTATTTAGTTAAGACAGTAGATAATGAGTTCAAAACCTATTCTTAATAAGGAATAAAACTAAAGAAAAAACAGTCGAAAACATGTATAAAATAAGTAGAAGTAGCTCAAAATATAATTAATTTATACGCATGTACTGAAAGCTTATGTCAAATCATTTCAAGTGGTATATCAAAGTGTTAAAAATGTTTCATTTAGATTTATGAATGTTAGTTATCTGCCCTAGGTTTTGCATTTAAAAATATAACTTGTCGAACAAGAACCATAGTTAAAAGCAGAACCGTGTAATCACATAACAGTATATTTGTGTACATTTGCATATGTGTGTGTGTTTGTGCTGGCCTTTGCTTGTGGTTGCAATCGATAAATTGGCCGCGTAACAAAACAAATGCGTCAGTCGATGCCGAAGCGACCCCCAAGCAGGTTGTAAGTAGCACGTAAAGAAGAAATTGCCGTTGCGCTACAAAACGGGAATCTAGAAACCCGTTTTGAGGTTTTTCTTTTTTAATTTCTTGAAAATCTATTTGAGTATTCGCTGCGCGTTTCAGTGTGCAAAAATGCGTTGTGCGGCGTTGGCAATGGTAGCGCTGCTGGCCTTTGGCTGGACGCCAGGTCTGGGCGAAGCTCTGGGAGCTGAGTAAGTTAAATCAGTTTTAGTGTACAATTATACATGGTATACATATATAATTAATTTTATATTTTATATTTAATCGCAGCGATTTGATATACGGCTACGAGTGTAGCAAGGGAATATGTCGAAAGGTCGAGCTGAGTGAGGAAAATTTTGCCTCGGCTATTAGTTTGCCAGTTTGTCGGCTGTTCTGTGGCAGCGACATTGGCACTCTCTGGCCCAAGCCAACGGGCGTGGTGCAACTGGAGCCGCTGATGCGACAGGTGGACGTAGCCAACATTGAATTCCAGATGCCAGGTACAAAAGATAAACTGTGGAAGTCAACGGAACAGCGTTGGCTAAACCTGTTGGAGGCGAAGGTACCAAATCGCAAGATCCTCAAGAAAGGCGGCTACCAATTAAATATTATTGTCAATACTGCGGACGCAGGGGCACCAATGCGTCTCCAGTTGAACACGGACGAGAGCTATGCACTGAGCATAGGATCGAATAGCGCTGGCCAAGTGACGGCCAATATTACAGCTAACAACTTTTTTGGAGCACGTCATGGCCTGGAGACTTTGAGCCAGTTGATTGTCTATGACGATATCCGCCGGGAGGTGCAAGTGGTGGCCAATGCCTCTATTGCGGATGCACCTTTCTACAAGTGGCGTGGACTTCTGCTGGATACTTCGAGGAACTACTACTCTGTAAAAGCCATCAAGCGAACATTAGGTAGGCGTCTTCAACGGTTCCACCTGGAATCCCCATTCAACATCTTTTCCATTTATGCCCCTTTGCAGATGGCATGGCCATGGTCAAGCTCAATACCTTCCACTGGCACATCACGGACTCGCATAGCTTTCCGCTGGAAATCAGCAAGCGACCAGAGCTCTCCAAACTAGGCGCCTATTCACCAAGCAAAGTGTACACTCACAGCGATGTAGAGGATATAGTGAGTTATATATATCTTGTACTCAAATCAGAGCTTTAGCTGGATGTTTTCTTCTGCCATACAGGTGGAGTATGGACGAGTTCGGGGTATACGCGTAATGCCAGAGTACGACAGTCCGGCGCATGTGGGCGAGGGCTGGCAGCACAAGAACATGACGGCTTGCTTCAATGCACAGCCTTGGAATAATTATTGTGTGGAGCCTCCATGCGGCCAGCTGGACCCCACTGTGGATGACATGTACAATGTGTTGGAAGACATATTCAGTGATATGTTTAAGCTTTACAATCCTGATGTCTTTCATATGGGCGGCGATGAAGTATCCGTTGCTTGCTGGAACAGCAGTGCAAGCATACGCAACTGGATGCTGGAGCGTGGCTGGAATTTGAAAGAGGAAGATTTCATGCGCCTGTGGGGCCACTATCAAATGGAAGCTCTCAGTCGTGTGGATCGTGTGGCCAATGGGTCGCATACTCCCATTATCCTGTGGACCAGCACACTCACCGATGAGCGCTACATCGATCAATATCTGGATCCAGCCCGTTATATCATACAAATCTGGACTAAGGGCAATGACAGAGTTATCAAGAAAATATTGAAGCGTGGCTATCGCATCATTGTGTCCAACTACGATGCTTTGTATTTCGATTGCGGCGGCGGTGGCTGGGTGAATGACGGGAACAATTGGTGTTCGCCCTATATTGGCTGGCAGAAGGTCTATCAGAATGATTTAGCTCAAATTGCGGGCGATTATAAACATCATGTGCTGGGCGCCGAGGCTGCCATTTGGTCAGAGCAAATCGATGAGTATACCTTGGATAATCGCTTCTGGCCACGAGCCAGTGCCTTGGCCGAACGTCTTTGGTCGAATCCAACTGAAGGTTGGCGACAGGCCGAGTCGCGTTTGCTCCTGCATCGCGAGCGGCTGGTCGCGAATGGCATCGGAGCGGAGGCATTGCAGCCGCAATGGTGCCTGCAGAACGAGAACGAGTGTCCCATTGATGCGTATGACCTATAGTCTTATATATACTTGTATATCTGTAGAGAGAGTTCTGTCAACTGTACAATTTATTATACTTATAGATATGCTCAATGCAGCGAAAGGCTTTGGCTTAGCCTCTCCCTCGTTGCCATCGTCCTGCTTTGTGCCTGCAATAAACAACACTTGAAAGTGTGCGAGTGACTCGTCGTTTAATAAATTTATGAGATTTGTTTTACTCTAAATGAAATACAATTATGTATATTAATATATATAAGTATGTATGTTATTTCTAAAAGCATCCCCAGTCACAGATCTGAGTATATATGCATTGGTAATTTACTCGTTCCAGTCCTCCTCGTTGCGTCCAAATTTATAAACGATGCTGCCAAACAGAATGAAAACATTTTGCAAAAGTAACGCGACGCCCAGACTTGTGTCCTTTTTATCTATAAAGATAACGTATAATTTTGTCTTTGCTTTATTTTTTTTTATTTTCTTTGGCTTACCATTGTTTATGAAGTCATCGACCATTACCCAAACGGCCGCGATAATAGATGCAAATCCAATGACAAAGCCAATAAGAAGCCATATCTTGGCGATCCTTGCGCCCGACTCTGAGGTGTTATCTTCTGAAATCTAAACACAAACAACAGTAAATGACTCATTTTCTTTGTATACAAGATTCATATTCATATGTATATGTATACACTATGTGTGAATATGTAAGGCTGTTATCTTACATGCTCGCCTTTGACCGTATTGATCATGCAAAAGCTAATTGTGCCAAATATGCCGATAAATACATGTCCTGTTGTTATTTGATGCTGTCCATCTCCAGCCATGGCATCGATTATTATCCACCAGCCTGTGAAGAACTAAAGGAAAAGCAGACAATAGTTAGGCAATGCGCATTAATTCTTACACTTGATCGGCCCATACCAGCAAACCTGCGACCAGCGCAGCATTTTTGTTCCTTGATGTTTCAGATGTGAACCAATCCCTAATATTTCCTAGCAATGCCATTCTAAATTTCGTTTAATGTTTTTCCAAAAAAAAAAACAGATAGTCACACAGGGTTATCTAAGGCAGACGCACCTGCACGATTTATCGAGTATATCGATATACTTGAACTTCTGCATATTTGAACTAGTATGTGCAACAGCTGACTTTTGATAATTTTGTCGGATCTATTGAAAATAGCTGACAACTCTGACTCTAGCACGTGCGACTCCAGCGGTATAAACAACATTTATTTAATTAAATATGAAGAAAAAACTAGAGGAAACATCATCAGATGAGGAAGAAAGTGTTGCCGACGATTCAGAAAATGAAGACGAATTGGATTTAGCGGGCAGCGCAACAGAATCCGACGAGGATGATGTGGATGAAGATGAAACCACTTCGAGGAAGAAAACAAAAGCCGAATTGATTGAGGAACAAATACACAGTAAATACGAACAGCTGAAAGGAACACGACTATATGTACGCTTCCCACACAAGCTTCCACTTGATAGCCAGGAATTTGATGCGAAGGTAAAATCTTTGCATCCGTTAATAACAAAGGCTGCGAAGCCACGGCAAAAGCACGCACGGTTTTGCCTCGTGGAATTCAAATCCAAAGAAGATCGCGATAAAGCGCTGGCGGATATTAAAGTATCAATTGAAAGTGATGCGGCATACAAGGGTATCTTCATTTCGCTGCCCAAAACCGATTCCGAAGAGTTTGTGAACGAGCTGGTAGCACGCAAGCAACAGTCCCTGGAAAAGAAGAAATCAAAGAACCTGTTGAAGCGAGCAAGCAAACAGGTGCAGCGTAAGGAAATCTTCACATCATCCGTGGTGATCACCAATCTGCCCAAAACGACGTCAGTGGCACAGGTGCGCAAGCTGTTCGAGACTGCCGTCGATATACAAATCAAGCCAGGCAAGGGCAAA
Organism: Drosophila arizonae; assembly: GCF_054131065.1. Classification (NCBI taxonomy): domain Eukaryota; kingdom Metazoa; phylum Arthropoda; class Insecta; order Diptera; family Drosophilidae; genus Drosophila; species Drosophila arizonae. Next base: position 1,673,400 of record NC_142924.1, on the reverse strand, counting down.
TACCGCGACTCGAGCGCTGCAACAGTCACGCTGCCCACGACTATGGATGCTCGCAATGCCGTCAAGCGGGAGCTGAGCATAGGAGGCACCAAACTGAATTTGCGATTCCATACGCAACAGCAGAAGAAGCGAACGGGAAAAAATCTAAAACGCAAGGCAAATAATGGGGAATCACCGCAAATAGCAAAGCAGAAGAAAGCGAAACGAACTATAAAGGCGGATAAATAGTTAGCAACTATTTAACTATAAAAACTATATGTACTATGTAACTAATCTTTTATAAAATTCAAAATAAACGAAACAACATTTCATGTTACCGTTTAATACAAAAATAGTAGTATATGGATATGGATATATCTGAATGAAAGCACAATTAAATTTTAAAATATTTATTATCGTACACGATATACAATACATACATATGTAGCATTAGGTATTTCTTTTTATATTCATTTAATAAGCCGAGTTTCGAGTTTTACTGGATATACATAAGTTTGTTTACTAAGCCTATATATATATACATATACATATATAGTATATATATTTATGAGATTAATTTCTGCACAGGGAGGGATTTATGGGGTCGCCAGTTTTGTATGTAATTCCAACAATAGATGTGTGTAAATGTGTGGGAGTTAGATAATTCATATGTGTTGTTCAGTGTTATCAAATACAAAATACTCAACATTCGCATATATATTTATATATGTATATAAGATATATGTAAAACTCACAGTAAATGTTATTATTTAATGCCAAATGATATCTGATATCCGTAATTGAAAACGGGAAAGCTCCCAGAGGCAAAAAGAAACATCCGTTCACACATATTCATATATATGTATATACTCTATATCAATGCTGGAGCTCCTATTGATTTTTTCTTCTCAACTTTGACACGTACATTAATATTTATGCAAATATATATATATATATATATATTGATAAAGTTCCTGAATGTTGGGAAAAGTAATCATCATTAATTATAAATTTATATATTCAAAAATGCAAAAGCGTTTTAGTATAATGCAAAACAGATATTTAGAGTTGACTTTAAGTTTAGCTCGCTTAGTTAGTTTTTACGTTGAATGAGTTTGTTTTTTTAGCTATATAAAATGTTAGTTTTTCTTCTACCATATTTGTTTTTGTTCTTGTAAATATATATTTTCAATCAAAATCTATATACGCGCTTGCTTCATTCCCTTTTTCTTTCTCTTTTAGATTACTTAACGTTTGCTTCACCTACAGCGACATTTCTTCGACAGTCTTCACATTAATTTTGCTGTTATTGTAGTACATAAATATTCATATACATACAGACATATATATGCATATGAATATATTTATATAATATAGTACATTATAATTGTTTTTGTTTGTTTCTTTTTAAGCTGAAGGGCATTCAGATTCAATAAGGCGTTGAACATCCGCTGATAAAAAACTGCAGCAAAAATCGTGAATCATACGAAATGTATATTATATTAAATATATTCACATATATATGTATATGGAGAGAGATATATAGATAGGTATATATATATATTTGATAAGGATTGAGTGTGCAGCCTGTTTCGAAACGGACAAATCTGTGTTTTTTTTTTTTTTCTTGGAGAGATAGCTGTAGGATATTTTTGAAAATTTCGCGTTTTTCATAGAGATTATATCCGGGGGCTCTTTGGATAGTTATATTTCATTTTTAGCTTTTTTTTTGTTTTTTTTTGTTGTTCTTTTTTGTTATGTATTACATTTGTACCCCGAGTTAAATTACGTGTGCAGCAGCCGATCTCTGGCTGAAGGTGAATTATTTGAGTTTTGATTTGCTGCGCTCGCCAAGAGCTGTTGATGATAGGGCGTTGTGTGTGCTGCTGCTGTGGTTGGTGGTGGTGGTGGCGGTTGAGCGGGTGGTGAACGCAACGGAATCGATGGCTGTACAAAGCGCACACGTTCGGCATCCGTGGCGGCATTGTTCACAGCCGTTGCACCGGCTGCTGCATTGAACGCCGAAGTGAACGCGTTGGCGGCTCAAAGAGTGTGGTAATTGCGCTCATTGCGTGCCTTGTAGAACTTGTAGGCGACCAATCCAATGGCCAGCAGACCCAGGGTTAGGACTATGCCTCCAATGAATGACGAGCCATCAAAGTGTCCACATGGCACAGGCGCTGGCTTGGCCGTGGTAGTTGTCAAAGGCACCGGTGTGGTGGTGCTCGATGTGGTGGGACCAACAGTGGTAGTTGTTATATTTGGAGCTACTGTTGTGGTGGTGCTGCTTGTAGTGATTGGAGCTGGAGTTGATGTTGTTGGTTTGGTGGTGGTTGTTGAAGTTATTGGAGTAGTTGGAGGTGTTGGAGGTGTTGTAGTCGGTTGCACTGTGGTTGTTGACGGGGTTGTGGATGTAGTCGGAATTTGAGTTGTAGTTTTATTGTTGTCGTCTGGCACCGGTACTGTTACAGTGGTTGCCGCCTCGGTAGTGACAGTCGTTTCCTTTGCTAAAAACAAGAGAGAAAAAACATACAAACACACGCATGCGAATCAGTTTTAAAGTGATTCAACTTGGCTTAATAGAAAGTTCTTTATGTTGAAATCTTCTTCAATTACGTTCCGCACAAAAATACATATGTATGTAGGAACAAATACACTCACACGAATATGCTTGCACACAAATGTATACATACATGTAGACGAGTGTGGCATTTAAAATTCCAATACACTCTTACATATACATATGCATTTATAAATTTGTTGTTCAATGCAGGCACTAGCGCAAACACACACTCACACAAACACATACGTAGTTGAATAAAATTCGCTGTGGAAATCGCTTACCTTCTTCTCCGTCTGCTGGCAGACAACGATATGAACCAAACAGTCCAACAAACAGGCACAATAGCAAATATTTGGCTTGCAGCTGCATTATTACGTTTTATTCGTAAATAGCTTGTTTACTTTTTCGCAGTTTTTGAATAGAACTGTGGGGTTTCTTTTGACGTATTAGTCAATCTTTCCCTGTCAAAAAAGTCGGTGAAAAACCAAAATAAGCAAAGACAATCTAGAGTATGGCAATATTCTGTATAAGTATACTGAAATCGGTGCAAATTTAATTGCATATGCCTAATTATGAATATTACTCGGCATTTAACTTACCAACAAAATCGACAAAGCGCAATCAACGAATGATTAATAAAAATCCAATCGAACAAATCACGAACAGTTTTTTTTTTGTAGTAAGAGCACAGAGTTGTACTTGCAACGACTGCGATATCTATCGATTAACGATTGCGTATCTACTTTTGTAACACAGTCGACGGTCACACTAGTCATTCACACACACTGACTCAGACACTGGCTTTTTCAATTGCTTTATGGGAGCGGATTTAGATAAAAAAGAAACGCGTTAATATCGTGCAATAACCAAAAATGACATCTTACGTACGTGCTATGTACGATTTTTCTGGTGAGCCCGGATCATCAGAACTATCCATATCCACCGGCGACATTCTAACTGTGACCAGGAGCGATGTTGGCGAAGGTTGGTGGGAGGGAAAAAACAGTCGAGGCCAAATTGGGCTCTTTCCAGCGGCTTACGTGGAAGTGATGTCCGCTGCTGAAGCGCGACAGTTTACCAGCGGCGGAGATACAAGCTCTACAGCCGCTGCCACTGGTCAGCCCTTCGATCCCTTCGATATGCCGCCACCAGCGCCGAGATACGACCAAACAGCCGATGACGACAACGATAGTATTTGGACAGATAGCGAGGACAATGAAACATATTCAGAGATAGCGCCACCAGGTGGCAAAATGGGCGGAGTCGCACGGAGCAGCGGACTGACGCATTCTGCCAGCGACTACGACAACAGGCATCTACCTGTTGCTCCCAACGAAGATGGCATCTCGCTTAGCTCCGCAGCGGCAGGTGCGAGTGCTGGCACGATTAAAAAGGGCATGTTTGCCAAAAGTTCCGATTCCTATATACTCGGCCTGTCTAGCAACAAGGAAAAAATACCAGAATGCGAGATGGCGTACATAACACAATTAGAGGATTCCATCTACCAATGGACACAAAATCATTCGCCTTATTCCGTTGTTGTGGCTAGTCCCAAAAAGGAGTCAAAATTCAAGGGCATGAAGACGTTCATTGCCTACCAGCTGACACCAAGCTTTAATAATATCTCCGTGAGTATAACTGAATTTACAATTTTTATAAAAGTTAAACGAATCACAATTGAATACAGTGAGAAACTCTGAAGTGTGTTTATGTATTTGCATATGCATGTGCATTTGTATGTGTGCGTAGCTACTGATAACACAAACCAATAAGTTGCAGATCTTTCGTTTATTTGTTCCAATAAGAAGTGTAACGAAGATTTTCGTTTTTATATGTTTTTTTTAAATATAATGCTGTTGGTCGGAGTGTTTGTATATAAATTAGTTTGATATATAAATTTATATATTTTACTGGGCAACAGCTCAAATGTTATAGCAGCAATATTGTGCAAGAAACTTGTTATTGTGCAACAAGTTGCTTTTCTTACCAAAATCCAATTGGAAACTTAACGAAACATAACGAAACGAAACAATTTCTTATTTGTTTTAGAGGCATGACCTCAGTTGGGAACCTGATTGCTATTGAAAAAATATGAATCTTGAATGCAAGAATTAAATTTATTTTATCTAAAGTTAATTTGTTATACGAGCAGGTTAGTTGATTAAGGGTTACTAAGGCAGTCGCTATAAATTTGCTTCCCACAGTTCGTGCCATATTTTGTAGCTTAGTGTTTATTTACAATGTTGCAAGTTGCAGTTGAAGTTGCGAGTTCAATTGGGGGCAAGCATCGGGGGCAGCTGACCAACTGATTGCCCACTCTCTGCATGTGTGCGTTTATTTGTTTGTTGTTGCTCTTTTACTGCTACTTTACACACACACACACACATCCAAACACACACACACCCTATGACTCAGTGCTCAAGAGCTGTGTCACAATTTCGTAATTGAATTGTTGTATCTAATCTAACATGGAATACAATTCAGGTATCACGTCGCTACAAGCACTTCGATTGGTTGCATGAACGATTGGTGGATAAATTCTGTTTGATACCTGTGCCCCCGTTGCCGGACAAACAGATCTCTGGCCGGTATGAGGAGCAGTTCGTGGAGCATCGGCGTGTACAGCTGCAGGAGTTTGTGGATTGGGTCTGCCGGCATCCGGTCATATCGAAATGTGAAGTGTGGTACCATTTCTTGACCTGCACCGACGAAAAGATTTGGAAGTCGGGCAAACGGAAAGCCGAACGTGATCCGTATATGGGCGTCAACTACTGTTTGGCCATCTCGCCGCCAGACAAGAATCTGCTGCACTCGAAGGTGGATGCCCAAATGGAGAGCGGGTCACAGTTTATACACAGCATGGATATGGCCATACGCAATCTGAATAACATTGCCAACGATATGGCCAAACGTTCGCTAACCCAAAGCAAAAAGGAATTCCAACGCATCGGCGACGGTCTCTCAGATCTGGCCAAGTCGCTGAGCATCGACGAGAGGCGCGCTCCCACCCGGAACGGCGTGCCTCTGTCGGAGAGTGTGGGCCGCATTGGAGGCATTTACATTGGCATCGGTCAACTGTTTGGTGATCAGCCGAAACAGGATTGGATACCACTCTCCGATCGGTTGCATATCTACAGGTGAGTGAAGGATTAGATAACGCTAATGCCTGTGTAACCCAATTAATCGCTTTGTTTTCTTTTTCAGAGGTGTCTTGAACTGCTTTCCGGATATATTCTCGACGCACAAGGGCGCCATACAGAAGCGCAAGGATTGTGAACGTTCGACGGCCGAGGGCAAGATGAGCAATGCCCAGCTGCAGGACGTGAATCGGCGCACAGATGTCATCTCCTATACGGTGCTAGCTGAGCTGACCCACTTCAAGTCCGAGCGAGATACGCATCTGAAGCAAACGATTCGAGCATTCATTGCCGAGCAAATTAAGTTCTATCAGGCCGTTGTGGCGCGACTACAGGAGGCGCATCGCCAAATTGAATAGGCAATCGAATTCTCGGATCTGGATATACTATATAAATTTATATAAATATATCATACCACGATATCACGTTCAGTCGGCTGGGAGCACAAGCAAACACGTACACTAAATAAGCTGAAAACAACATTCGCACGCGCGCATTTCAAATGCTTTACACAAACCGTAAAACAATAATGGAAACAGAAAACTAAAAATTCTTTTTAATTAAACTATACAACCTAATCAGTAATCTTGTTTGTAAGTGAAAAGTTGCGTATTTATACAAAGAGAAAGGAAAATTTAACATTTATATACATATATCTATACACCGAAATTAAAAATATAAACATATACATACTATATATATTTATAAACATATAAAGCAATGTCATTTTTGAGTTGTGTCGCCCATATCTAATCCTTAAACTAAGCTCGAACTCTATAAATGTATATATAAATGATTGACCGATTTCTGTATTAAAATCGTAGTGCCCGATTAATGACTCAGTCAACTGTGTATATATATAATTATATATTATTGTATTATATATACAAAATGAATCATTAATAACGTTAATAATTGCGATATCAATTATTCATCAACAATCTCCTCTTTTTCCCACGTTTCTCTAAATCTAGAACCAGTTTATCCATATCAGCTGAGTCATTTTATAAAAAGCGTATTTTTATGTTTTACGTAAACTTTTTTTTGAAAATATTTTTGTCTTGAATTTTCAAGGGTTACGTATAACAATTCTTCGGTATATTTATAGCGTTGTGTTATAGATTTTGAGCTCTCAGGTCATTCTTGACACTAGAGATTTGAGTCTTCTTCGATTTTTACCCATCCCCATAAGCTCTGCAACGAATATGTATCCAATAGGAGCTTTGCTCGACCAGACCTGGTAACTATTCATATATAAGCTTTTTTGACCGTATGCAAATTCAGGCTAGAGTTCGAAATTTATGGCCTGCATGACTTCAAATATTTCTAAACGTAAACAAAAAATATCCAATAATTTAATATATTCCATAAATTAGACACCGCCCGAAACACCATTAAGAAAAAGTCAAATGTTTATTTTTTGCTATTCTGTTGCCTTTATCAGCGAAATTCTCTAAAAGGTTTTTTCCACTTTATTTTTCATGTTTTTGCTTTTGCCATTTCTCGTGTTGTTTTGTTTTTTATAAATCTTTTGTGATTTTCATTTTTGTTTGTTGATAAAAAAAAACATAAACGTAAACATATATTTTTATATGTAAGAAGATTGCACAATTTTTGTTTTTTAAAGGATTCACTTTGATATATAAATAATAAGCATAATAATAATAATAATGATAATCATAATAATGATAATGATAATAATAATAATATAGGGAAGGGAAAACATTCTTTTTTGTTGTTAGCTTTGCTCATGCGGAATGAATATAAAAATTGTTTTTTTCTTTGCCTTTTAGCGCTGCGTTGTAAAGGGTTCAAAGAGTTGGGAAAGGTTTGGGTTTAGGGGCGTGGTTGAGGGCTTTAAGGGTCTCTTAGGGTCTTAATAAGTGTAATACATCTAGATAAAAACGCTATATACACACACACTTGAGTTAATAATAATAATAATAATAATCATAATCATAATCATAATGATAATAATAATAATAATATAACGCAGCTTGGGTTAACAATAATACAATAATTAGGTTTACTTTTCTTGATGCTGTTTTCAGTTGCCTCTGCTTCTTACTTGTCTCATCTACAATATTTTGTTTATATTTTTTCCTTTTTAGTTTTTTTCTTATTTTTTTTTAACAAACTACCAATAACAAATTTTTACTAATTTTTTTTGTTTTTTTTTTTTTGTTTTCCTTGCTTTTTTGTTTTAATTATTGTTGCTTGCCTTGTTTACCTTGTTGCTGTGTTTTATTTTTAATATTTTATATGTTAATTTAAGGATTTTTGTATTCCTTAGCAATTCCTTGCGTTAAAATGGCCTATACGTTCCGCCTCTACTTTCCAAGTACAGTTATCATTATTTATGCAGTTATTTCTATATGATTTATGTTAATATGCAAGTGTTTACTTTGGGTTAAATGTTGCCCTCGATTCGCTCCAGTCGGCCTAACCATAATCGCCCGAGTACCGGCCATGTTTGTTGCTGCTGCTGTTGCCGTGCACTGCAGCAGCTGCTGCTGCCGCGGCTGCCGCCTGTGCTGCCTTTTCGGCGAGCAGTGCGGCCTTCTGTTGCATGTACGGATTGAAATGTTGCATGTACATGGAGGCAGCAGCTGCTGCGGCATAGTTATTCGCGTAGTTGTTGCTGCTGCGCTGATTGTTGTTGTTGTTGCTGCTGCTGTTATTGTGGTTGCTACTGCTGCTGCTGTTGCTATTGTGATTGTTCCAATGTTGCTGTTGTTGTTGTTGCTTGTGCTGCTGTTGCTGTTGATGTTGATGTTGATGTTGCTGCTGCTGTTGTGATTGGTGTTGGTGGTGTTGCTGATGCTGCTGTTGCTGTTGCCAATAGCTTTGCTCTGCCATGTAGCCAGCATCTCCAGCAACTGTAACAGCCGCATCATTCTTCTGATACAGATATGAATTGAGCAGCTGATGATTGCCTTGGAACATGTTCTCCATGGCAGCAGCAGCTGCTGCCGTTGGATAACTATATTTGTTGCTATTATTGTGATTATTTTGATTGTTTGCTGCTGTTGCTGTCAATCCCTGTTGCTTCGCTGCTGCAGCTGCTGCTGTCGCCGTTGGTGCGTGGTAATTGCAACCATTGCTGTTGTAATCCAGCTGTTGCTCCTCGTAGCTGTTGCTGTTGCTGCTGCTATTGTTATTGTTGTGGTTATTGCTGGCCATATTTGCCGCCGCTGCTGGCTCCTTATGAGCCCGGCTTGACTGTCATTCGCCAGTTGCCGTCACCGTCGTCCATTGCCAAGGGCTGGTGTAGCCCTGCTTTGGATTGCTGTTCGGGAATGAAAGCATATTTTATTAGCGGTCAAAGATATTGTGAAAATAGATATAGTATCCGTGAGGTATCTTGACTAATTGACTAAACGCTAGAGCAACATTTTCGAATTGCTATCACACACTTTTCGAATGGTCAAACGAATTATTTTAAAAAACTCTTCTTTCTATATCTTGACATTCGAAAAATTTGAATTTTCCAACTAGTTTGTATTTCTATTATCGATTGACAATCAAATACAAGATATCGAAACTGGAATTGACATTTAATTAATTGAATTATCGATTTAGTTCGATTCAAGAATGATTGCAGTTTGACCTGGGACTCGTATTTACCTGCCAAAGAGTGGATGCCACAGCGCCGAATTGGCATCTAGTCCGGCGGCGCCACCTGCCGCTGCAGCTGCGGCCGCAGCCTCTGCCAAATGTTGCTGCTGCTGCACCTCGTGGGCCAGCATGTTGCCGCGTTTGCGCTGCTGCTGCTGCAGAAGTTGCTGTTGCTGCAACTGTTGCTGATGCTGCTGCTGTTGTTGCGACTGCGACTGGGATTGCTTGGCATGCTCGAGCGGATTGTATGTGACGCTGGTCTTGCTGCTGCGCAGCGTGCGCCCGGTATTCGCCTCCTTGGCCAACTCGAGCGGCGATTGCTTGTGCATCGAATTGCGACGCAGGGCATCGAAGGGCACTTGCAGCAGTGGCACCATATTGCTTTCCGGTTCCAGCAGATTGGATAGCGACTTGCAGGTGAGCCGCGGCTTGTGCTCTGCGGGCGGCTGCGGGGCAGGCGTTGTTGCAGTAGGCGTGGCGGGCGTGGCAGTTGGAGCAGGCGCAGCAGGCGTCGCCTTTGGCTGCTGCTTATTGAAGTCGGGTACGTGCAGCGGCGCGGCATCCGCAGGATCACGCCTCGCTCGCTTATGCTCCATATGCAGCTCCTGCGATTCCTTGGGCAGATGTTGCTGCTGCTGCTGCTGCTGTTGCTGCTGGAGCAGCTTATGCATAAACGCCAACTCCATGGGATTAGAGAAGCCATTGAAGGCAGCCGTTGAGGGCGTCTGCTTGGTTGGCGTCTGATCCTGATCGCTGGCGTTGGATTTCTGCTTCATGCAATGCTTATACAGCTCATCCAGATGCTGCAGCCCTAGCTGACTGTTGTACAGAGGTAGCAGATTGCTCATGAATTTGCGCTGCAATCCCAGGGGGTCCTTGAGGGTCTTGAAGAATTCCTGCGATAGTTGGCCGAAGTAGGGCAGCCAGAGCATCTGCTGCAGCAGCGCGAGCGTTGTGGCATTCAGCTCCTGCGACATGCTTGAATCGGCCGCTGGCGAGGATTGAGGCACTGCAGCGGAGCTCGCCTTGGCAAGCAGCTGCGCGGGCGGCGCTGTAGGAGGTGGCGTGGTTTTCGTGGCAACTGCAGCAGCATGTTTCAGCAAGCTGGGAGTAGGACTGGGACTAGCAGTTGCTTTGCTGCTCTGTTGCAACGGTAGCGGCAGAGGCAGCGGAAGAGGCAGCGGCAGCGGCAACGGCAACGGCAAAGGCAGCTGAGAACAAGGCGAGGCAGGGGTGACGGAAGCAGAGGCAGAGCCGGGCACCTGGACAGGCACAGCCAACGCATCACCTGACTTCGACGACTTGGAGGATTGCTCTGAATCGTTTTTGAGTATGGCCTCCAGCTGCTCCATGGTGACGACCAATATATTGGGATTCTGTATTATCTCCGGATAGGCAAATGCCTCGGGCAGCCGCAACTCTGGCCTGGTGGTCAGCAGCAGCGGTATCTCTCGAGCTGGCGATGCCAACACCGCGCCCAGACGATCCTTTGGCACTAGAATGGGATCGGGCACCTTCCACTGGGGATTATTCAGGAGCATCTTCAGCTGAGTTAGTGCATCCGGATCCTTGTCCATTTTGATGGGCTTGGAGCGTTTCTTCAGCGGCTCCGCTGCGTCCGTATCCTCATCATCAATGACCACCGTATGAAGTTTGTCCACGCTCCGTGTTGTCGTCGCCTTGCCCAGATCCATAGGTTCCGCTTGTTGTTGCTGCTGCTGCTGTTGGGCGCTGCCATTTAACTTGAGAAACTGTTCGAATATAATATGCTTGATCGTCTCCGAGGTGGTCTCCACCTCGGCTGGTATGCTCGTCGCTGGCATGGGCAGCATCTCTGGATCGGGCGATTTCGATTTCAGTATATCCGAACTGGAGGTCACCGCGCATTGGCTGCGTGACTCCGAGGGCGGGCACACCTCCTCTCGTTTCTTGTAGCTCAGATCTTTGGGCGTCTCATCCGGCACAGTGATAGATTCGAGCTGTTCATGCTCCTTGTCGGGCAGCACAGTTGCCACAGCATCTGCCTCCGTCTCTGCTTCTGGCTGCTTGTCAAAGCTGTCGATGCCCAGGAAGAGCTCGCCATTGAGTCCTTCGATCTCGCCGGCCTCATTGAAGGACAGGCACTTGGGTGCATCGCTGCTGTCCATGCCCAAAATGCTGGGCAGCTCCTTGCCAGCGACCACATCCGGCACACAGAAGGAACTTAAGCCGGCAGCTCCACTGGCTGTTCCCTGCTGCTGCTGTAGCTGCAGCTGTTGCTGCTCCATGAGATTATCTTCGCAGCCGCGCTGCACCAAAGAATCAAGCAGCTCGGCTCCATTGCTGCCATTGTCGCTGCTGCAGTTGTGCAGCAGATCATCAGCGTCGTCGAGCAGATCCTTGAGATGTTTGCTATTCGCTTCTAGGGTTGCATGATCTGCTGGAGCTGTCTCCAGTTCCGTCGCCGCCTCCACCTCCTCCTCCTCGGCGAGCGGCGCCTCAGCAGCTGCAACGGCTGCTGCTGCAATCGCTGCACCTGCAGCTCCTTTGGGTAGAAACAGACCCGTCTTCGGACACAGCTGCAGCTCCAGCGACGCAGGCGATGGCGAGCGGGATCGAGCTGGTGATTGGGATCGGGATCGCGAGCGGGAGCGGGAACGTGAGCGTGAGCTCTGATATGTGGGCGTATTGGCGTTGCTGGTGCTGGTCTTTGTGGCCCTTGTCGAGGCATTCGTTTCGCTGTCGAGCAGTGCATCAAAGCAGGCTTCCGTGGACAGGTGCTGCTCGGAGTGCTGCTGATCCAACTGTTGCTCCTGTTGTTCCTGCTGCTGAGGTGGCACAACAACTACAACATTCTCAATGACAGCCTGATCCTCCTGCTCCTGGTCCTGGTCCTGGTCGTGATCCTGTTCCTGCTCTAGCTGCTGTCGGTGTTGTTGCTCCTGATCCACTACAGTCCACTCCGGCTGCTGTTCAGCCGCCTCCTCCTCCTCTTCCTCCTCCTGTTCAATGGACTGTTGCTGTTGCAGCTGCTCACGCTTGACCTTCAGCAAGGGCGCCGCCGCTGTGCTGTGGAAGAACTTGACAATACGAGTGGATGAGGCATCCGTGCGTGGCATAGAGCGCCAGCCGTTCGTTGTCTTGGTCAGGCGTATGCGATTGCGTTTATCATAATCCTCACAGCGCACCTCCACAATGCGCGTGTCGTCCTGCTTGACCCACAGAAATATGGGATTCACGCTGGGCGTTGTCGGAGCTGCAGCTGGAGCTGGGGCTGGAGTTGGAGCTGGTGCTGGAGTTGTTGCTGTCTGCCGAGCGGCTGGCGACAGTTTCTGGCTTTGGGTGAGCTGAGGCGTTGCTGCTGCAGCTGCAATTGCAGCCGGCGCAGCAGCCACTGTTGCCGTTGCTGACGCAATTGCTGTAGGTGTAGCTGCAACTGTTGCTGCTGCAGTTGCAGTTGAAATTGCTAATGTTGCATTTGATGCTGTTTTGGTTTCCAGTTTCACAGCCGCCAGCTTTGCCCTTGGCTGATCAGGCTCTAGCTGTGGCTGCGGTTGCAGTTGTGGCTGTGGTTCGGACTCTAGCCGTGGCTCCAGCTCCGCCTCCGATACCGGTACCGGTACTGATACCGCCTCTATTGGCTTGGCCGCAGACAGTTCCACATTCGCTGCCGCGCTGCACTTTGGTTCCGTTTTAATGTCACGCAACAGATTCTTATTGATGCGCGGTGTGTTGGCCACCTTTAGGTGACCAAATTTTTGCTTGGCGCGCGTGCCCCGTGCACCGCCCCGACCGCGCCGACGACGCGTGGGCTGCTCCTCGAATACCAGAAAGATGTCGCGTGCGATTTTTCGACGCTCCGATTTTCTGTGGCACACAGGAGGCGCTGCATCGAACTCCTGTTTAACAATAGCTGCAGCGGCGGGAATAGCGCTGCTGCCCGATGTTGTGTTGCTATCATCATGGTTACCGTTAGCCTTATCGCCGTTGTTGTTGTTGTTGCCAGTATTACCGTTAGCTACACATTCACTTGGCCTGCAAGTGTTCCTTGGCATTTTACGGCCGGCTGCTGGTGCGCCACAATTGCCACGATAATTAATCTTCTACCACGATTGTCATTTTATATTTTGCGTACATATAGTGTTTAATTTTTTTTTCTTGTTCGCTTTTGCCTTTTACACCGTATGCTCTTTTTCTTGCACTTCTTTCTTATTGGAATTTTTTTTTGTTGCTCTTAGCTGTGTGTTCGCTTGCTGGGTATATCTTTACAGCAGTTGTGGGTTATTCTCTAGCATCTCTTGCATTTTGTGCATTGTTCCAGCTGCGTGCCTAATTTATTTAACTATCTTCACTTTATATGCTTTGCCTGTGCAGCTATGCGCTGTGTGTTTTACGTTGACAAAATCAATGAATTTTGTATATGTACTACCTTTGCCTCTGCGCGCAGTGTGACCGAACTTCATATGGTATCGAAATCGATACTTTGAATACCATTTAAAGGCGCCCAAATTTGATTTGAGTTCACTCGCAATAATTATAAGCATATTTACATAGGTTTCTATGACGTTTGCTAACGAGTTTTCTTAAGACAGTCTTATTTGATCAATCTGAATAGTGAAACTTAGTTTTTCTTAATATAGTCCCGGTGACTATCTTAAAATAATAATAAAAATATTGCTTCTTATTTGTAATACTTCCTGATTAAAAATCAGGAAGCTTTTGCTAGAGTAATATATTTCATTAAGGAAAATATTTTAAAAATAAAAGAGTTCAGTTGAGATGGAAATTGTTCTCAATTCTCTATATAATTGCTAAGGTTATTGGTTTTGTTCTCAAATGAATTATGAATACAAATTCATTCATTCACTTACGGAATGCCCGTCATAGCTGAAGAGAAAAACGATATGTCAGATAGTAAAAGAGAATCGATACATCGATTTAAATCTTACACACCCACTACCATCGCTAGTCTTATCTGTGTTGTTGCTCTGCGTGGACGTGATAATTTTTCGTTCTTCATTCGGATGGCCGCTGTGCTCTTTATAATTTTTCTAATTTCTTTGTAATACATATGTACATACATATATGTATATATCAGCATTGCGCAGTGATATAATTAAAAAAATAAAAATATTATAAAATTGCATGTATAAAATACATATATGTGAGTGCATAAGTGAGTGTGAGTGTGATATAGAAGTAGAATAAGTACAAAATGGATGCGGGCGGCGATGAAACGTTCCGACAACAACATCAACAACAACAACAGCTACAATACGAGCACAGCTGGAAATCGTCAAATCACGGAAATTCCTTATCAGACAGTAGGGATTATGACACAAACTCAACGCGCACTTCGCTAACAGGTTCCCCGCCAATCACGCTGGACTTCGAAGGTTTCGAGGACAAGGCGCTGCTGGCATCGCTACTGGCACCGAAATTAGATGCGGACGTTGGCAGCGGCAGCGGTAGTAGCAGCAGCAGCGGCAGCATTTACAGTCATGCGGCTGGGGAGCAACAGGTGCTGCAACCATTAGGCATAAGTTTAACACTTGAGGCGGACAATGCAGTCACTACAACAACAACAACAACCTACACATTGCTGCAGGAGACAACAGACAACAACAACATTGACATAGCTGACGATGCGATATTCACATTAAGTGCACCCCTGTTGCTAACCAGCACCACCACCACCAACACCACAACCTCATCCACACACATACCGACACATACACCCACACCCACACCCACAGCCACAGCCATTGCCATGCCCATACGATCAGAGAATGCAGCAGCTGTGGGCGCATACAATGTGGACGACATTTGCTTTACGCTGGAATATCAATTTCAAAATCAAGAGCTCGTTCAGGTGCAGCCACCCACCGTGGTGTCCTTCAGCATGGTACCGGCAAATGAAGATCCTTCGGCAACAACAACAACAACAGCTAGCAGTGACAGCAACAACAACAACAACTACAACTCAACACCAAATGTATCAAGTTCTACTCCTACTACTATTTCTACTACATATTTCACTGTCGGGACGAGGTAGTAAGCACTGGCAGCCACCCTTTGCATGCTCTGCAAGTCTATATATTTATTGCTTACGCTAATCGATATTGTTAATAGTGATTGCCGTTATAACACCTGCAGTTATTGTTGATATTATAATCGATATTTCTATTATTTTGAGTGGCATTTGAGTGAATGTTGAATGTTGCCAGGTGTTTGCACTTTAGCCCAATTTTTGTGTCTATTGCTGACCCCCGCCCATGGCTAAATTTTCCACTGCCCACACAAATGTGCCGCTGCTGCATGTTTCTATCGTCTGCCTAGAATGTGACGTGCTGCCAGCCCATATACAATGTATCCATCTATCCTTGTCTATCGCTCGTTTCTATTTCAAAACTAATTAGACTCAAAAGCCAGCCGTAAAAAGCAAGCATATATCTTCCCCTTCCTCAGAAATTTTGGCAAATTTCAACAATTCCAATGTCCACTTATTACAACGCGCGTTCGTTAAATGTCCGAAATGCTTGCAAGTTGTTTGCTAATTGCCTGATTTGTGTTCCGCCGGTGTTCTCCCACCTCTAATGCATACCAATACACACACACACACTCTATGTATATGCATATGTATGTGCTCTATGCTTTGGGAGAATGTAACGGTTTTCCGCTGCTGCTGCTGCTGCGACGGCGGCGTTGCAATCGCCTTGTGCGATGATTGTATCCAAATTGTTTGTTTGGTCTAAAAATAATTATGCCGATGAACGCATTTAGATATTCCCCCACTACATGACACACACACCTCTACATACATACATTAATGCTATATACATATTTAATTTTGTATACACATGCGTATACATACTTGGAAAGAAAAACAACCAATTCTGTTCTCATATTCATTCACACTATCTGTAAATGTGCTGTTTTCCAATTGGATAGCCTATGATACAATTGGAATCCAGAATATTCCATGAAGTTGAAGTTGAATGATGTAAACAACAAAGAGACTTGCATCAATTCTAGCTTTTCTTTGAAATTTTCGTGTTAATTTTGAAAGCCTATAATTCAGTGGGGTAATGTTTGCATTTCTTATCAGCATTTGTTAGCAGTTAAGATACTTGGTCTGATTGGAGCACAATCGTTGTTCTTAGTGGCTTTTCATAAGCTTTCAGTTTGTTGATTTAATTTCACTTAACATTTTATTTAGTATCCTAGGGAATAGAATTTTTTGTTTTTTCTTAGATGTTAATTTGAAATATTTTTATTCCCTCATCTAATTCGCTATCTACGTATGTATACGATCCACATCTAATTGGCATATACAGATGCAATTTAACCAGTTCCAATTTGGGATCCCAGTGGAAGCATAATTTTAAATGATTTGTAATGACGTGGTTAGCCTTAGCTATTGTAGTTGTTTTCATTTTTAGTACAATAATAATTATATTTATATATACTTTTATCTTTTCATTTTTTTTTTTTTCATATTTATTGTTGTTGTCGCTTAGCTGTTCGACCCTCTACGTCTACGTCTGCGTCGCTCTATTTTTATCACTATGAGTGTTCCACCTCAATCATATTTCTCATTTTTCAGCACTTGTGATTAGGGCAGGTTGTGAAAGGGGCAGGCAGAGCACCTAGAAAGAGGGAGAGAGAGCAAGCGATTGGGGTAGAGTGAGTGTCAGAGGGGAGGCCACCAGCTGTGTCCGTGACAGGGACAGCGATTGGCAGCAGAGAGTGTAGGTAGTGGACGAAGAAGCAGAAGAAGGGGGACTCCGCTGCGCGCCCTGCCCGTCAGTCACGCCCCCACATTAATTTCTAAAATTCAATATTGTTTTATTGTTGTTTTCTTTTGGCTTTTCCTTTATAGTTTTGTATTTCTGTATATTTCGTGTTTGACCATGACAATATTAAATATGAATTAATCAGCTTATTAAGGCTTTAAGGCGTTTCCAGCTCAACAAATCTTGTTTTTCTTTTGTTATGTTTTTGTTGTTTGTTTTGATTGATGTCTCTGCTTTGCCTGTTGTCAACTGTTTTAATTAATGAATTTGTTTTCCTTCTGCTCTTATTTTTGTGCCCTAACCTCACTAAATACATACAAATATATACATATGTATATATAGCTTTTTAATTTGCAAGTACAGTGATCGCTCGCAAATAGAAACATGACAGTTATGTTATTATTGAAATCTTAATGAAAATCTTTCTTTCTCATAAATCAAATTATCGACAGAATTTTATTGAA
Organism: Drosophila arizonae; assembly: GCF_054131065.1. Classification (NCBI taxonomy): domain Eukaryota; kingdom Metazoa; phylum Arthropoda; class Insecta; order Diptera; family Drosophilidae; genus Drosophila; species Drosophila arizonae. The sequence goes on along the minus strand of NC_142924.1, from coordinate 1,655,864 downwards.
CCAAATAGTTGAACCAGGAACAATATTCTAGTTTGATGTTAATGTAGCCCTGGTCGGCAAATTTATTTTAAAATTGACATTTGTAAAATAAGTTTACTTTGCGAGCGATCTTGGTATGTTGTATGTATATGGTTAATGTGCTTGCGCATATATATACATATATATGCACATATATAGAGATATGTATTTATATATATGTATTCATATATCGCGATTCTAACGGCCCACTGACACAAATAAAACGCAGCAGCTCGCTCGACGCATTTCTTTTCGTTTGTTTCCAACTGGCGAGCGATGTACATAGAAACACGCACACACACTTATACACACAGAGAAAGAGAGAGCGAGAGAGAGAAAGAGAGTGGGAGAGAGACATATAGAGATATATAACCGAACGATCTTGCAGCTATATCGAAGAGCAAACGGAGCTTGATGAGGAAGATGAGCTGGCTCACTGCATCCATCCGGGCGCTCTGCACAAGGACACCGACGAGGATCAGCTGATGGCGATGGCGTACGAGGTACTCAGACCCCATTCCATGCACAGCCACGCCCACGCCAACTGACACACGCACACACACAGTCGCAAATGTGTTGTTTAACTAATTTTTGTAACTCCGCTTGTAGCTATATCAGAAAAATACACCAACTTTTTAATGCTAGAGCTAAAGTCAGCAGGCGAGCAGGAGCAGGCGCTCCAATGCCCCGCCCATTTAATCAACTGCTAGTCGTCTAATGAATATTGTTAACATAAATTGTTCGCTTTCACAATAAACAACCAACTCGGTGCGTAGTTATAGTTAAAAAGAAAATATAAACGAAACCCCTTCGACACTTGACACAATCCATTCAAATACTCATCCAACAAACATCTATAAACCACTTCCTCACACACATCGCATGCACTTAATCCTTAAATATATAATTTATTCCGACTTACGAACTACATTAATTACATACATAATTAGCTAACGACCTAAAGACGACTTTGTACATAGTTATTTACATAATTATTATCTAAACTGTGTGGCTCGCATAGCTAATATTATGACATCTGTTTGAATTCCAACTCGCAGAGCTCCGATGAAGCTCTCAGTCGATATAAATGCAACTATGAGAATTGTTATCGTAGCTACAGTACAATCGGAAATCTGCGCACACATTTAAAGACACACACAGGTGAGTGAAAAAAGTTCAACTTGTTTTTTGGTATAACATTTCCAGATCTAGTAATAAATTAACCCTATAATAATGTGTGAAAGCAGGCTATCACGGCTAGACTGTTGGCCTAACGATAACGTTAAGTATTATCAATATCGATAACAAACTGTATTATGGAGGCAAGGTATCATCGAATTTGATTTTTGTTTGTTTACTTTGTACTCTGTGCATTGGAATTCTTCACCAAAGAATTGGCCAAATTGAGTAACTCTAGTTGTATGTCCGCACGTGCCTTCTCCTCCACGCGTTTCAGTATGCTCTCGATATAATTGTAGAACCGATATCCCGGTGCTTCCGCTGGGATCGTACAATTTGGCTGCTTCTGCACCAGCGCACTCTGCAGCAGGCCCATGACTTTGTGAAACTCTTTCTGTGCCTGCTGCAGTCCCTGAAGCACTTGTTGATGTTGTGGTGTGCCAGATGAACTGGTTGGGGTTTCGTCCATTCTGCTAGATCCCAATTCGCTTAAGTAGCCACAATTGGTTTCATTATTCTTGAAGCTGGCCTGCTGTTGACTGGCAGAATCATCATCATTGCCATCTCTCACATCCATATCTCGTTGATCACTCTGGTTGCTAAGAATATGAATATATATTTAACTAGATTGTGAAATTTAAATCATTAAAATGTACCGGTTGCGTCCTAGCTTAATATGGCCTATCAGAAAACTAAGTTTCTTGTAGTGGATCCAACTGCTTGACTTCGTTTTAGTTTCTATGCATTTATTATATTCCCGCACGAAACGATCGCGAAGCATTTTCCAGAGATGTTGGCTTTGTTGGCTTTCGGTATATATGTATATATATTTTAATATGTAGATATCCTCTTTTACTTGCCTGGCAATCCACATTCAAACGAGACTTGCGCCCACGCATTGTTTCTTTTATGGTGCTGACGAAAATCAATGTGAGATTTGTTATACAAGCAGATATGGCTCTTAACACTTTTGATTAGTTTATCTTCATGGTCGACAATTATTTTTATTTAAATATATATATTTAAAATCGTTTGCTACTGGGAACTTTCATGCGTTCATGCGCTTTCTCGTGGATGCAACGTTAGGCAACACTAGCAGGCGCAGCTGTGACGTCATTGCAATGCAGAAAATCATTTTGTAAATATTGATATTTACAATGAGAAAAATGTTTTTGGACTTATTTTCTTAGTACATATCAAGCTTAAACTAATATCTAGCAGCGTTATTTATATAAAAGTGAAAAAGCGCTAAGCAACCTCTTTGCTGTATTCCTTCTGCTTACAGTTTGGTTATCGATAAATGTCACACATATTCCTGTATTTGACCGTCTTTCCCATCACTGGCAACGCATACTATGTGCTCCATTGCCGTTGAATTTGAACGAGCGCGCAATATTTAATTGAATAATTAATAAACTTTTTATTATTTATTTAGTTTTATTAATGGTGTGCTTATTCATCCTTTGCAGGTGACTACAGTTTTAAGTGCACGGAGGAGGGCTGTAACAAAGCGTTTCTCACATCATACAGCCTTAAGATCCACGTACGTGTGCACACAAAGGTAAAGCCCTATGAGTGCGAGGTGAGTGGCTGTGATAAGGCATTCAATACGAGATATAGGCAAGTAAATAAAGTATATTTATATATGTATATTTATAGCTAATCAGTTTTTATTTATATATTATTAGATTGCACGCCCATTTGCGTCTGCACAATGGCGAGACATTTAATTGTGAAATGTGCCAAAAGTGCTTTACGACCCTGAGCGATCTGAAGAAGCATATGCGCACCCACACCCAGGAGCGACCTTACAAGTGTCCCGAGGACGACTGCGGCAAGGCGTTTACGGCGTCGCATCATCTGAAGACGCATCGGCGCACGCATACGGGCGAGAAACCTTATCCCTGTCAGGAGGACAGCTGCCAGAAATCTTTTAGTACCTCTCACAGTCTTAAGTCTCACAAGAAGACGCACCAGCGACAGCTGCTCAACAAGAGCAAGAAGAAATCCAAGAGGGCAGCACTCAAACTGCTGCAGGAGCAACAGCAAGGACAGCAGCAACAGCAACAGCAGCAGCAACAACAACAACCACTCGAGGAGAAGTTGGAGCTGGAACAGGAATCGGAGGCTGATATGGTGCTGCTCAATCCGAGCAGCCAGAGCTCGGAGACGACGAGCAACGATAGTGGAGTTGTGCTACAGCAGTTGTCCAATGTATTTATGCTGCCCGAGACATCGCAGGCGTATCCCTTATCCTATGCCGCCGAGGAGGAGATACCCAGCCCGTGGATAGACGCAGGCGTTCTGGCATCCAAGCCTATTATGGCCCGGGCACCGTTGACCGATGCCTGTGTGGCGCTGCCCACCGAAATGCCCAGTTTTGTGGACTTAAAACCCAACTTTGGCAACGCCGTCAGCGGCCAAATGGAGGAACTGGCCATGCCACCGCCAGCTCCATTGGATGAGGAAATGTTGAATGGCAGCAACCGAGCGGCACTCAGCCCCAGTTTGCCCACGCTCGAGCTGAATCCGCAGAGCATCGAGGAGCTGCTCAAGGACGATAGTTATGACAACGATGAGGACATGGAAACGGAGTCGTTGCTCAACGACATTCTCATGACCATCGACAACAATAGTGCGCTGTTGCAGGCTACTCTGCAGCAGGCGGCGCAAGTACCTAGCGATGCCTCCGGCCTGGTCGAGCTGGACATTAGGGATAACAAGCCGACGCTCAAACAGATTACAGCAGATGCGGGCATCTGCAATTGCACCAATTGCAAGTGTGATCAAACCAAGAACTGTCATGGTGGCGATTGTGGCAGCGGTTGTGGTGTCATGGCTCCAAACACGGCCACAACCTCACCCGCGCCCACGCCCACTCCAAAGCCCAAACCCATTACGACAACAACAGCGAGCGTAACGAACAGCGGCAAACGGATCTGTGGCAGCTCGTCGACCAGCAAAAAAGTGAGTAAACGCCAAGCGGAAATGAATCAAAACATCGAGGATGTTGCTTTGCTGCTGCAAAATCTGGCTTCAATGAGCGGCGGCGGCAGCTGTGGCAAGCCAAAGCCAACTCCCGCTGCCACTGGCTGCGGCTGTGCACCAAGTGGCGGCGGTGGCGGTGGCGGAGGTTGCTGTGGTGCCCCTGCTCCTCCTCCTCCAACTGTTGGCTGCTGTGGCAGCAAGCAAGCGATGCCTACGCCCAGCACCGGCGGCTGCTGCAGCAGTCCGCCGCCCGGCTCCGGCTGCTGCTCAGCCAAGCCGCTGCCGCCACCGGCCATCACGAGCAGCAACAGCAGCGGCGCTTGCACCTGCAAAAGCCCAGCGGAGGGCGTGGCCAATGGCTGTTGTGTTGTCATCTGCATGAAGACGTTGCAAGCTTTGCGCAAAGTGCTGACGCGCAGGAACCTCAATTTAATGCTTTGCCCGCAACAGAACTAAACAAAAACAAAACAACAAGGAGAACAACAACATCTTGTGCTACAACAACAACAACCACAACAAGTGCAGCTGAAATCCAAAATAAAAAGCTTTAAACTTAAAACATATAAAGAAAAGTATTGTATTCGTGCCTGTGAGAAAGTATTCCATGCAAAAACCAAAAAAAAAAAAAAAAAAGGATCTATTTAATTTTGTTATTTGTTGTTGTTAATTCGTTAAATAAAACCAAAATAACACCTAAAGCAAAAACCGGCTAAACTAAAAACTTACAAATTGTTCAATCATAAAATTTTATTATTTTTTATGCTTTTATCTAACGCTAAGATTTGTTTTTTATTAAGTAAAATGAATATTTAACATTTATATAAAGTTTATTTACACAAGTAAGGAAAAATGATATGTGGAATATGAAATTGTTAGCCTCGGTTAGCCGAATTTTAAATACACTTCCAATTGGAAAGTGCATACATACACATATACCAAAAAATATATATACATACATATATCGATATACAGTATCACTTTGATATTTTGAAATTAATCGCAATTGGTTTCTGTTTTTCGTTTGCCATTTGGCTCGTCTGTTTATAGTTTTATAACTCTGTCAAGGTTTTGCCTTAATTGCCTCCCACTGTTGCAGTAGTATTAGTGAGATGCAGAAAGCTCGTATTTAGTCGTATAAAGTAAATGCGATTGGCTGGCTTGTACTTCTTTCTCCAAAGGCGTGAAAGAGATAAAGATAGTTGCTGAATGCAGTCCCTGTCAGGATCTTCCTGACAATGCTAAGTGAGAGTGAGATGGCTACTTAAGCTTTTTCAACAAGAAATGGGCAGACTGAAGAAGTAGAAGCTCCATTGGAAGGTGATTAAATTGTATATTCGACGTTATTATTTCAATTGTACTTACTATCAAATGATTTTTCAAATTAAGCCAAGGCTTAAACACATGCACGCATGCAAGCCCTTTATACATACATATATACATACATACATATCTTCACCTTAGAGGGACACATAAGCCATATAATGAATAAATCCCACTGCAACTAATAAAATGCCTTAAAATCAAAATCAAATTCATTTATGTGTATTAAAAATTATTGGATATATGTATATGTATACCTATATATAATCATCATATTTTATAGCTGACAACTCTGTATACAGCTGAATAAAAATATAACAAACATGTTAACGTTTATTTCTTTATTCATTAATAATAACTGTTATTTATTTATTGTTATTGTTGTGGTTTCCTTTGTGCAGTTCACTTCGGAATGCAAGCATTATTTTGTTGTATTTATTTAAATTTACTGGAACTATGTTCTAAATGAGAAACACTTAAACTATATTTCTCTTGCTCTAATATATATGTATTCATATATATATATGAATGTTTCTTTGTCTACTTCTATCTAATCCTCGCCAGCTGGTATGGCTTCCTCTAGACGTCGCACGAACTTAACACGCAGCTCCGTCACATTGTCGCCCTTCAATTGATCCTGTAAATGAAACAAATGCGAAAAAGTTGCCTTGAAGGAGCAGCAACCAAAAAGTATTCCACACTGACACACGCACACGCCCACACCCACACACACAGTGAAGACTCTCTTGAGCGAACATCAAAGGCTTAAGACACTGTTAAACCCAAATTCAATCTGATTTTTCGAATAATTTTCATTGTTTTTTGTTAATGAGAAATAAAAACTTATGATTGAAATTCTAAAACTCTTTTTAATTTAACTCATAAGTTTTTAAAAATTTAGTTGAATTTATTAGACAATAAAAACAATCAAACTTGAGTCGTTATTCGATTCGATCCAATTAAAGCTTGCTGTTCGAGTTCAAAGGAGTTGCAAGAACTCAATAGATTAGCAGCTGCTGTTCGCTTTAGCAGAGCTTTCACTGTACGCTGACTGTGCATGTGAATGTTCTTTAAGCTATGCAATGCTATATACACTATGTAAACTAAATATCATTTATCATATATGTATATCTGTACCTGCACGAACCAGCTCTGCACCTCCAGCTGGACCATCTCGAGGGCGCCGCGTATGCAGCCGCTGAGTATGGCGCTATAGCGCAGATTGCTCAGATCGCTTGGCAGCTCTACGAACTCGGTCAACGGATTTGTGTCGAAGAGCAGCGAGAACTCATCGGAGGCTGCCGACCAATTGGATATGGTTGGCTGCACGTTTAAATAGATGCGGAACGCTTGCTGTATACGATCCGCAGTCTCTCGCATCTCCAGGCAGCGGGGCGCTGAGGTTCTGGCCAGAAAGTCTTCGATCAGGCGCATGCCCATGTTGTAGCCGATCCGCTCCAGCTGTTTGTTCACATCATCCACATTCTCAAAGTCCCGCAACATCTGTGTAACCAGTGCCCCGTATGTTAAAGTCAGGAACTCCGAGTTCTATATATATTTGTGTGTGTTCAGGTTTGTGGGTGTAGAGAGAAAGAGAAGAAATAAAATCGTTGCAGACACTCTTCACACTGTCTATATCTAAGGCTAAAAACATGTTTTATTTAGGTAATAATTGAGTTTTTCAACCTAGCCTATACATACTTATGTTCCTGTAGGCCGCTGTTAAGTTAACAGAGTGAGGATCTAAGTTTTTACATTACATTTTCAGCTTACGCTGCTAATTAATTAACTTAAGTTGGGCATTTGCACTGCTGTTAAATTAACAGCTTAGCTCACTTTTAGCACTTCTGTTAAATTAACAGAAAAAGATTCTTTCGGTTACATATGCACAGGTTTTAATAAATACACATTTATTTTCCACTTGTCCTGAGTCTTACACTTAATTACATCTAAATAACTATATAAAGTTTACAGAACTATGTTAGATGGGTAAGGGGACGAGGGGTGGTAAGTGATATCTACAATATAAACTCAAGCATCGGCTATTCTGTTTTGATGGCCGTAATGGTTATGCTCGGCGTTTGGTGTGGTGCAATCAGTTTGGGTGGTGCTCGCGCTGTGCCACGGCTCAGTGTTGCCCCGCCACTCGCTGCTAATGGCAGACCATGATCCATGCCGCCGGACGAGTCGCCTTTCTCCTGGGCGGAATGAAAGCGGCCGCCCTCGCCGCGCGCCCGATTCATGGCATGCCGATGGCGAGATTCATGTAAGTATTTGCAACGTTCCTTGGGTATGCGAGATTCCAGCTTGGCACGCGCCTGCCGTCGGATCAGTATGCGTTTATACTGTTTGGCATTCACATAGAGCGGCTCCTCGTCAGCCTCACCCTTGGAATTCTCATCCTCCTCGCTGTTCGTATTCGTACCCGTGGTACTGGTGCTCACGTCCGCACTGCTTGCATTGCTGCCCCCGCCACCACCTACTCCACCAGCGATACCAGTGGTTGTCGTCGTCTGCAGCTGCACTTGGACTTGTGCCTGTTGCTGCTGCTGTTGTTGCTGTTGCTGCTGTTGTTGCTGCTGCTGCTGTTGCTGTTGTTGCACATTGTTGCTGGCCTGCGCCGCATTGGCAGCAACAGCTGCTGCTGCATTGACCGCCGTCATTTGTGGCAGCATTATAATCTGCTGGCCGCCTGCGGGCGCGCCTTGGTTGGCATTGGGAGCCGCTGTTATCTGCACCAATTGGCCATTTATGTTGAGGTAGTGCGGTGTGGGTTGCGCAGCTACGGCAGCGGCTGCTGCTGCGGCATTCGGATCGAGCGATGTGATCGTGGGCGTTTGGTAGAATATAGTCTGGCCATCGGGCAACTGCATCACTTGCATCTGAGGCTGTTGTTGAGCCTGCAGCATGATTTGATTGGCTTGCAGTGGTATCAATTGAGGCTGCAGGGCAGCTGCTGCTCCGCCTGCCTGCGCCTGTGTCTGCGGTTGCCCGATTATGATTTGGCCTCCAGCTGTCGACAGCAATGGCATCGGTATCACTTGAATTGGCTGTCCAACTGCTGCCGTCCCCGCATTTACGCTTGAATTGTTGGCACTCGCGTTGGCCGTGTTGTTTGCATTGTTGTTGCTGTTGCTGTTCGTGCTGTTGCTCATTCTTGTGGTTATTGCTGCTGCTGTGCGGTTACTGCTGAAATGGTTATCCATAGCGCGCAGGTTGCGCTTTTACGATTCGCTAGCGTTTCCCTCTCACACGCCCGCACTTACTGCAAAAGCGAATGCGAAGCCGATTTTGAGGGTGGGTGGCACTTCAAATGGTTCGGTACTTAAGACTACGACCAAAAACAAATAACTAATCTTACAAGCTAGTAGCCGTGAGTGTTCTGTTCTCCGTTTTGCATTCAGCTTACTCACCACTTTCTTGGCATCCAACCTAGAGGCTTGTCGAGACATTTTCAGATGGTTTAAATTTTAATAAATAAAAAATGCTACAAAATTTGTGAAAAACTTTTTTCTTCAGTGGTGGGTGTACTGCAGATGAGATACTTTTGCGATATTATATTTGGTTATCGATAGTTTCTGGTCTTACTTACGTTTGCGACTATTGGTACATTTGTACCAATATTGGTACCTATACTTTTTATTTAAATATTATACACGGTTTTTCAATCTGGCTTTATTTCTACTTTTATATTATAGGACAATATAGGTAAATACAAAAGCCTCATTTATAAATTGGGGAATATATAATTAAATGTTTATTAATTGCATTTTAAACCTTTGGCAGCCCTGAAATGCGATAGGCTAAACAAACTCAATGTTTATCGAATAGGCTAATTTGTCGTTATGATAATAACAAACCAAGTCCAAAGTACATATAGAACCGCAATTGGCTAGTTGCGAATTTAATGCGATAAGATGGCTTCAACTGGACTGCTGGTGGTGTCCAATATTAAGCAACTAGGAAAATCTTTGCGAAGTATTGAAAAATACGTAAACTCGCTGTACATTCACCTAAATGTAACGGGCTCAACGCAATCTGCATCGTCACCAGCTTGGGGTCGGCTTATATCACAGTTGTACGCCGATGGCAGCAGCTATGTGGGCAACAAAGTGGATCTGCGGGTCCTGGTGGCACCGCTCAAGGAGCACTCAGCTGTCGGCAGCCTGTCATTAAGAAAACCTGTTGATATGATATTCTCGGATGCCCATCAACCGGAGATATGCGACAGGCTACGCAACGCTCTCAACATAAGTCAGCCTACGATTTTTCTAAATGATGCCATCACATGCGATTTCAAGCTACTGGAAACAGATGTCAATCAAAAGGCATACCCTACAGTTGTTCTGGGCGGCACATTTGATCGCATACACGTTGGTCACAAAATATTCCTCACTCAGGCTGTGCTGCGCGCCTGTAAACGGCTGGTCGTGGGCGTCACGACGGCTGCAATGACTAAAGGTAAACTAAAATGAATCAGCACTCAGATGTTATCTATCATTCGACTCACTAATCAATTTTGAAATTATTTACAGGGAAAATATTGCCAGAGCTCATATTGCCTGTGGAACAGCGGATTGCCGAATTGCGCGAGTTCCTATTGGACATAGATAACACGCTGCAATATGATATTGTACCCATCGATGATCCTTTTGGACCGACGCAACATGATCCTGATATGGACTTAATTGTAGTCAGTGCCGAGACGTTGCGTGGCGGTCAAAAGGTCAACGAAATTCGGGCCGCCAAACAGCTGCGTCAACTGGAGATCTTCGCAATTGACATTGTGGAGAGCAAAGTAGTTGACGGCATACACGAGTCGAAGGTCAGCTCCAGCAATACACGTATTGATCTGCTAGGCACGCGCTGGCGACAGCCGGAGGTAAGCTCGAATCCCATTGCATTGACAGAACTTAAATTGTTTCCCCATCTCTTTCAGCCACGGCCGCATCTGCCTGCTCGCCCATATATTATAGGACTGACAGGCGGCATTGCTTCGGGCAAGAGTAAAATGGCTGAGCGTCTGGGGCAGATGGGTGCCCATGTGATCGACTGTGACAAGGTGGCGCATGATGTCTACGAGCCTGGTCAGGCGTGCTATGAGAAAATCGTCAAACATTTCGGGGAGGAGATACTCTCCGATGATGGTCGCATTGATCGCACAAAGCTGGGTCCACGAGTCTTTGGCAATGTACAGGAGCTGGAAACATTGAATTCTATCGTGTGGCCAGAGCTGATGGTGGAGGTGAATAGACGTCTGGACGAGCTGCGTGCTGCAGCGAAAGTACCCAAGGTGGTGGTGCTGGAGGCAGCGGTGCTGCTGAAGGCAGGCTGGGAGATCCATTGCCACGAGGTGTGGTCGATGATTGTGCCACCAGATGAAGCCGTTCGGCGCATCATCGAGCGAAACAATCTCAGCGAACAGGAAGCTCGCAATCGGCTGGCTAATCAAGTGAAGAACACAGATATTGTGGCCAAATCCCAAGTAATTTTCAGTTCACAATGGGATTATGATTTCACACAGTTGCAGGCGGAGCGAGCTTGGCAAATGCTCAACAAGGAACTTGACGGCCGACCCCAAAGTAGTCTGTGATTCAGTCTGACGATATTATTAATTGAAAACTTCTTTTGATTTATTTGTTAGCTGTCCATTGTTAATGCATTTCTTTAGTTATGGTTTTATGTGTAATTTTAAGTTGAAAGCACAAGAGGAGCAATCACTAAAGGTTCAATTTGAATGCCAAGCGATGCATTTTAGTGACTTTCGCCTTTTTTGCCAGAGACACGCTTAAAGTCCGTCATCTTGGTTGTTATAATGGGGGAGCCAATGAAGCCAATGTAATCAATTTGAGTAACGTCACCACCCGATTGATTATTCTTCACATAGATCTGTATGTTTTGTACATTCTGGAATTTTACGTAGCGCAGATTGACGGGATTGCCCTTCTCCAGCTCATTTTCGGCCAAGCTGAAAGTAGCTTATGGTTAATAGGTTATCATATTGAGTAAGATTAACTCCACTCACGTCAGATCCTGGACGCTGCTCATGGATTCGGCCAAATCAAAGTCAATGGTGCGTGGCTGATTAATGAATAGCTTCACCTCCTTGGGACCCAATTTGGGGGGTGCCTTGAACTTAAGCGAATGTATCTTGACAGCTTGATTGAATGTTATCGACATGATGAGCTGCTCATCGCAATCCGACTGCAAGAAGCCTCCGGCCGGGGTAAGAGCATGCTTCAAGTTGTGGTCGTCGGATTCATTCAAGCATTCGCATTCTTGCTTCGAGATGAACGTGTTCAGCTCCATCTGTATAAATGAGTCATGCGATTAAATCAATTCTTTTTAAATGCACTTTCATGTGCAGTGTATATATTCTCACCAATCCTTGGCCATAATCCTCGCCTGCTTCCTCCGCAACGCCCGTGCCAATGTGCTCCTCTATTTTCGCCTCCAAAGCCATTATATCAGCGCCTTGAATACGATCGATTTTGGTTCTGTTCCTATAGAATATAAATGTTGGCATAGCAGAGACTCCCTGGCCAGCTGCGGTGTCTTGACACTTGTCCACATCCACCTTAAGGAATATGGCTTTGGGATATTTACTGGGAAACGTGTCAAAGACGGGCGCGATTCTTTGGCAGGGCCCGCACCATGTTGCCGTAAAATCTACAACAACCAGACGTATGCCCGCCTGGGAGAGCTCCGCTTGAAAATGTGATTCGTCGTTTATAACACGTACTGCCATGTTTGCTTTTCCAATAGAATTAAATGCAAAATGACTGGCAGGTTTTTACAAACAGCAAAAATGAATCTGCTCGATTTTTCGAGTCTGACAGCTCGATTGGAAAACCTATCGATAAATAGCGAATTGCAAACGCTCCAGCTCTAAATATGGCGTCTGAATAAAAAGTAAGAAGAAGGGTGCTGCTGATAAAAATTCTTTGCGGCCGCCGCAAAAAGTGATGAATTGTTTGTTAAAAGTTATGATTATTTAAGCCTTACTCTTTACAAAATAGCTAGTTTGTAAACAAATACTAAACTAAAAACAATGGATGCTCAACCGCCAAGAGGTACGCATAAATGTATTTGCCAAAACACACACACATACACGCACACGTTCCGGAGCTCCGCTAAAAAAAAAAACTTAAACTTTTAACTGTTTTGCAGATGCAAGTTTACGCAATATAATAGATAAATTGGCTGAATTTGTGGCACGCAATGGACCCGAGTTTGAAGCAATCACCAAACAAAAGCAACAGAATAATCCAAAGTTTGAATTTCTCTATGGCGGCGAATTTGCTAACTATTATCAGTTCCGTGTGGCAGCGGAGCAGGCAAGTAAGTGGAAGATAAATATCTGTTTTCCTTTTTGCTGATATATTTTTCTATGCAGTGTTAAAACAGCAGGGTGGCATGCCATCGAACACGCTCTATATGCAACAACCGCCACCCACTCATCCACACTATGCGCCGCAACAGCAGCAGCAACAACAGCAGCCGCAGCAGCCAATGCCATCAATTATGCATGACAATGTCCAGGATAGTATGCAGCAACAAAAAGCACAACATTTGTGGCCATCTAATGCCGGCGTTGCAGCCGGAGCTGGTTCAGTTCCAACTCCACAATCAGCTAACGGCACTGCGTTGGCATTGAATTTGGCCAGTCAATTGGATGGCATTAAAATGCAACAGAATACACTGCGAGAGCAAATCAAACAATCGGATGCGAATCTTTCCGCACAGCATACGGTAAATAATTTAGTATTTGTTTTCCTCTCTCTCTCTCTCTCTTCTCGCAGGTGTGACTTATATATATCAATTGTCACTGCTTCTGAAGGAAAGCAGCTTTTTAAATTTTTTAATTGATTATGGATGCAATACGTTTTTACGTAAAAGCACAGCACTTGAATTTCTCCAGAATATATATTCTGGTCGTGACTCTTGAATTTAAGATTCCAAAAATCTCGATTCTTTAAGTTTCCATCTGACTTTGTCCCTAACAGCTCTCCGAAGAGATTTTCCAATTCTTATTGTTTAAATTAAAGGATTTCTTTGTCTTGTAATGCTGCAATTATGACTATTAGAGTGTTCATGCTTCGGCGTTCCGAAGTTAGTTTTTCTCTCGCGTCTTTGATTAAGATTTCGAGTCAGATACGAAAACTCCCAAAGAATCTGCAAACATTCAATGAAATTTCAACTAACTTCAACTGGGCTGTCCTATTCTGCTTTGTCTTTGTGTGTGTGTATGCCTCTTTTTTATACCCTGAAATCATTATAGATGGGAAATAATTTTTGTTGGTATTGAACTCTTCAGTCCCCTGTCCTGGGTACATTCTTTATATATATACATATACTTTCAGCTTTTATGTAACTGCAGTAATTTAATGATTCACATTTTACATGTTTATATTATTATTGTTTTGTTTTTTCTTTTTTTAACCTATTGAATAACCAATTTTACAATGCTACATTAAATTTTTGCTTTATTGTATATTTTTTGAAACATAAAACCTAAAAACTCTTCATACCAAATGACCAAAAAAAAAAAAAAATTGTGTATAAAACTCAAATAATTATTAAAAAAAACAAAACAAAATCCACGTTTATTGTCGCATACGAAATATGTGAAAATGTCGAAAAAAAAATCAACGGCAAAAACTCAAACACGACACCGAAACGAATTGAAATCAACTGCAACGAAACGAAATGAAAACGTGAAATCTTTAGGCGTTGATGACACAAAAGACGAAGCAAATCGACGAAGCGATGGCAGCGGCACAGACGACACAGCTGGAACAATTGGCCACTGAGCAGGGTATCGTGCTGAGGGATTTCGATGCTGTACTCCAGCCGATCATCGAGTCCTGCACCAAGGATAGCATCTCATCAGGTAAATATGCACAGCTAAAGCTACGAGAGGCTTAAAAAAAAAAAAAAAAAAAAATACTAGTTTTAAAAATCTAAATAAATATATTTATATATATATATGCGTTTACGTCAGTTAACTTTTTGAGCTAGACAAACTGCAAATTCTAAATTCACAAATAATTAAGAAATATAAATCAAATTTAATTCAAACTTTACCTAAACTTAATAATGCTAAAAAGAGACACTTACAATATGAGTAACCCGTTTGATATTGCAATTTTAGGCAAGAACTGGATTTTACAGCATTCAACCGACAGCGCAAAAATCAATGTCGTTTTACAATATCTTTTAAAGAAGTATGCCTCAGTTTATATTTAATTAATTGATCTTTCAACATTTATTAATTACATTTCTTTCTTTCAATCGAGTGTTAAAACGAAAAAAACAAAACGAAATCGAAACGAAATGAAATGAAATCGAAATCGAGCGTGTGCAAGCGACAGACAGAGAGAGTGATGTCTTTTTTTCTGAAGAGAGAGCGCGAAAGATGAAAAATAATAATAATAATTTGATTCGTTGATTCGTTTTGAAAGAGAGAATTTCGAAGGTGCAAACTGGGCTCATAGCGTCGTTTGAGTCCTTTGGGCCTTGAGCCGGTAGTTAGGCTGCACTAAAAAGTTGCTTAGTTAAGATACACACACACACACACACACACATACACGTGCACATACATAAACAAACACACATACACACAAAAACTATATACAGCAAACACTTTTGAGAAATGTTGTTGATGCTGCGCTTACAGCAGGCGAGATAAAGAAAGAAGAGAGAAAAGAGAAATGGACAAAAATATGTTTTTTTCGTTTGTTAATTTATTTTTAGGGCTTTGGTCAATGGTTCAACGTTTCAGCAAAAATTGCATCTTATATATTTAGTTAATGATATACTCCACCATTGGTAAGTTCGCAAAAAGCAAATAGTAATTAGCAATAAAAATATACATATATACAAACAAGTAAACAATGTTGTAGACGGGTATTAAATAAATATAAGTAGTTTGCTCCAAAGCTTGGCAAGATATAGATATATATATAACAGACGGACATTCAGTTCGTAAAGCAGTTCGGTCTATCAAATTTTAAATACCCTTTAAGCAGTTGTGAATGAATATTGGGAAAGTATAAGGGACTTATAGTGATCTGAGATTAATATATACATTTTGAAAAAGATAAAAAGTTATTTTTCGGGCTGATAAAAACGGAATACTCTATATATACACTCATATTTAGATATCATAGAAGGTCGTATTGCCAAATTGCTGGTTATTGTAGGAAATACTTAACAAAGATATTTAAGAAAAATTATAGACACTATTTCTTCAAAAGGCAACTATAATATAAACTTGTTGCTCAGTTCAGGCACAAGAAACGGACTGACTGACAGACAGAGAGACGAATTAGTTTTGTGCTTGATACGAACTGGCCACACAGCATCCTTAAATGCGAGATGCAGGCACGTTTTGCTTAAGCGCCAACATCTATTTTTACAGCATGCGCAAAAATATCAGCGATTTGAAGAACAGCCTCGAGAATGTCGTTATACCGATGTTCTGCAGCGCCGACTTGAGTAAGCATCTATAATCTGTCTCTGTATGTGGAGTATTCTAATTGTGCCTTCCTTTGATTAGTTGCCACCAATGATCAGCGCCAGAAGCTGTCGAAGCTGCTTTCCTTGTGGGAGTCCAAGGCCAAGTTCTTTGATGCGTGTGTCATATCCAAGCTGCAGTCGCCGGACTCATCGATGCAGGAGTATAAGACGAATCTGCAGAATACGCATCACGAGATTGTGGCCAAGTACACGCAGAGCACGAAGGCCACGCTGGACAAGTGAGTGGTGAATTGGATTAAACACTTGAATTTGTTGTAATATTTGGGGCATTTGTATTTCTCTCTGCAGCTACCAAAAGCAGCATCAGATATTCATGCAACATGCTACGCAACAAATCGCCCAACTGGAGCAGCAGAAGCTGCAGCTGGAGAAACAAATACTGGTCGCACAAAAGGCACAGCCGGGCACGCCGCAGGGCAAGTCGATACCTTCATTGATGGCGCAGCGCATCGCTATGCCCGGCACAGCGGAGGAGCAGCATATGAATACGCCGCCGCCTCCAACGGTAACGCACGAGCCAGGCGGCAACATGTACGCCGGGTATCCACAGCAACAACAGCAGCAGCCGCCGCCGCAGCAACAGCCGCCACCTGGCAGTCACTATGTGGATGCACGAGGCTCTAACTTTTTCATTCCGGATATGTCAAAGCCGCCGCCAGGCTTCCCAGCGCCCATACACGGTCAGGTGCCACCACAGCAGCAACAACAGCCGCAGCAGCAACATCAACAACAGCAGCAACCACTGCCGAATCAGTATCCGCCATTGCCTGGACAATTGCCCGTTGCAGGCGGCGACGCGACCGTTGATTTGGGCGTCTTAAATGCAGCCATACAAGCCGTAATGCAAATGCAGCAGCATCAGCAACGACATCCCGACGAGCAACAGCAGCAATTGCAAATGCAACACCAGCAGCAGGTGCAGCAACAACAGCAACAGCAGCAGGTGATGCAACAGCCACCGCAATTTGGACAAATGCCACACTCGAACCTGGTTGATCCTGGCGTCAATATGGGCGCTATAAATGCAGGCATGAATGTGGTGATGCAACAGCGAACGGATGACCAGATGGTTGAGCAACTGCCCCACACGGACTGTGATCTGGAGTCTGGTGAGCCGCCCATGGTCATGCAGGAGCCTCAAGTGCCGACAGCGCCTTATTACGATTTGCCGGCGGGACTCATTGTGCCACTCATACGACTGGAGGATTACAACTATAAGCCGCTAGATCCGGCGGATATCCGTTTGCCAGCACCAGCGCCGCAAAGCGAACGCTTGACAAATGCATTAAATGCCTTCTATGCGGCGCCTTCACACGATCGTCCCAGGGACAAGTGAGTAGCTTAAATATGTAAATCATGAATCTTATTTTGATGAAATTATCTTGCAGTGAGGGTTGGGAGAAGCTGGGTCTGTATGAGTACTACAAGGTGAAGAATGCGGCGCGCAAGCAAAAGGAGGAGGAGATCAGGAATGGCACACGCGAGAAGTCACGCTCACCCAGTCCCATAATCCTGGAGAAAGTCAAGAAGAGCAATAAGCGCTGTTATCGGTGAGTTGCAATCCCATTTCTTTATGTATCGATACTTATATTTCATTTCGCCAAAAGTTCAAAGAGTCGAAGTCGGTCGCGTTCCCGCTCGCCCATCAGTCGCAACAAATCCCGCTCACGATCCAGGTCGCGTTCAGTGGAACGCACCATTACGCCGCCACCGCAACGCAGTCGAGGAGGAGGAGGAGGAGGAGGAGGACCAGGTGGCGGTGGTGGCAGCAATCGCAAGGCACGCAATCGTTCACCGCGCCATGAACGCGACAACAACAGTCGCGATAGCCGCATTAATAGCAATAACAACAGCAACAGCAGCAGCAACACCAACAGCAACAGCAATAGTAACAACAACAATAGCAACAATGTGAACAACTCCAGGCGGGTGGAACGCGACCGATCGCCCACGCCACCCAGCTTCTTGTAAGTTCACTCAAATGTAGACCCAAGGCAATGCCGACTCCAATTCTAATCAAAATCTTCCTTGCAGTGGCAGCAGCTTTGCCAAGCCGCAGGAATTCATAGAGGAGTCGAACAAGGGTCATCAGATGCTCATGAAAATGGGCTGGGGCGGCACGGGTACGGGTCTGGGCTCGAAAAGTCAGGGTATTGATACGCCCATCTCTGGCGGCGAGGTGCGCGATCGCAAGGATATGTACAAGGTAAGGATTGACAGGAGGTGTTGATTGCTTGGAGTTCGACTTATCCATTTGTTTTGCTTTTAGGGCGTGGGCAACAATCTGAACGATCCATTTGAGAGATTCCGCAAGAACAAGGGAGCCGCCTTCGCACATCGCATGAGCACCAGAGATTACAAAGCCTAGGAGCCTGCTTGCCTACCATGCCTTGTCTACATCCCCCAACTGGTGTCGCATTTCTGTTCACTTTTCCTTCCTTTTAGCCAAGAGAATACAATTTTTATAAAGCAAAGAAAGCCAATCTTTATATTTTACGTATCGATCAAGCGGTCACATTGAATGACGTCTGCGCTGCCTTGGCGTTCACCTTCTCTAGCACCTGAAGCAGACCCTTGCCCGGGCCGCATTCAAAGGTGCGCGGAAAGTCGACGCCCTGACGTCGTTCGTAAAGCTCGTGCAGCGTCTGCTCCCATTTGACGGGTTTGACAATCTGTTTGGGCAGCTGGCGTAGGATGTGCGAGGCATTCTTGTACGGCTTGCCATCCACATTGGAATAGACGCGAATGATGGGATCCTGCAGTCGGATCGACTTCAGCGCCTTGGCAAACGGCTCCACGGCGCTCTCCATTAGTGGTGTGTGGAAGGCTCCGCTGACGGCCAAATGTTTCATCCGGCGTATCTTCAGCGCCTTGGCATGCTTTTCAAGGAACTCCAACGCCTGGACGCTGCCCGCCACAACCTTGCAATGTGGGTACATGTAGTTGGCAACGCCACAATAGGGCGACTCCACGCCGCTGTCCACGCACCATTGCAATGCTTTGGCGCACGCTTCGCCCAAATTGGTGTCCGGGCCGTACAGTGTCATCGCCATGGCACCTGGCGCCTGATCGCATGCAGCCTGCATTGCATTGGCGCGTATCTGCACCAGCTGCAGTGCCTTGTCGAAGGGCATTGCGCCCGCAAAGACCAGGGCGGTGATCTCGCCCAGACTGAAGCCCGCTGCTGCCACACAATTCTCTATTGCTTTAGGTCGCTCCTCGCGCAGTTGCTCCAGGGCGGCTAGTGAAGACACCATTACGGCCAGCTGGGCGAATTCGGTTCGGTTGAGTTTCTCGCGTGGCCCCTCGAGACAAATCTTGAGCAGATCGTATTGTAGCACCTCATTGGCCAATTCGAAGATGCGTCGGGCGCCGGGGAATCGCAGCAAATCCTTGGTCATGCCCACATACTGTGTGCCTTGGCCGGGAAATAGCACTACACTCGTCTCCTTGGGATCGATGGTCGGCCGGCCTCTGCTCTCGATGGGTTCCGCTAGCTCTTGAATTAGTTTCTGTCGCTGGGCTGCATTTGCATCTGGCTTAGCTGCTGCTTCTGGTGCTTTGCTACTGCTGCTCCAGCGGCACCAGCTGCAGTTGCCCGGCAGAATCGTTTTACGCACCAAGTGTCGCGCTTTTGCTCCGAACATTTTCTGTTTTTCGTTTCTTTACATAAAAAACGCGGTCTGCATAACAGCTGTTTACAGTTGCTCGTAAATCACGCTAGATGGCGCTTGAGCTGATTCAGCAAGTGGCGCCCCACAACAGACGATTGTGTTACCAAATCTATTATTGTCCGTTTCTTTTGAAAAACTTTCGATTTCTGCCGCGCTGAAACTTGATTTATGTTGACCAAAACTAGCATTTGCTTAGTCACAACTAAGTTTTTGATCACCTTAAATGGGCATTCTTGTCATCATATTCATTCAGATGTGACATTGAAATCAGATTACTCATGTGTCTGCGGCTCTATTGTAGTAAATATCTCGGAACATGAAAGAGCATCAGAAAGTTTTTATCTCTTCGTTTACGGCCTGTTGCTCATTAGAAATGCGAATATCCCCTAGGCACAGAGTTGGATGAACTCTTAGCGTGAAACGAAGAATGCGAAGATTCTTTAACAGACCGGTAAAGAAGGATGGCAAATTGCTGATGTTCTTGTTGCTGTTGTTGTTGTTGTTGTTGTTGTTATTCCCTGGTCAAAGTCAGATGCAGACGTGACGTACCACTTTCGCCCTCTGGTTCATGGAACACGCCTGCCACACAACAACACCAACAACAATCGCCAAAGTAACCCACACGCTCACACGATCAAAGCAGACTTGGCTGGCTTTCCTTTTCAACTCTGTTGCCAAGGACCAAACTCGTCTAGACACACACAAGAGTTCGAGCGCCGCTGAAGCCGAAGATGAATATGAAGACGATGCCGATGATATCTAATAGAATGAGAACCAGTTTTATTTTGGCTGCCAAAAAAAGAGACGAAAATAAAAAAATATTAACAAAACAGAAAAAAGCAAAAAAAAAAAAAAAAAGAAAGATTCAGCAGTAGATGTAGTTGGCCTCGCTGCCCTCTGCCCAGGTACTTTTAAGAAACAGAGAAGATCGTTGACATGGCGGCAAGTGGCGTGAGGTTTATTTCAATTCAGGTTGTGAAATACGTACACACACACCCATACTCATATGCATTTGTATTTATGAATGAGACTGGGTCCAGGCCGGGAGCTGGAACAGTTCTAGACCACAATAACAACAGTAAAACGAAAAAAACAAAAGAAACAAGTAAGAAAGCTCTAGTCGAGACTGCTCGACTACGAGATCCCCTGAACCCTTGGAGTGCTAGCTATTTCAATAATTTTTCGCGTCTTTCAGCTTACACAAGAAACACACACACATACACAAACACATACACACACAAGCACCCACGCATAAACACGCATGGGCTGCAGTGTGCGCTTACTATGAGAACTTAATTGTTTAATAACTTTTTTTGTGGACGTACGATCTTCATGAAACTTTCAGATTATGATTATAACATGAATATGCATGTAATTGCCAAAGCACAAGTCTCTAGTATTTGAAATACGCGTTTTACAAAAGTGAGGGTGAGGGGGTGAATTTAGAGGTGGGGGGTAAATTTTAACAAAAACCGAAATTGTATAAATTGCATATAAGCATATATAAACAAGTAAGAACGTTGCAGTCGGGCGTTACCGACTGCGGAATACTCATTCACATCCCATCAACAATTTAATAGTTAAGTTTCGTTCTAATACTGTAGAATATACAGGTTTTTCCGATTTGCCACGCCCCAACTGGGCGTAGACACCTCATTTTTGGTCAGTTTTTAGAAAGAGATAACGTTACCCTAACTGCAAAGTTTGAATGCTTACCCTAAAAAAATGTGAAAATTACAGGGTATTTTTCGATATGCCACGCCCCTGAAGAGGCGTAAAAATTATTTTTGGGGAATCGATAGAGGAGGCTACCAGTAACTCAACTATCCAAATTTGAAGCTTTTAGCTATTATACTTTAGGAGATATAAACTTTTGCGGTTTGCCACGCCCCCTGTGGGCGGACATATATCCGACAAAACTTTTTGGTCTTGGGTGATCAGTCCGAGTATATATACAAAATTTGAGGTCTCTGCCATCAATAGTGTCCAAAATATAGGAGAATTTAAAAAATCACTATATCTTCAGGTCCGATTTGCCACGCCCCCAACGGGCGTAGACTTATAATTTATCTTCAGACTTTATAGAATCATACCATTAGCTGACGTGCAAAATTTCAGCATTCTAGGTTTACAACTTTAGGAGATACAGTTTTATCCGATTTGCCACGCCCCCAATGGGCGTAGATATATCCGCCATAGCTCGTGATCTTGGGTGGTCAACGCGGACCTACATACCAAGTTTCAGCTTTCTAGCTCTTCAACAAACATGATTTCTGGTATATCGGAAAATGCATTTTCCGATTTGCCACGCCCCTAGTGGGCGGATCGGGAAAATTTTAACACTTTATAAATCGGAGATATACACGAGTATGTGTTCCAAATTTCAAGTCTCTAGCTTCAATAGCGCCGAAATAGATTGCGTTCATACGGACAGACGGACAGACGGACAGACGGACGGACGGACAGACGGACAGACGGACAGACGGACGGACAGCAAGACGGACATTGCACAAAACCAATATACTGATTCACTTTCGTGAATGAGTATAAAAATTTGGAGACTCTAGCAATAAAGGTGTAGAAGATATAATTTTATAACTGGTTTTCGATAAGGTTTTTCATCGATAAAAAAAGATCGGGATGAGTTATCGAATTTTAATGATAAACTCGATATCCGCGCTGTAATTACGAACATTTTACAAAAAATTTGAAGTCTCTAGCTCTTATATCTTCGGAAATCGACGCGTTCAAACATACGGACAGACGGACAGACGGACAGACGGACAGACGGACAGACAGACAGACGGACAGGGCCAAATCAACTCAGCTCGTCACCCTGATCAAGAATATATATACTTTGTGGGGTCTGCCACGCCTCCTTCTGCCTGTTACATACATTTCAACAAAACCATTATACCCTGATTTCCCATTTTCAATGGGTTCAGGGTATAAAAACGAAACTTCTAATGAAATGCATACTTTAGTAAATGCCAAAGCAGCTTTTTTATTCACATTCCTGCTCGTTCCACGGATTATACAAGCATATATTTATATACATACATATGTAGGTATGCACATACACTCATCCATGTGTCGGTTCGTATGTTTTGTATATTCTTTGATCGTTGTTGGCTTTTCACAGAACGTGCCGTCGTTCCCGTTAGACTAACAGAACAAAAATTGCAAAGGAAACAGGAACAACAACACACGTTCCAGAAAATGCCACAAATAGTTACGTGTGCATGTGTGTGTGCGACGGGTGCCGTGTGTGTGAGGGTGTGTATATATATGAAAAGTATGCAAACTGCAATTGCGTCTTACTAAATGCGCACGCATTGCGCATACGACCCGTTTCCGCATGTGGGCAGTCCAGCTAAAGAAGCCAAACGACATTAAAACTCGGCCGAAAGTGTGCATTGACACTGGCCAAAAATATATATGTATAAAAAATTACGCATGCGTAATTAAGTACCAATAAAATCTTACATGTAAAATTAGAACAACAAATGCAGCAAACGTAAATGCTCGACGTCGGCGCCATTAAGAGAAACCGTTAAATGATCAATGTCAGTAAAACGTCAATGCTGCAGCTACCAGCACCTGCTGGCGTTATGTTCTCCGCTCTCTGCTCTCCTCTCTTCCTTAGAATACAACAAGTAAGGCAACAAAAGCAAAAAGTCCCAAAAGTCGCTTCTTAAATACCCTTGTAAGCATATATAAGGGATTTTGTTTAAAAAAAAAAAAAAAAACAAGTAAGAAAGCTCTAGTCGAGACTGCTCGACTACGAGATCCCCTGAACCCTTGGAGTGTTAGCTATTTCAATAATTTTTCGCGTCTTTCACAAACACGTACGCACACACAGGCATACATACACACACACGCATACAGACACAAACGCATACACACACTCACATACACACACACATACACAAACACATACACACACATACACACACAAGCACCCACGCATAAACACGCATGGGCTGCAGTGTGCGCTTACTATGAGAACTTAATTGTTTAATAACTTTTTTTTATGGACGTACGATCTTCATGAAACTTTCAGATTATGATTATAACATGGATATGCATGTAATTGCTAAAGCACAATCTCTAGTATTTGAAATACGCTTTTTACAAAAGTGAGGGTGAGGGGGTGAATTTAAGGGTGAGGGGTAAATTTTAACAAAAACCGAAATTGTAAAAATTGCATATAAGTATACATTAAAAATTTGGAGACTCTAGCAATAAAGGTGTAGAAGATATAATTTTATAACTGGTTTTCGATAAGGTTTTTTATCGATAAAAAAAGATTGGGATGAGTTATCGATTTTTAATGATAAACTCGATATCCGCGCTGTAGTTACGAACATTTTACAAAAAATTTGAAGTCTCTAGCTCTTATATCTTCGGAAATCGGCGCGTTCAAACATACGGACAGACGGACAGACGGACAGACGGACGGACGGACAGACGGACAGACAGACAGACGGACAGGGCCAAATCAACTCAGCTCGTCACCCTGATCAAGAATATATATACTTTGTGGGGTCTGCCACGCCTCCTTCTGCCTGTTACATACATTTCAACAAAACCATTATACCCTGATTTCCCATTTTCAATGGGTTCAGGGTATAAAAAAAGCATTCAACTCATTAGAGCGATATTGGCTAAGTATTATATATAAAGATTATTATAAGTGCATTAAAAAAAGTATACAACTATATAAATACATTTGTGTATATTATGCCTCTCACAGATAGTTAACTTAGCGTTGCACACCAGTTGAGAAAACGTAAACACCAGACGCACGTGTAAGCAAAAACGAGAGCGCAATTGAGATGAGAGGGAAATTATGCATTGTGAGTTGTTGTTGGCCTTGCCCGGCTGGGACTTTTGCCATACTATGGGAAAGTACTATTACCCAAACAAGTGCAAGTGCTATACATGCATGAGTATATTTGTGTGTGAGCAAAGCGCAGCCGCAAAAATGTATATGAATGTACATACATATATAGATGTTTGTAACGAACTCACGAGTGTGCGCAGGCGTAACGCTTGTGACGTTGATATGCTAACCATAAAATGTTTATGAATGAAATGCTTAAATACACAAAAACCGACGTACACACACGCACACACCCACATACACATATACACAGATACGCATATTTCACCAGAGAGCGTGCGTGGTAACGGAATCCCCCTAGCAACAAGGTAGATCAGGTAAATGGGGTAGCTAAGAGCTAGCCACGCGCTGCTGCTCACTTTCTCTGTCGCGCTGGGGCCAAGGCAGGTTGGCCGCGAACAGCGCCGGCTTCCTCATTACATTATTATTAAATAATATTACATGTTCAAGGTGTTTGATTTATTGGCGCCGGCACACGTTGTTAGCACTTTATCAGCACCAGCAACAGTAAAAGCTACGCATGAATCAACGCCAAAGCAGCCTTGGCATTTCCTAAACAAACGAAAACGCTAAGATGGGAAAAGGCAATTATGTTGAAATAACATTGGCATTTCCTAAAAAATTCCCTTAAAAAAAAAAAGAATGATGGGAAATTATGCAGTTAATTGGCATCCTTTCTTGTCTGACGTCGGTTCAGTTCTAAGCACAATGTGTGGTTGTTGCTTTTGTTGTTGTTGCGGCGCCGGCGCGCCTTTTCGCTTACGCATGCGTACGTTCGCGAAGCGAGCGCTGCTCTCTTTACCTACCTCCTACCCAGAGAACGCGACGCTGCTGTTGATGTTGTTGCTGCTGCTGCTCCTGCGCTCTGGCTCTGGCTCTGGCTCGGCCCCTGTATTTGCATACGTATAAAAGCTAACAGCATTGGGCGAAGCTTTCATTTGAGTTCGCAGCTTATCAGGTGACGGGTCGGTGGTTGTTTTTCGTTTGATTTCGCTTTGCCGCCAAAAAGA
The DNA here is from genome assembly GCF_054131065.1 of Drosophila arizonae. Taxonomy (NCBI): domain Eukaryota; kingdom Metazoa; phylum Arthropoda; class Insecta; order Diptera; family Drosophilidae; genus Drosophila; species Drosophila arizonae. The sequence goes on along the minus strand of NC_142924.1, from coordinate 1,630,227 downwards.
AACACTTACAAAAATAACACGTATACGTCGCGTTTGCCAGTGGGGCAGGTGCAAGTGCATATAAGACAATTTTACAAATACCAATTGGAATTAATTAAAAACAATATTTAAAAATAAAAAAAATATAATAAAATACACAATCTATAGCAACAACAATGCACGTTAAGGTGAGTTGCAATAAAATGTTAAAATGTTGTTTATTTCAAGTCGTTTAAAAATCCCTGAGAAGACAATTTCAAAAGTTTATGTTGCAAATTTCCCAGTGTTTTGTGCAACATGTCTGGGAATGGTGGGAAATTTACAGCATAAATATTGAAACTCATTTAATGGATGCTAAATATTTTTTATTGCCGTTTTATCGATTGCCGCTCAAAGAGGGGTGTGTACCATGCAAACCTGTCGACAGGTAGCAATATCACCTGTATGGTGCTAAAAATAAATGTCAAGCAAATGCGCTTTTGTTCTCTGTAAGAAATAAAATAAGCATAAGCCCAATGCGGAAATGCTTATTACATAATTCCCATTATAACTCTGTGTGTCGGGGAAGTCGGGGAAGTTTTCGCACATTAAAACGGGCAATTTGGCTGCGACGACTTGCAAATGCGCTCCAGTTTTTAAAGATTTTTGTGCCCGACTTGTGACCCAGTTTGTTGGCCCCAAACCATCAAGCCGACAAGGACAGCGGCGTCACGACGCGTCGTCGGCTGTCGTCAGTCAAAGCTGTTTGCTTATAAATGCATATGCAATCTCAGATACATATGTGCGTACTCAGGTATGAGATGCAGATACACTTAGAGATATAGATACAATGCGAGATGTAGATACAATTAGAGGTGCAGCTGCCGATTTAAGATGCAGATACAGTTAGAGCTACAGCTAAAGTTGCTATTACAGCTACAATTAGAGACTTAGATATCGGTTGAGATAGATAGATACAGATAGATTTTATACAACTGGCGATGCAGATACTCATTGAGATATATTTTTCACATTTTCTTATCATCTTATTTATGTTCTTTCCCTTGCAGCTAATGTTGTTCGCCCTAATCCTGGGTAGCTGTCTGCTAAGTGAGACGCGTGCCTATTGCTCGCTGGACAAGATGAAAGCATTTGCCATGGAGGCCTGCGAGCGTCTGTTCCAGAAGGACGAGCCCAGAGAGAGACGGTCCATAGACTCCAGCTGGCATCATAAAAATAAGCTTTCACGTAAGTATAAACATATATGTATATCTCAATTTAGTATGAAATGCATATTTAATAAGGTCACAAAGTCAGTCAACCCAGAGTCAAAAGGAAGACGAACTCGGAAATGTTTACAAAAACTATAAAAAATCAATAAAAATATTTAAAATATTTAATATTTAAACAAAGCGCAGTCTTACACGATTTCAAGGCGCAAGTTCAAGTTGAAATGTAAATGTAATAAATTTCAAAATAATTTATTTTTATTCTTCTCTCTGCCCTTTGCAGATGGCAAGATGGATAAGAAGACGCCACATGGCGTCAAGCGCAGCAGCTTTCCAACTGGGGGCTACTTGAAGGTCAGCAGCGATCATTATCACCGACTCATCCATCTGGATGTACTGCCCCGATACAAGCCGCTCAAGCACAATCAGGAAAAGCGCCATAAGCGCGACAGTTCGGACAAGAGCTACAACAACATCTCCTACTGTTGCTTCAATCGCTGCAACGAGGATTTCTTCTGCTAAATGTTGCCCCATCACGGAGGCATCGCTAGTCAGCAACAGATTCCGTCCTTATCAAAGACATATTCAGAAATATGATCTTTAGTCGCGCTCTCACTCTTATAGAGTAGGTACCTTATATGGCTGATCCTCGTAGCGGGGCAGCTCGTCTTGCCACAGTATTACAGAGTAGAACAATCTATCAAGTATTAAGCTCTAAGTTTATCTTTAATATGTATCGTATAATAAATATATATATATTTATATTTCTATATATAACAACTAGAAACTTCTGTGTTTGCATTCTGAAAAGTTTGACTCTGTGAGATATACAAACGTTTGCGCCTCTCTCTCTCTCTCCCTCTCTCTCTCTGTTTCACTTTTTTACTCATATTGATTTTTACTCTTACAATCATCGCTCTCCATATCCATATTCAGATATATAATTCTCTGTCTCTCTCGCTCTCTCTTTCAATTTCTTACTCTCTTATTCTCACTCTCACTCGCTCTGTGATTCTCACTCTCACTCTCATTCGCTCGGGCACTCTCACTCTCACTCGCTCGGGCACTCTCACTCTCACTCCCTTATCTTGTTGGTCAAGCCTATAACATACATATGTTCTGCTTCTTCCTCCTCCTCTTCTTCTTCTATTATGTAATAATCAAAGCTGATCGATTGCAATTCTGTGAAATGCAAGTGGCTCGAACAGCTGCAACTACCTTACGTATTTCAAAAGCTCCACATGCCATGCTCGAAGCTTCACTGTACTGGCTGCAGCCGCCGGGCTAACAACTATGTGGAATGCGAAAGTCTTTTTGAATGTAATTCTCTGGCTCTCGTTTCTGCAGAGCGTTGCATTGGGAAGTAAGAAATACATTGTAAGTTCGACCACGTGTAAGATCGAAGATGCGGATCCCTTCGATGCGGAGGTGAAGAAGAATTTCGTGCGCTACAAGTATAACCGCTGCTCTGCCCTGCAGCCTCTGACTTGGGTGGCATACAACGAGAGCGTGCGGCGCTATCAACTGTACGTCAATTGGGATGGCTTCAAGGAGTACTTGAAGTTGGACCTGGATCTGACAGTTCCCTTGTCCGGGCCGCCCAAATGTTGCTACATGGCCGTGGAACGGCAAGCTGAGCTCATTGACTTCGGCAAGCATTGCCAGCAGTTTGCCAGTGGCGCCCAGCTGCCCGATTCGACAATTGGTTTCATCGTGCGTTGCTATGCGCAAGGCAAGCGCATCTATACGAATGCACATGCGACTGTGCCCGAGCAGCGAGAGGTACGGGAGCGCCTGACGCAGTGGGCAGATCAACGTGGAGGCGAACAGCCAGCGCTCAGTGTGCTCCTGATTGGCTTGGACAGCATCTCCCGCCAGCAGCTGATCCGTGCAATGCCCATGACCAAGCAGCAGCTCGATTCCAGTGGCTGGTTCGAACTGGCAGGCTACAACAAGGTGAGCAAAGGAATTGGGGAAGATAGAGAGAGAGAGAGAGAGAGAGAGAGAGAGAGAGAGAGTGAGAGAGGGAGGGCAAGAGGGAGAGAGATGTCATTAGCTTCTTTACTACCTTCTAGGTGGCAGGCAATACAGTGCCCAATTTGCTAGCTCTAACCACCGGCTACAATCGTACCAGCGCCATCTCCTTCTGCGATCCACGCGAGGAGCTCGGATTGGAGCGCTGTAAATTCATCTGGAAGCTCTACAAGCAGTTGGGCTATGTGACGGCCTTCGGAGAGGACGAGACCCTCAACAACACATTCAATCCGAACTTGAAGGGCTTTCGCGATGCGTCCGTGGATTACCATCTGCATCCGTATCTGATGGCGGCCAATCAGTGGCTGCACGTTAAAACTGAGGACTCTCAAACTTGTCTGGGCTTCCGTCCTTCGGCGGAGCATGTTTATGAGTATGCTCTGGAATTCGCACGTCGCTACCTCAACGACAGCTTCTTCGGCTTGTTCTGGACGAATATGCATAGCCAAGGGGACAGCATCTCCCGCACCGCTCTCAGGGATGAGTATATGCTCGAGTACCTCAGCCGTTTGCGGAATCACGGCATTCTGAATCGGAGCATTGTGATCTTTCTAAGTGATCATGGTTTAAGGGCCGGTCCGACATGGCAGACACCGCTTGGTTGGCTGGAGGATCGTTTGCCGTTCCTATACATATGGCTGCCGCTTCATCTGCAAGAATCCCATCCAGAATTTGTGAAGGCTTTGAAAGTGAATCGGAAACGTTTGACAAGTCCATATGATTTGTATGCCACATTGAAGCACATACTCCGCATAGGGAGTCAGAATCATTTAGACGAGCTGCTGGGCGACTCCCTGGACTGCCCCAATTGCCAGAGCGTCTTTCTGCCAATTTCCAGCAATCGAACCTGCTCGGATGCTGGCATCTCGGATCATTGGTGTGCCTGCAGATCGTACAATAGATACAAAAGATTTTTGGAGAGGGATTACTTAATGGCCGCCCTGATGGTGCAGCATGTGAATAATAGGTATGATAGCTATGCGAGTAGGAAATTCGCCGGTCGCTGCCAGCCCCTTACTTTGGCTAACATCACGAAAGCCTATTTGGGGAGGCCTCATAAAGCGGATAGGTCAGGCATTTCCCTCCATCGTATACAGGTTATGATGGCACCCACGCTTTCCACTTATGAGGGAACCATATTGTTCAATAACAGCTCCAAAGAAATGCAGATCTCGGACATTAGTCGTATGGACAAAGTAAAGCCCAGCTGCCTTGGCGAACAATTTCGAATTGTAATTTGCAGTTGTCGATAAAAATTTGAATAAAGAACACAACTGGCTCATGAACCAGTTGCAAGGGCTGCACACACAAAACTGTTCAGTTCCGATTAATTAATATAAACAAAATTAATAGGGCTGTTAGCAATCGATAGGCGTTCCAGGACTCCGAAAAAAACCTACTGAAGCTTAATCTGAACCACTAGCAAATAGTCCAAGTATAGTCAAAATATATTCAAAATATATTTTTATAAACAATATAAATTAGAGATTACATGTATAGTAAACACCTTGACAATTATCACACTTCGTCTTGGTAGAGCTATGCTCGTCCTTGGGCCTCAATCCCTCGAAATATTTTGTAAGAATGGATAAGATTTCATCTTTCCGCTCCAATAAGAATTCCAATGTAAGATTTTCGTAATTATTGATGCACTGCATCAAAATGTGATAGAGCACCAATTCCGTGGATAGAAACGTGTTCAGTCCACGCTCAATGCTATCGAGATTATTCTCCAGAAATTCACGTGCCAGCTGTAGGAGCAGCTGCATCGCTGGCCCGTCGAAGTATTTCACCAGAGCATTCAGCACATCCAATAAACTGCTCTGATGGCCAATGTGCTCCACAAACTTCGGGCCAAGGGATTTGCCGACGGAATCCACATTCAAATGCAGCTGACCTTCGCTATCCCGACTGATCAGCGTTCCTGCTATGGAAGCTAGCGTGGCTGCACCTTCCCGCAAATGCTTGTACGAGTTGTGCAGACCTAGCAGTGTCTCCTTAATGGGTATATCATTCAGGGTGCGCACCATGTCGAAATGCTGGCCAGGAACATGGCCATTCAGCTTCGACGACTCCTTAGCGATCTGTCCAAAGGTTAGTCTGCAAGCAATTTAATCTTGTTAATAAAAGACATTTGGTTTGATTGTATGGTTTACACAACAACCTGGCTTGCTGGTTCACCGCTTGCCTCAAGGATTGACCATTTGTCAAACGATTGACTAGGCGCAGATTGTTAATGGAGTGCGTAAAGATCAGCAGACTGGCGGCTATGTGGAGCACATCGATGCTGCATAGAGGTTGGTCCTCGTTGATTTTCTGCAAATGAGAGAACCGAAGAATAGTTAACACGAAGCCACTGTAGAATGCTAAGAACTCACAACTTAACAGTGAACTGTAACCAGACGCTATTCTGCACAATGTAAATAACAGAGCAGACTTTATAACAGAGTAAAATGCATGCACATATAACAGTGTATACCAGATTAAATGTATAACATAATTATATATACGTAGGCAGACAAACAATGTATGTATAATAGATAAGATGACATCAACGCATGACTCACCAAATACAAATCGTAAACGCTGTTGGCCACACCTGTGCCCGATATAACGATGGACGACACATTGATGCCCTTCACGGCTAGCTGAGCAGCTGCATTCACCTCTGCGCTCGCCGCACACAGAGCTGTGGTGGCTTCCATGGCACCCAGGCCGACGACGCCGCCAGCTACGCCCAGCCAGCTGTTACGTGATTCTCGCTCACGCAGCGACAGAGATTGACAGTGTTGGCGGCGATCATAAAGGCAACTGATAGAACGTGCGGTACTGTAAGCAGCCGCAGTGGCGCCCACAACGGCGGCTGCCATCAAAATAGGGGGAGCCACGGGGACAGCCAGAGCAGCCGCCACGGGCACACTGGCAGCCAATCCACCAACTGTAGCCAAGGCATCGCCAGCTTTATATATGAGACCAAACGATGCAGGCGTCGCATGGACCATTAGATGTACTCCATTATCGGGATCATGGCCGAATCGATAGATGCCCTGGCTGGGGGCAATCATTGTGCCCTTGGGTAGTCTGTTGTGGAAGACATATTGCCGCCAGTTCGCATAAACACGACCATGCTCATCGATGAAGATCATGCAGCAGTTGTCGCTATTCTCGTAATCCTCTCTCAAGCATTTGCGCGTCCGTATTACAGGATGACAGCTGAAATTGGTGGATCGTAGCGCCTGCTCTGGATCCTTTTCTGGTGTCACCAGCACGTAGATGATCGCCGAAAGTAACATGCGATTTGTATAGCGCCTCTGTTGCCACACATTCTCAAAGACCTTCTGTCGCTGTCGCTCCAAACTTTTGCTTGGCTCTGTGCTATCTGCATTGATGAGGTTCGCAATCTTCTGCTTGAGCACCTCCTCTTGATCTGCTGCAAGGCTGCAGAAAAATAAATGAAGTGCATGTTACATATATATTTCATTAGCTTACGCATCCCAAATTATTTCAGAGTGTAGTCCACTGCTCAGTGCAAAGTCCTGTTGCACCTCGTACACGGAGCGCGTCATTATTTAATTACATAAAACGTATCACAAATATTTATAATATACTCGATCATCTGTTTTCTGTTATTCGTCTGGTTGCCACGACAACTGTTAGCTGAGTGAAGGTGTTACAGATTTGAGGAATGTTTGAATGCGATTAGCAATGTATATACATACCTGATATGTTTATTATATTTAAATTACATCCCTGTTCTTAGATCCCAGTGGTTGGCGCGCGCTTCGTCCCTTTGATTCCAAATAATAAAGTTCTGACCACAGGGCCGCTAAAACTTTTGGAAATATTTCGATTGAACGGTGGATAGAAATAAACGAAACTTTAGAAACAGTTTATATTTGATTATATCATGATAACAATATATTACTATATTCAAGAGCCAATTTAGTTTTTAATTCCAATTTGATTGGTCGCACACTTCATCTTAAAACGATACCAAGTACATAACTAGCATTGATCGATACCATTCAGATTCAAAATGCTATTGCGATATAGCGATATCTTAGCCTCATCGATATAATTTGTATAGCCCTGGCATTTTGTTTATAACTAAATACGCGCAATCGCCGGACACAGTTATGCGCTAGACTGGATGCATATTTTACCGTTGAAAGTTAACTAAAGCAACCAAACACTGGTTAAACTAAGACAAAGTGCACTCAACACAGCAAAGCTAGCTGCATTTACGTAAGAATAACAAAAGTGCGCAGTGTGAAAAAACTCTTGAATATTTCGCGTTGGCCAAAAACACACATGCCGAGATACCAAGAATAAACCTACACTTGTGCGTGCATACACATATGTATATGTATAAATAAATAAATGTATGTGTATACATAGGCGGCACGCAACTAACAATTGACATTGTGGCCACCACCTGTTTGTTTATGACGGCGGCAAAAACTTAAGATATTAACAAATCAAATCACTCATACACGCTGTAGTTAATAAGCCCGTATGCATGTGTCATATATACATTTATGTGTGTAGTGGTTGTTACTGCTGTTTATAATAACAAATAGTAATAGTGTAATTCAGGCTCGTGCATGTGCATAACCCCATGCGCAGTTAAATAGCGAAATAAAAGAAGAGGAAGAGTGTAACCTACTCGCTGGTCGCGTGTCTAATTTACATCATCTTATTTATGGCTTCAAATGCGCAGCTCGGAAAAATCATTTTGCTAATCGCGATTGCCGTATTCTTCTACTACTTCTTCTGGGTGGCAATACTGCCGTTTATGATACTCGATGAAGGTGAGTATCAAAACAAACATGAATACATGTGAATGTGTATGTGTGTGTACTTCAGTACATATGTACTTATATAGATGTCTGGGTGTGTGTCAATATTATTGTTAGCTTTATTAAATAATCTCGGCTTCCATCCGTCTCAGTTTCGCGGCTTTTGTGCGGTAATTAAAGTTGCACAGATTAAATTCGGTTGATTCGTTTCAATTATAACTATATATGTATGTGTATATGCATATGTTGTACATATGCTGATATATACAGTTACCCCCGTTCCTATAGTCTCTCTCACTATCTTCCTTGCTCTCCCTTACATTTCGCCCTTTTGCTGATGATATAAGGTGTGAGCCTTGATACCCTGAACTTATTGAATGTGTATGAGACGGGTATGATGAATTTGTGTTGAAAGCAGAAAACTAAAGACTTGAAATTTAAAATGTACAAAAAATAATATTTAATAACAAATAAGAGCGTTGCAGTTGTGCGTTATTAATTCGTGAATAAGTAAATAAATGATCGCAACATACCATGAATGTAGTTCTAGCTTACCTAAAAGTGCTGAAACGTGATTTGCTTATCAGCTGCGTCGTTTCCTATTTGTTATCTCCGCAGCGATCGGCTGTTGTTGCTGCTGAGAGCAAAATATGACGAAAATTTTGTTGAAGTAACAGGCGAACAGAAATCAGAAGTAGGGAGGTCTTAAGAACAAAATCAAATTTTAGTTTACACTGTTTTGCAGCGCTCTGTTATTTAACAGCATTAAACAACAGTGAATCATCTGTTTTACGCTGATACACTGTTAACTTATGTTTTTCACCCTATTACTCATTTCTGTGCGCCTAGTACTTCATAGACTTGCACAACTATTTTGGTGAAGTACCAGGCGCACAGAAATGAGAAGTTGGGTGAAAAATGTTCACTACCAGTAGAGTAACAGTGCACAGTTGCCCCACTGTTATTAAACAGAGCAATAAAAGTGCGGTTAAAGTGTATTAATAATACACTGTTAACTAATGTCTTTCACCCTATTACTCGTTTCTGTGCGCCTAGTACTTCATGGAATTGCTCAGCTATTTTGGTGAAATACCAGGCACACAGAAATGAGAAGTTGGGTGAAAAATGTTTATTATCAGTAGAGTAACAGTGCACTGTTGCCCTACTGTTATTAAACAGAGCAATAAAAGTGCGGTTACAGAGTATTAATAATACACTGTTAACTAATGTCTTTCACCCTATTACTCGTTTCTGTGCGCCTAATACTTCATGGAATTGCTCAGCTATTTTGGTGAAGTACCAGGCGCACAAAAACTATAAGCAGGGTGCAACTTGTTCTTTAGCAGTACATTAACATTATACTGTTACCGTACTGTTATTAAACAGAGCAATAAAAGTGCGGTTACAGAGTATTAATCATACACTGTTAACTAATGTCTTTCACCCTATTACTCGTTTCTGTGCACCTAATACTTCATGGAATTGCTCAGCTATTTTGGTGAAGTACCAGGCGCACAAAAACTATAAGCAGGGTGCAACTTGTTCTTTAGCAGTACATTAACATTATACTGTTACCGTACTGTTATTAAACAGAGCAATAAAAGTGCGGTTACAGAGTATTAATCATACACTGTTAACTAATGTCTTTCACCCTATTACTCGTTTCTGTGCACCTAATACTTCATGGAATTGCTCAGCTATTTTGGTGAAGTACCAGGCGCACAAAAACTATAAGCAGGGTGCAACTTGTTCTTTAGCAGTACATTAACATTATACTGTTACCGTACTGTTATTAAACAGAGTAATAAAAGTGCGGTAACAGTGTATTAATAATACACTGTTAACTAATGTTTTTCACCCTATTACTCGTTTCTGTGCGCCTAGTACTTCATAGAATTGCTCAGCTATTTTGGTGAAATACCAGGCACACAGAAATGAGAAGTAGGGTGCCATATGTTTATTGACAGTACATTAACAGTGTGCTATCGTCATTCTGTTATTTATCGGAGTAATAACATTATTCTGTTAGATAAAATTTTGCCTTATTCACTCTGCTACTCATTTCTGTTCGCCTGTTACTTTTGAAATGAGACGTTCAAATTTTAGGCCCAACGGCCACAATAACAGTCTCCCTTAAGTTATGCAACTATATTTGGTATAGAGCATATTTTTGTCCGTTGATTTTTGAATAATAATTCCCAGTAAAGAAACCCTGTTAAATGAGAAAAACCGTTTGTATATTGATTGATAAGTATTATTTATTGCTTTTCAAATTTTTTTTTGTTTTTGCTTATTTAAATCTATTTATTTCTACACCTATACAAATCTCTTAAATTATATCATGTTTATCCTTTACAATTATTTATACACATACTATCTCTTAAATAATAACATGTTCGGGCAACTTAATACTATCCTGCGTTGTTTTTGCTTTGCAATGATGTCCTACACACTTAGCTGAAGAAGCGCTTTAATCTGAAAACATAAGAGATATTTTATAATTCAATAAAGAGCAGGAGAGCCGAATAAACATTTTTATGTTAATTCGATACGGCTTGATATAGATTCGATTCACACTTACCTCTGACCACACATGATGAATGCTGCAGCTTGCGTTTACTTTGCTTTTTACTTCAAAGCAAGAGAATACTCTCCTAGAAGAAACAAAAAGAAAATATAAATAAATAATATAGTATAAATTCAATTTATGCTCTATTTCTACATTTCTGTCTCAAATCCTAATTGTTCCCTCTATACCTATCTCTCCCTATGTCTGCACTCTATTTCTCTCTATACCTCTATCTCGCTCTCTTTCCTTCCCTTTCCCTCGCTCTATTTCTCTTTCTCTTTTTGACTCACTCTCCATTTCTATTTCTCTCACACACTCTCACGTGTTCACATCATAGGGTATTCTCTAGCCGAGCACAGACAATCTGAATACACTTGCCTTTTTGTGTTTACGCATAGCTTTCAATTAGCTGGAAGCAATAGCTAAATATTTGTATATTTTCTTACTCATGTGCACTTAACTGTGTTTGCAGTGTATCTTATGCTCCATAATACCCCAACTATAGTGCTTTTGCTTTTATCACTTAAATTACATGCGGCCAATGTCAAGGTCGTTTGACCACCTTGCTCTCAACTAGCTAACTCTCCCTCTCTTTTGTTTCTTATCTGGCACTCTTCTCACTATCTCTCTCTCTCTCTCTCTATTGTAGGTAATCCCATATTGTCGCTGTTTCCGCCGCTGAAATACGCATTTATCGTGCCGACTGTATTTGGGGTCATCTGCCTGGGCGGCATTGCCGTATTCAGTTTCTATCACATTTGGAGCATTACGGCACAATCGAAGCGAACCTAAAGACCCCAAGGGCAGATGATGCGAATTTAGGTGCGACGTCAGCAAAGAGGATCGACGACATCGACATTATCAGTGATTGAACGATTACAAGTGGCTTTCGACTGTTCGCTGTCGGCTTGCGGCGCATTGGAGCTCAGTTGGAGACAAGATGCCGCAGTGGCTGGTCATTGGCATCTCGGGTGTCACGTGTGGCGGCAAGACGACGCTGGCGCACAGCCTGCGCGACTACTTCAAGGGATTGCGCAATGCGCCGCTGTGGAACACGCCCTACACCATTGGCGATGTGCAGCTGATCTCACAGGACGACTACTTCCTGCCCGTGGACGATAGACGACACAAGCGCGTGGACAAGTTGAATGCGATCAACTTTGAGCTACTCACGTCGCTGGACACGAAGCAAATGCTGGCGGACATTGCGCAGATTATCAATGGGCCCACGGAGCAGATTGCTAACTATGCGAACTTTGAGCACTATGCGATGCAGTACCAACAGCAGCAACAGTTGCAGCAACAGCAACAGCAGCAGCAACAACACCAGCATCAGCAGCATCAGTTGCAGCAATTGCAGCAGCAGCAGCAGCAACAGCAATACAATGCCAGCTATCAGCTGCATAACGGTAAACACCTGCCACCTGCCGCTACTGCTGCTGCTGCTGCCTATCAATATCAGCAGCAACAGTTGCAGCAACATCATCAACAGTTACATCACACGCATCGGCAGCACCATGCGGACCATCTAATGCGTCTCAATATCAACGCTCAGATCGCTGCGCAGTTGCGCGATAAGAAAATCAATGTCCTACTCATCGAGGGCTTCATGATCTTCAATCAACCCGAGCTGCTGGCGCTTTGCAATCTCAAATATCACTTCCACTTGCCGTACGAGAAGTGTTATCAGCGTCGCATGCAGCGCACCTATGATCCGCCCGATGTGACGGGCTATTTCGAGCTGTGTGTTTGGCCGCACTACGAGAAGAACTTTGCCGAGTACCGCGACTGCAAGGACATCACGTTCCTCAACGGCGAGATCAGCAAGGAGAAGATCTTCAAGTTCGTGCTCCAGCGCATTGTGCACTATTTCGAGGAACGCTGCGATGTGCCCACCGCCTCGCCGATCGCCTGTCCGCCCCAGCAGAAGCGTTTCGGCATGCTCTACATGGCCTCAGCATCCAGCAATAATAATCATCTGCACACCGCGTGTCCCATGGAGCAGTAACCAGCAGGCACTGGGCTTAAGCGAATCGAAGAGGGTGGTCTTAAACGTTTCCAAAGACGGGAGATAGATTGAAGGATTACACGTTAAATCATGTACATTTAAAGTCTATAGAATTCTATTTAGTTTTGTATTTAGTTGTTTTCCAGTAGTTCTAAGCATATGGACACATTCTCTATAGAGTCTAAAACGGGTTTGTGAACAAAAAGTAAAAATGTTGAAAATAAAAGGTTCAGGAATATATATTTAGCTGTGCTAACTAATATATCTATAGATATAGTATATACTACTATATAGAAATCACATGAATGAAATTCAATATATTATATACATATTATATTATTTAGATCCTGAAATGAAAAGTTTAGCCTCAACTGTAAATATTATAATGTATCATGTAATTGTATAAGATTATGGACCTCTTCAGAAACTAAAACTAAAGCTCTAGTAATTTTTTTTCTTGTGCGAAACAAAACACACCGAATTAAATATACGCTATATATTTACACCTGGAAAAGAAGGCAACGAAACCCTGATTTTGTTAAGATTTGTTTTATTTAATTAATTTTTATTTTTTGTATTGCATTCATTTTGCGCTCACATGGAGCTCTTTAATGTGTGGGGGGAACTTATTAACGGGTTGAGTGCGTGCCTCGGAACACAAATTTTGAAAAAATAAATACATTATATATATATGGATATATATATATCGTGTTAAGTAGCATGTACGATTATCATAAATATACAGTACTTTCTCGAAGGGTTTGATTAGCTCTGCATGCACGAATTTATTGCCAATGGGTTTGAATGAGTAGTTTAGTTGGTGCCGACTACGGCTTGGATTCGATTATATCAATTTGTCAACTATATATGCTTAGAAGTATGTTAATAACTTTATTCTTAAATATGCGGGTCACGCTGCAAGTCCCAAATGGCAGCTGCAAGGAAACAAGCGAAAATCGCATTTAGTCTGAAGTCAATCATTTATTTATTGGAATTCTTAATCTAGGCCAACGCACCTTAAAGCGCATCCCAGTCGGTTTGACTATTGTATACCTCCTCCTCTAGCCAAACGGCATAGTTGGCCTTAAAGTAATCAGTTAGCTCCACCTTGCGATCCCACCAGCCGGAATGGCCAAAGAATGCAAAATCTGAATGCGTGAGTATCTCATCGCTGGGAAAGCCACCTTCGACGCCATAATCGTGCAGCTGTTGATTCTGTTGGCCGCTGCTATTGTTGCCAACTCCGCCCCCACCGCTGCTCCCATTGTTGCCATAGCCATTGGAATCTCGATCCCCACTGCCATTGCCCGCGTGCATGTTCGACTGCTGCGCATTCTCGGCATTCTGTGCGGCCGTCCCGTTGTTGCCGCTGCCGACGCCGCCACCGGCGCCGCACTTTTGCGTCGCTTCCGGGTAACGACGCAAATTGAAGCGATCGACGCAAGCGCGCAGCGTGCACTCCTCCGCCTGAAAGTCCCAGGGTCGCGACTCGAGATCATTGCCAAAGGCCCAATCATCGTTGAGACGATGCCGCACCTTCGCATAGATGGCACTCAGAGTCTTCATGTTGGATTTGCGCCACTGGCGACCCAAGTACTTGGTCTGCATCTTCAATAGCTTCAGCACATACAGCTGCATCATCGCGTGTCGCACCTTGAGCGTCTTCTTCAATATGGGCGCCGACTTGAACACGACTAGCATCATAACGCGCGAGTGCTTCCACTTGATCAGCTTGTTGAGTATGCGCAGCAGATTGATGCAGGAGAAGACATTGCGCCAGGAGTAGGGCTTGTCAGACATCTCGCCGCCATAAACGAAGCTATCTCCACTTAGGTCCGGCTGTTCGCCAATCACACACGACGGAAAGTCCAGCAATGGTATCGAATTCTTCGTGTTCACATACTCTGTAATGGTCTGGTTGAAGAATTTCAGCACCAACGGAATGCAATTGGCGAAAACCAAATGCTGCGACATGAACTCGAACTGGTAGACATGGTTAATCTTGAAATGCTTCAGATAGAGCAGTATTATAGCGGATACAGCCTTCACGATGATCTCCTTGTGGCGTCCCATGTCGACGGTCAACTTCGTTGACTGTGTAGCCGTCAGCGGCATCTTCTTCGGCAACACATCGGCCATGATGTTGATGCTCTCGGTCTTCGACTTGGATGTGGGCGAAGCGGCCAGCAAGACCTTTAATAGCGCAATCATATACTGTGGCAAATTTGGTAGTATCGCTTGGTAGAGTATCTCGGCTGGTGTCAGCTTGATTTCATCCTCGTGCGTTGAAATTGGATTACGTGCGATGTCCTCCTCCTTCTTGATCTGCACATCGGCCAAACTCACGTACATGTGACGCTGCAGCGTCTTGAATCCCTCATGAATGGGCTGCGGCAGACCTGCTAGACTCTCGTGATCGCCAATCAAAGAGTAGCCAATGAACTTGTTGCGCGATATATCCAGGAATTGATCGATATCCTTCTGGCGCACCTTCGGTGTCCATGGCAAACGCGGCGTTATCTGCACAGCCGGCACTGTGACTGGCGGTTGCATGTTACTTGGTTGATTGTTTGGATTAGCTGATGCAGTGCTGTTGTTGCTGTTGCCCGAGGTGGAAGCGGAGGGATCGTCAAAAGGCCGATAGTATTGGGAGAGCTCGTCTTCGCCATTGCCAGACCCGCTTCCTGCACTTGAATTTCCATTGTTGGCATTCGTTCCACCCTCATTGCCAGACATCTCCATGTCGATTTGCTCTGGTTCGTCCAAAAAGCGCTGCTTCATCAGTGAGCGCCTATTTAGAAGACATTCATGAATCAATAAAAGGTAACTATATATTAATATTAAGGTAAACCTACTTGAAGTTCCTTTTCGGATATTGATTCTCTAATATATCCGTTGCTGTTGCGGGCGGCGAACTCGCACGCATGCATTTGGTCACCTCCAGTGTGTCCTCGGTGATCGGATCCAGCCCGACCTTCGCTCTGTACTCATTCTTGAGATTCTTCAGCACATCCATGCCTCCAAGTCCCAGAAGGGAAACCTTCCACAGCAGCAGAACAACCTTTTTCATGGGAAACTGTGGTGCAGCACCACTGCAAAAGCGCGTGATCATGCCCAGCAATTTGACGGCGAGCAGCTCCCCATCGGGCAGTGGGCTGTTGATCTCCTGCACGAATGACTCGGCCAGCTGCTTGTAGTCCTCGCTGCCTTTCTCCCGTTCATCGCGTATTGTCTCCGTTATGATGTACAGTACTGAGAGTATGACTCGGATATCAGTGGAATCAACTAGTGTCACATTTGTTATCTTCACTGCCACAATATCTGGAGAGCATGCTGTTTCGATCTCCATGTTGAGCAAATCAATAAACGAGGAGAACACGCCCAGCTGATAGAGTACGATGACATTGTCGCGAGTATTCTGATGCTGTTCCTCGTCGGATTGCACTTCGGCCCAACAGCCTTGAGCCAGATAGAGAATGCACCGAGCCGCCTGCATGCGGAAGGAACGATCGGAGACTTCCAATTGATCCATTAGTTTCATCACAATGCTGCGTTGCGAGCTCGCGTCCTGTTTCTGCCAATTCGGTGGCAAATCATATAGTTCCATTTGGTCCTCGAATGCCTTAACATTCATTTGGAATTCACTGAACTCAGTGTAGCTGTAAAGTTCGGCGATCTCATTTTGATAGCTATCCACATCGGCGTAAACGAAATCTAGATCGGGGCCATCGCAATTGGCGTCCACGTCGTGAGTATCCTGCTCGAACGAGTTGTTTATAGATGAAAGCATCATTTAGAGGCTGTTTATTCGTTCTTCCGGACAATCTACAACAAATGTGCGTGTGTGTGGTTATGTATGTATATTGTGAATGTGTCTGTACGTGTATTTGTATGTGTGATTAGAAATGTGTATCCTTGTTTGGCAGTACAACTGCAAGGGCGCGCCCTTTTATCACTACACTTTGCCAAAAGCGCGCATACTATTGTGCGTTAAGCACTGCATTTCTTCGTAAATGTTGCAAACATAATTCTTCAACAAACTATCCACAAAACTGAAGCACAAAAGAAGAAAATTTTCATAGTGTGACCAACTTGGAATGCCATTTTAATACCAAGTAGACAAACATATCGATATACACACCTCGATAGCAATATCGATATACTAAGATTACGCCCGCTGCCTCCCCCAGCAGGTATTTATTTGTGCATCAAAACAGTGCCGGCAGCAGTTTAGATTTGATCCCCAAAACAACACGATTACGAAATAAGTAAGCGATATTATCTATTAATAATTGTTAATCAATTGTGAAGTGTAGCAAATTCCATTTGAGAAAAATTGCGTGGCGAAAGGGCACACAGCTGGTTCCATTTATTACCAGTTGTACTTTGTACCCCTCGTGCATATCAGCATGAGCTTGCAGATTCTTATTGGCATAAGTATAGTGCATAGCTGGGATATATCTCCATATACACAGATCAGTCATTTTTAACTTGTGCATCTGTAATTTAAAGAAAATGGCTGGTCGTTCGCTGGTATCCCTTATGTTTGGTGCACTGGCTGCTGCCGTGGGCACCTACATCTACTTCACGAATCAAGTAATTACAACTTCAACTCCATGAACTACATATAAAAACAGTTTAAGCTCGCTACAAGTTTGTATGCATGCACAACAAAATATCGTGTGGGGTACTAATGTTTTATCTAATCAGCGCATTTCTCATGATACTCTGCATCTCTCTACTGCAACATATGAATGGATGAGTCATTCGTAATTTCGATTTCTGTGACCTTCAAGAGTTATGCATTTGGACAAAATGTTCACCCGCTGAGCTAGTTCTTTACAGTGTTGACAAATGATTTATTGCCATAAAAATCTGGATTTATTTCAAGAACATGCTTTTATTTGCTATTAACCGCTTAACGATTTATTAAATTGATATGGCTTATCTATTCAAAGATAAGATCTATCGAATGAGCTTGCTAGAATTCGAAAAATTTGTTATCATCGTTACTCATTCAATTTTGGCATATATTATTAAACATTGATCGGAATTTATTGCTACCTAAGTGAACTAGCTCATTTTTACTGAAATTCTCAGCACTGATACTAAATGCCTGTTCGTAATTGACTGATTGAGTTATAATAGATAATTGTGTATTATTCGTCATTATTTGCAGCCATCTCTCTCGCTTCCTATTAAATATGTATATCAGGCACATGCAAAGCGTTTCACGACAGGCATTCCGGTGCTTCCAATTATCTACAACAAGAACAACAAATCGTAATTTCGGTATAGCTGCAATATCAGTAAATAAATGTCCGCGTTATTGCGCTGTCCTTTTGCCATTGTTTGCGGTTGCCGGCAATGTTGAGTGCAGTACGGATTTAGCTACGAAGTCACATTACTCCACAGCAGCTGCCGTGAGTAGCTAGTTAGTTGTTTGGTGCACTAATAACTAGAGTAGATAAGTCCAACTAATTTTGTCTGCGTCGTTTTATTGTTGCTTGCCGTTGGTCTTCAGCTAAATTATGTTGCTTTGCCTACTATTCTGCTTTCCCTCGATCAATTATAAAACCCTTTCGAACTCTCTTCAAGGTCGACATGTCGGACGGTGATTACAAGAACGCAGCCTCGATCTACGAGTTCAGCGTGAAGGACACCCATGGAAACGATGTCTCCCTGGAAAAGTATAAGGGCCAGGTTATCCTCATCGTCAATATTGCTTCAAAGTGTGGTTTAACTAAAAATAACTACAAGAAGTTGACCGATCTGAAGGAGAAGTATGGCGAACGCGGGCTGACCATCCTGAACTTCCCATGCAATCAATTTGGCTCCCAGATGCCTGAGGCCGATGGGGAGGCCATGGTCTGTCATCTTCGTGACTCTAAAGCAGACATTGGCGAAGTCTTTGCCAAGGTATGTTCAAATATATATATAAATTGAAGTATGGTAATTGAGTTTTCTATTTTGCTTATAGATTGATGTGAATGGCGATAATGCAGCGCCTTTGTATAAGTACTTGAAGGCCAAGCAATCTGGCACCTTGGGCAGCGGCATCAAATGGAACTTCACCAAATTCCTGGTGAACAGGGAAGGCGTTCCAATCAATCGGTATGCACCCACTACCGATCCCATGGACATAGCCAAGGATATCGAGAAACTATTGTAGATCTCCATCACATAGTATATAAGAATTATAAGTATCTAAATGTCTACATATAACTTATACTGTTCTTGGCTTTACCTTATAAACTAGTCCGACTACAAAGTGTAATTGATTAATGGTTCAACATTTTTGCTAATATGTTCTTAAATAAACAGAAACTATGAATTTTATTGTATGAATGAAATGTGTTTATCTATGTATATGTAAATATTTACCTCCATGATGGCCATACGCGCCTGTCTGTAGAGCTTGGCCAAGATGCCGACGTTCATAATGACGCCTTCGCCCTCATTTTTCGGTTTCCGCACCAATTTATAGTGTATCCAGACCATGTCATATTCGTGATTCGTCATAAAATATATAGAAATATGTAACACGGCATAGATATATAAGTATATATATAGGGATAGACTTTTGTTTATGCGTTTGAGAAGTAGCTGAAATTTGAAATTTTGATTTACAAAATATAAATTTGTTTATATACACATATAGAATAGAGACTTTGATTTGCCTACTCCCACAAACATACAACATAATTAAAGGACCCCAGGATATTTGAAGTTGAGTAGGGAGCTCATAGTTATTTCCCCTTTGGCTATTTTCCCACTAGGTGAGAAATAGCGGCTATCGGGACTTATAGCTATATATGAAATGTTTACCTTTATTTTGGGTACACTTCTGCGAAAATCCCAAAAAATATCCTTTCTAATCGATAGTTGCACGCAATCGATGTACCTACATCATCTCTAGGCATTCTCTTTACATTAAATTTTAATTGAAGTGGTTGGCAAGTAATAACTGTAAACATGTAAATATATTCTTTTTTTTTGGTTTTTGTTTATTTATTTAAATAATTATGTATTTGTTTTGGGTGCAATTAATCGTTAAATTAATTAGTATTATTGTTTATGTAAGTTTCATACACATTTATACGCACATGTATAATATATATATTTGCTATTTATATATATATATATATATATTATATATGTTGTTTTTGCTGCTTTTGCCTGTTTAAAACCATTTAACCATCGTCTGCTCTAATACGTCTACTGAGTGCTCGTTTTGTTTGTTGTTTTCTTTGTCTTTTGTTTAATTCAACTCGTAATTGTTTTTCTTTTCTTTTATTTGTTTTGTTAACATATACACACACAATTGTTATAGTTTGTTGTTCTTTTACATATCATATTTAAAGTAAATTATATCAAACTAATGCGAAACGCTTTTCTATTAATTATTTATTTATTTATAATAGTTAATAGTTATGTTTTTTTTTTTTTTTTGTTTTGTTTTAGTTGTTGAAATGTTTTATATGCATATGAGTTGTGAAGAGTGTGTGTCTGTGTGTTTGTTTCTTTGTGTGTGTTTTGTATTTGTTGTTGTTTTCTATTGAACAGAACTTTAAAAATATTATTAAGCAATTGGCGATATATTTTGTACACGCTACGAATATTGCTAAAAAATACCTGCACATTGTCCTCCGTTTTTCTTTACTTCTTGCATTTTTTAAATATTTTTTGTTTTGTTCAATATATGTATATATTTATTTTCTTTGTTTGTTTGTTTCTTGTTGGCAAAGCACTTTGGGCAGGCGCTTGTTTAATTAATAAATATTTGATTGTTTAAATATGTTAATGTTGTTGTTGGTTTAAACGATTCTATACTCTTTCACGTCGAATTTTTTAGTGTAGAGTTTTTTTTTTTTTGCCTATATAATCGTACATAGTTAAATAGTTTATGCAGCTAAGTAATTCCCTTTTCTTTCTTTTTTTTTTTTTTTTAAATAAATAGTCAAATATAATTTTAATCATAACATATTTATATATACGATATACAATATATTTATAGCCGTCTTTAACTTTGACCAAATTAAACAAACATTTTTAACAAATTGTGTGAGAAGCTCTTAATTTAATCGTTGAACTGTTTTGGTTTTTCCATTTTTTCTTTTCTTTTTTTAAGTGTGAACAATTTCTTTTTCAATCAAACAAAAACTTTGCAAATTATTTTTATTGTATATTTTTGCTAAATGTTTTTCTTGTTTTATGTATATATATTTTTTTATTTCGACTACATTTGCTTTTGAAATATGTTTTTGCACATTAATTTATTTAATTACTTTTTTTTTTTATAGATAAGTAGATTGTTGTTCTCTTTTTTTTTCTATATTAATGCAATTATATATATGTATATATTTTTTATTTTTGGATTATACATGTCAATAATTTCCTTTTTTGGTAACTTTTATTTAGGAACAAAAGCTTAGAGTTTTTTTTCTAGATTTTTGTCATGTAGAAACTGAGTTTAAAGTTTTGCGAATGCGAAAATGTTGGGAAGCAACCTGAACCTTGAATAGAATATATATATACATCATACATATATATATATATATATAGCTTTTTATTTGTCTATATATATTTATTTTTGTTTAGTATATGCATGAAATAATGTAACCATAAACAAATTAGCAACAACTTTTAATTTGTCCGGAGCGTCTTCTTAGGATTGTTTTTATTATATTATAATTATGTTTTGTTTATACTGAGTCATAATTCCCTTAAAATGTTTGCAATTCTCAAGTTAATTTTCTTTTTATTTTTATTTCATTTTATATATTTGAAATTTGAAATTCAAAGGTTTTATTTGGCTTTACAAGTAAATGCCATCCATAATTACTTATACGCCCGCATGGGAACCTGCTCCAGCTCCGGCGTCAGCTGCAGCGCCTGTTCCGGTCCCATCATCAACCAGCGCCGATTGTCCGCCGGCAGGTGGCTGCTGTTGTTGCGGTGGTGGTGGTGGCATATACTGCGGATACTGTGGATACTGCGGCGGCTGCTCACCGCCTATGAGGCCCAGCTTATCTGTGAGTTGTTTGGAGAGAGAGAGAAAAAAGCGAGGTCAACAGCATATAAGGTAAATGTGTCCTTAATGATTTGCTCAATTGAATGACAATTACATTGATACGATTACAAATACGTATACGCCATATATAATACACTTCAATTGATTTCTAGAAGGGGCTGGGGACATTATTAAAAAGCTTTGTTATGTTATTTGAAAGCATAATAATGAATTTGTTAGGTCCACATCCGATAAAGCTAAGATTAACTTTATAAAACGTGCCCTCGACTATATACAATTAATATTTAATAATTTAGCGTAGAATATTTCATGTTGCCCAACCAACTCGTATACAAATTTGATTTCAGTAAATCTGATTTCAGTTACATTCAGTCCCCCGTTCAAACTGTTGGTGCATTAAAATTTAAATAAACAATCCATATACATGTATGTATATATATGGAAAATAAAAACAGAACACATTAATTATATTCTTTTGGAAACAACATCAATAAGAGTCAACAGATCATGAAGCACACTCTCAAATGTTTCAAATGATAACGAAATTTGCGCACAATAACGGTAATTCACACACATGCAGATAAAATGATAATCGATATTTTTGGTTGTTTTTGCTGTTGCTTACAGTGTTCGATAGTTTTGTTTTTGCGAATGGTTTGAATTGAATGTGTAATGTTTTCTTTTTTGGTCTGGTTCAATTGCAGTTGTTTTTCAAATTTCTTTGATGTTATTTTGTTGATGTAGTGCTGTTGGTTTTTGGTTTTTTGGTTGTACTTGTTGCTATTCATATTATTTTGTTGTTTATGAGCGTATTTATTGTCCAGTCGCCACGTCATCCGTCGGACTCGGTGGGTCATCGGTCAATTTCTCAGCCAATGGAGTTTTCTCAAGTGTCGTTGGTGGTGGTTCGGATTTGAGTGTGTGGTGTGGTTGTTGTGGTGGTAGTGGTGCTGATTCTGATGCTGTTGCTGGTGCGGATGCATGAACCTGCTGCAAAGCAGGAGATGGCGAAACAGCAGCATCATCCGACATGAAAGGTTCTACGAAAAATTTGTGGAATTGCATTTTTGATACAAGCCATTAAAATCAATCGAACCAATGTTTTTAAAATTACTTCTTATGTGGGTGATTGTGTACTTACTAATTGTAAAAAAATAAATAAATAAATAGCTTTTAAGTGATTTGTGCACCTAGCAATAATATTTGCAACTGAAATATTTTGCTTTTTCTGATTTATTTTCTTTTTTACCTTAAATCATAATAGTTTAAAGAATTTGTTCATTTGAATAGTTCGTATTGGTAAACATAACATAAAGCTAAAAGCTTGCACAAATTGTTTGCTTTTATTTTTATTTCTCTTCGTCTTTCTCTGTAATTGTGTGATAAAAAAGTTTGGTGAGTGTACACAGTAAATGTGGGCGTGGCAGTTGGTGTTGGCTTGGGCGTGGGCGTGGAAGTGGACATGGACATTGGGTGTGGACTTGTAGTGCATAGAAAAATAATCAAATAGTTGGAAAAAAACGTAACAAAAGAAATTAGATAAGAATGCTTTTTATTTTTTTGCAGTACTTTATGCATTTGCTGCTGACCTTGGTCAAATACTCTATATAGATGGTATATATATAATTATGAGGGGCGTGGCGTGACGAGATCGAGTATGTTACAAAGGGACATAGTTACTATCTAGTATGTCAATAAAAACAAAAAGAAACGAAAACAAAAACATAACACTAATTTTACTATTTTACGGACTACGCTATCCATATTCCAATTACAATGAACCAGCACTAGATCCTACAAATTACGGGGTATAAATGAATATCGTAAAGGTCATACTCGAAATATACTTGGCTTTAGCGGACACAGGGTGTTCATGGTGCTCAACCCAAACATATAGAGCAACACATACAAAACACAAAGATACCATAATTACACTAAAAAAGACAAAACACGGCCTTAAATCAAATTACCGAACCTGGTGCGTATTATATATCGTATGGAACCAGATGATGCTGAACATTTTTTAAGTTTTTGATTTTTTGTGGTTGTTGGAGCGCATGATATGCTAAGTACAATTGGATGCAATGGCTCGATGAATCGTTCGATTTCTTATTTTTTGTTATCGATATCGATAAGGCGTCAATTCAAATTTATATTCAATTTCAGTTTTGAAGCGAACGATCATCAAACGTACGACACTTGAACTGTGAGTTTTGCTCTCTACTCTTTAGCAGTTGATTAAATGAGTTTTGAATTTGATATATAGTCGGGTTGATTTTGTTTAAGCATTTGTTTGTAACTAAGTTACATAGCAATTTTTCTTATAGTTAGTTTTTAGCAATCTACATAAAGTTACCTAGAGAAAAAAAAGTGTGTCGGAATAAAAAACAAACGAAACAAATCAATTTAGTTTTGCATAGTTTTCAAAATTATAGAAAATCAAATTAGAGCTAAAAGAGGTTTGAATTATTTATTATAAATGATAGAAAAATAATATTAACATTTTTGGGTTTTGATTGGAGGGGGTGTTAAATTATGTGTACTTGATCTGTGTGTGTGTATATATGGGGTTGTATTCCTGGTTGGGTTATCGTATGTGATGTGAACACGATTAAACAATTTCCGCACGATTAACTTACTTGCTATAATGCCAACGATAACCAGTCCAATAACGCCCATTATGATCATCATCTGCAAAATTAATGAATGCGAATTAATTTAAATTTATCAACTGTCTTCTCAACTCACCTTCAAGTTTTGCAACCAGAACTTTCGTTTTAGCTTGCCAGCCTGCTGCTCGAATTGCGAGGCGCCCTGCTGCAAGGCATCGGCACGATCATCCAGCTCCGAGAGCTTGGCATCACGCTCCAGCACCTTTTCCACATTCGTGCGCATAATGTCTACAACCTGAGTGAAAGAGAAGCAGCAAGTTAATCAAGTGGAATATATGTATATACATACATCATATTTGTAGGGAGAGGGAGGGAGTGAGGAATGCTTACCTCATCAACTTGAGCCTGCGTCTGTTGCAAGCGCTTCTGTGCCGCAATTTGTTGGGGATTGCGTGGTCCGCCCACAATCTCACCATCTCCACCTTCGCCCGCCGGTGGGCCATCAACGGGTGGTGCATCGCCAGCTGCTGCAGCATCCGCCCTACAGATAGATGAGCCACATCATTAGTCATCCAATAATGGCGACTCTAATCAACTCCCCGCGGAGCACTCAAAATGATTTAAGTACTGGTCTAGCTAGGGTTATTGAGTTACACATGATGTGGTAGCAACATTTACAGAAAATACATCTTAATATGCGTGTGTAGGTATGTTAGAGGAGGGGCAAGTGCGCAAGTTCTAGACGAACTACTCCATAGAGCTGGGCACTTACGGTTCCTTATTCTTGTCTTTCTTGCCCATGATTTAGTGTGCGGCTTAGAAAGTAATTAAAATCAAAATCAAACTTCAATAAAAATAACCTTTTTAATCAATTTTACATTTAACATATATATAATGCATTTAATATGCCCATTAGCATCCCAAGAAAAAAAAAGAACAAGGTTTTTGTTTTTTTGCATGACTAACTCATGGGGCACGACAGCTTGTGTTTAAGTTTATCGATTTTGCGGTGCGGTGCGGGAAAGTTGCCATGTGATGCGATGGTATCGGCGGACAGGGGCACGTCCACCAGCGTTGGCCGACGCAAAAGAAAAAGGAAAAATAATTTTGGTGAGAGGTGGCAACGCACACAATAGATCCACAAATATATCGCACTAAGAATTTCAAATTGAACAAATACATTGTTGAGCCACTATTTACATATATGATACGTATTTGCGTGGTCATGCGGCGTATACTTTATTTTGTGTGTGTATACAGTGAAAGCTCTTGCGAGCGAACACCTACATACATACGAGTCCTACAGGCAAACAAAATTAACTTAAGATAGATCCCTTATTAATTTTACAATTAAAATTGTTATTGTTGCATTCCTCGTATTCTATCGATTAACAATTAGCATATTTGCTAGCCATTCGAGTTTGAAAATATCGTGAAATTTCATTGATTTGTATATCTTAATTTCGAATTTCTTTGTGCGAGGGTAAGACAGCGTAGAATCTTTTGTTCAAATAAAAAGTAAGCTAAAGTAAGCACCGGTTCGCGGAGATGTCCGCCTCAAGGGCGCTGTTGATTAATAGACTTCTCACTGTAAAGCCTTTTGTTTGCGCGTAACGATTAGAGAGCAAGAGAAATCAATAATTGCCATTTACTTACATTGCTTTTTGTTTGGGTTTGTTGTTGTTGCTGTTTTAACAGCCGCTGCTGTTATTGTTGTTGTATTAACAAATTTGAACTTTGCCCAGAGTCTTGGACTCGAATTGCGATGACGGCTGACTGTGTCCGTTGTCCGTGTCCCGTGGACTTTTATGCACTTGGCCAAAATGTCTTTCGTTGGGGGTTGCTGCCGGATGCCGGAGGGGAGGTCGCTGAGTGCAGCTAAACTCTGGCTATTCGTTGTTTTTGTTATCGCTGGCAATGCTCTCTCGCTCTCCTCGCTCTCTCTCTCTCTCTTTCCTTGCTGACCGTTAAATTCTCTTTCTCTCTCGCTCGCTCGCCTCGCGCTCTTTGTGAGCTTTTCCTCAATGAAAACGCTCAGCTCCAACACACAGGCAACAAACGGGGAAATAACTGGCAGGCAGATGCGTGTGTGTGAGTGACTGAGAGAGTGTGTGTGTATGTGCGGGTACCACTTGCCACGACAACCTTTTGCAAGCAGCGCTGTGTGTGAAGGAATCCTCTGGCCCTTGTTTTTCAAACTGTAGGATGAATAAAGTATAAAAATAGTTGCATACTATTTTTAGTATTTGTTAGCTTATTCGTTATGTTTATTCTATTGAATTGTCGGCCTCAAATGTCTTTTGCTTATTTAACGCCCACACAAACACATGCACTCATATTTACATACACCCGCACTCACACACTCACATATAGAACTTGGGTGTATTCAATAGTTTCTCAATTTCACATATAGTTTTCTAAAACTATTTATTGCATACTCCCAGGGGCACTTAAAACACTTTTTTGGGCCTTTCAAAATTGATTTGTGAACTTTTCTGATTTCATTTACTTTTGGCTCTAAATTTGCTTAGCTTGACAAAAAATCAATGAAATTTTACACAACACCATTTTTTTGCTAACCCAAATCAAGAGCTTCAATCGAACTGTTTATATATATTGAATATTTTGTTGTTAAACTTAGTAGTGGGATTAACCCAAATTTAGTTGGTATAATATATAATGTAATAATAAATTAAATACATTTGCTTAGCACAAAGAAAATTTTCACTTACGACGTTTTTAGCCAACTGCGAAAACTGGCAGCTTTTCTAACTGTTATGTGTATTTGGGAAAAAGCTCGCACAACATTTAAGGACGAGTACAAAAGCTCAATGAATCAGAACTAACGAGTAGCTTTTTCTTATAGTCCTAACTATATCAACTAACGAGTGGCATTGATTTCTACGACTTTAAGAGAGGCTTCCGGAACTTCGTCTGTATCCAAACACGATACATCTTCAGACAACGTCCTCGGTTGACCTGTAACCGTCTGTCTACTATAAGCTGCTCCTCCACTAGTCCAGCCTTGGTTTGCATGCTGCGCAGCTCCTGTTCCGTAAAGAAATAGACCATAGTGCCATCGCCACGCACATAGAAATTATCCTCCAGGCATTTGCCGCTCTTGAAGCGCAATTGCGCCAGATCGTAGCGTCCGTAGTCCCGAAACATTAATAAACCGCCTGGTTTAAGGTAGCGATAGCAATTATCTAACACACCCTGCATTTTCGATGGCTCTATGGCGGAGAGTACAAAGATCATGACAATAATGTCCTGTGAGTTTTCCTCGAATGGAACATTCCATTCTTCCTGCGTGGCATCCATGACAAAGACCTCGCACCGCTTGTCATCGAATTGCGGTTGACTACGGAGTATCTCGATGGCGCGTGCCGAAAAGTCACAGCCATATACTCTCAGCTGGGTTTCGGTACTGTATTGGAGTATGGGCAAAATGGTATTGCCCACCCCACAACCCAATTCAAAGATGCTGCGTGGTTCTGAGTGCTCGTTGTTCGAAATGGGCGCTAGTTCGGGAAATTCCGTGAAGAGCCAATGGCGATCTTTGAAGAAGCGATTATCGTGTATGCCATAAAACGAGTCCCAAAACTTCGGCGCTTCCGATTGAAAACGTTCTCGCTGATCATCGCTCATCTTTATAGTTGAATTCTTTGCAACAGCTGCTTGGGCAGCTTCCTCCTGCTCTGTATCCCATTCCACGTGGTCCCTGTAGAATACATTTTAGGCATTTATGTGTGGGAGTTATCCGTATTCTGTATATACCATGCATTAAACTCGAACACCTCCCGCGCATCGCTGAGTATGCGATTACCAGCTCCACCCGGTTTCTTGCGCTTGCGGGTGTGTTCCCAAGTTTTGCTGGCAAAGCAACGTTGCAGATATTTACCAGGCGTTGTGCTTATATACATCGGCGTCATCCTTGAGTAAACGTGTGCCAAACTGTGGACGCTTTTCATTGTCAGCAGCATTTTCTATGGGTTCCGTTGACTCGCTGCTCATATTCTCCTTCCTGCGAGGATAATTCCGAAATTAACTTTGTAAACAAACAACCGCGTTGCAGACGACCATATGGCGCTAAGTGTAGCCAGACTTTTATAATATTTTGGTCATATGGCAACATTAGGTTAGGCGAGCGCATCAAATTAGGGTGCGTGTGTGTGTATTAATCGACTAGCCTCCACAACCTATCGGTTAGTATAACAAAACCGCAAAATAATTTCTGTTGTATGCGTTGTGTTGCTGACTGCAGCAAATTGAAACAATTTATAAATACTCAAGCCAAAACATCTGATTAACAAACAAATACTCTTTATCTAAAAGTAGCTTGTGCAAGAAAACATTTCAAAATGATGAATGAGGCTGCTGCACTGGCCAATATGATACCCTACGACACAATTGGACTCTACGAACAGCCCAAGCCCCGTTTCATCTTCAAGATGCCACGGGTGGTGCCCGACCAGAAGTCTAAGTTTGAAAGTGATGAACTCTTTCGGCGTCTGAGTCGCGAGAGCGAAATCCGTTATACGGGCTATCGGGAGCGCAGTATTGAGGAGCGCCAGGTGCGCTTCATGAACGGCTGCCGTGAGGGACACACCGAGACGAGTTTTGTGGCATCTGGCACCAATTTGCAGCTGGTGTTCAATGCTAATCAGAATCCCTACCTGCATGACAAGGAGTGCGATTTTGACAAGGAACACGGCAAGGTGCACATCAAATCCTATTTCATAATGAACGGTGTCTGTGTACGCTTCCGCGGCTGGCTGGATCTGGAGCGTTTAGATGGTGTTGGCTGCCTCGAGTTTGACGAACGACGTGCGATGCACGAGGATGCGATATTGCGTGACCAAATTGATCGCTACAATCAACGGCTGCGTGAATTCGAAGATACTAAGCGCGCTTATCGCGACAATCGCCAGGATGAGATGGAGGCAGTACGTCGAGGCGTTGCATCCGGCGGCATTGGAGTGGGCGCCAGTATGTGGCGGCGTTAGTTGGACTTTTGGACGGCAACAACGCCGTCACAGCAGCAGCAGCTGCAGCAGCAATCACAGCAGTTGCAGCAGCAGCCGCAACAGCAGCATGAGACTCAATACCCTAATACTCAATACTTTATGGAAAACTGAACAGATGAACAAATGCTCTAATCCAAACTTGCCACCAAATGCGAGATTTGAATACGAATACGGATACGGACATGGATACGGATTCGCTTACGTTTAGATTCGCTCGAATAAAATGCTCGTAGACTTAGTTTAGCTTATAGTAAATTACTTAACGTATTCTTGTATGGTATTAAATATAACATTTTAATGTACAATTTTAGTGACGTATGCTAACTATATATATACTAATATACACATACATATACAAAATACATAATAAACGTACACATTATAATTCCGGAAATTTAAAGATGACGCGTTGATTCGTCATTTATTTATTAATAATTAATGAAAATAATTTAATCAAACAATTTACATTTTTAATGGCTGTAGGGTATACCTTATATGTTTTGGAGTTTAGCGTGGAATATTCCAGTTATGATATATAGCATCATTTTATATAAAAGATTTTACTTGACCTGATTCGGCTTCAATTTTGTTTGATCTAGCTCGGGTGGCACTTTTTCTTCTGTGTACAGAAGTTTCGAGAAGCTGAAGTCCTTGAGTGGGACAAAAATCACGGTAAGTGACCTTCGCGCAGCTTGCGATTCGAAGTTCGCACCTTCTCAAGGCCATGCTCAAAGCATCTAGTCAATATGAATTGATTCTGAATTCCTGTATATTTTCATTTATATAATATATATTTTCAGTATCGTTTATATATTTTTGATTAATGTATATTTTATAAACATGTTTAACTCTAGAAATACAAATAAAGTTGCTTGGAAAAGCCCGACATTTAAAGGGTTCTAATTATTGTTTTTCGTTTCCCTTTTCCGTTTAACGGAATTGCAGTGTGGAAATGCGCAGACCGATGCAATCCTTGCCAATTTGACTGACCTCGCACACGGTGCAGAGATTGCCCTTGTACTGGGGATCGTAGGAGCTGCCACAGAAGGGGCAGGTCACCTCGGGCTTGCCACGATAGAGCGGCTTCCAGCTAATGGCGCAGATGTTGAACGGGTTGAACTCCTCATACTCCAGCTGATGCTCATCGACGGGATTCACCTCGCAGGCCTGCAATATTTTGCGCACCTGCTGCGCCACCTCCGGCCGCGGAGCAAGCTCCAGCAGACGACGCGCAAACGATGCGGCTGTCTTATAGTTCTTCAGCTTAAAGAACATATTGAGTGCGGTTCGCAGAGTGAGAATCTGATGGACAGGCTGAAGCTTGCTGTGGGTGAAGTAGGCGGCCATTTCACAAAGACGCTTCTGCTCCTCCAGCGTGGACTTGGGCATGCCCTTGCGCACCGTTTCCATCTTCAGGCCGACAATGTATTCGGCACAGATTTTTAGTAGCTGCTGCGCCTCGGCTGTGTCCAGTTTCGTCTCCACCACCAGCAGCGGAATACTTATCAGTATGGAGTGGAACTTCTCAATGGCCTCGGTGAACTTGCCCGCCGTGGTCAACTGGTAGCCAGACTGCAGCCGGGACACCAGGTCATTCAGCTTGATGCCTAGCGCTGGACGCTGGAGCTTCGGATTGGTTTCTGAGTAATTACGCAGTGGATATCCATTTAACGACTGCAGATTGGGGTTGGCGGTGTAGCTAGTGCGGGAGCAGGCGTAGTTCTGCAAGAAGAGCGTTTTGAAGGGCTTGAAATTGACCACGCCCAGCTGATCGTTGAGCAGGCGGAAGGCACTGTTGAAGGCGCCTGCCTTAACATGGTCGAGCACCAGCTGGGAATTGTTGGCCCAGTGCTGGGCTGGCGATTGGCCTTTGTTGGGCGCCGCATAGTAGTTGCTGTCCAAGGCCGAGGCCTTGATCTTGGAGGCCAGCTCAATGGGCACCACCAGATCATCATCGCCGACATCCCAGCCACCGCCGCCAGCAGCATCATCCTGTGCCTCATCATTGCTAAGTGCATCATGCATCTCCTCATCGCCATCATCATCTTCGCCCAAGCCCAGATCGGCATCAGCGCCCCAGCCATCTCCGCCAGCATTGTGCTCGTCCAGTGCGGCATCCGCGTTTATGTTCAGCGCCTGACGTGCTGTCGCGCTGCTGCTGGCACGCGTCACCATGGCGCCTTCGAAGAAGCCCTTCGACACTGACAACAGTGGCCAATTGGTCTCCAGTTGCTGTATGGGCACTGGAGGCTGCAGCAGCTGCGCATTCGGATTCACCTCCGGCAAGTTGCTGCCCTCTGCACTGATGGTGTTGCCCAGTGATTCTGTCAGCTCATCCAAGCCATGAGTGGCTGCGGTCAAGTAGGCCAGCGATAGTTGTCCACAGTTCTTGAGAATGTTCACGCGTTCCCTGACATCGCCCAGGAGCAAGGCACCTTGGTACTGAGCCGAAACATCTTTGCGTATTTCAGCAATCTTGTTCATTCTCTTCAGTTTGTCCAGATTACCAGTGATTAGGTAGAGGAAGCTTAGCTTGTCGAAGTTCTTGGTGCGTTGATAGCACATCTCGACCACCTGATGATTGCCTTGTAGCAAAGCTGCCTGGCCCAATCTATCCCAGCAATCCTTGTCATCCAATGCCTTGGCCGCCTGCAATGCGATCTCAATGTTACCGCACTCCAGAGCCAAGCCGAAGCGCGTCTTCTCATCCTTGACAAAGTGCAGGGCCACCTCTGGATAGCCCTTCTGCTGCAGATACGCAATGATGCTCTGTCCAACCAGACGAGCGTTGCGCACCATATGCAAAACCTCATCGTATTTGCGCTGAATTAGAGCCAACTTGAATTTGTATTCCGTGGGATCGATGTGCAGGACACGGGTGCGACACTCGCGGTCCAAGCAGAACACCTGGTTGCCCTTGACGCGCGTCAGATAGATGGGCAGATCCAGAGTGCGTATGATGCCGTGATCTCCATTTGTGATGGCATATTTGATATGATTGCTGGTCGTATATATGAACACGCCCGACTCATCCCAGGCGCCCGACTTGACGCGACAGTTCTCCTGCACGGTGCACAAGTACTGCAGCCGGCGATCGCAAATGGTTACCGAATGCTTGCAGAGCAGGGCGACCAGCGACATATCCGGTGACCACACCACATAGCGGCACTTGGCCAGCTTAATGCTGCCGACGGAGACCAAACGCTGCACCTCGTACAGTGTAACATATTCCGGATCGCGTATGAGCAGCATGCCTGTGCCGGCATAGAAAATCTCCTCGCAGAACGTTGGTATCTTCTTGGTCACTTCGTTCTTGAAGTTCTTCACCACCAGCTGCTGATTGCGATCGAGCACAGCGAAACGATTGCGTGCCACCCAGATGGCTGTGATGCCCGAGCTGCGCTTGCTGTCCGATTCGTTTTGACGATCGTTCTCGCTGTCCTTGGGTATCTGGCACAAATCGTAGGTGCTGTTCTCCAGATTGTTGGTGCGCGTGCAAATAAGGACAGCATTCAGTGCCGGATTATAGGACATGCTATAGACAGGCGACTTGCCGGGACGCAACTGCATCACAACCGTATCCTTGGCGGTGGTGAAATCCAACTTGCGCAGAAAGCGATCTTTCACATAATACAACATGTTTCCGTGTACCGCATAAGCAGGACGCTCGCGCTCCAACTTAAAGACCACCATGCCTGCGAAAAACAAATGTTTTAGACCTAATTTTCAATTTACCTAAAGGTTGCAACTCACCTGCATCGTGGCCGGCAGCAAAAAGATTTAGTGTGGGATGTGCTGCCATAATCCAGAAGCGTTCGTTATCACGCCGGAATGTGAACAGACACTGGCGCTTGGTCATGTCCCAAACGCGAATACTGCGATCCTCGCCGTTCGAGATGATCAGATCTTGGCGTGGATGGAACAACACGCAGGACACATTGTTATAGTGACCTCGGCACGTATCCACCTCCCAGGCCTTGTACTCATTCATGCGCCACAGCTTCACGAGGCGATCATCGGCACCTGATACGATCAACGGAAGGGTTGGGTGGAAGCTCGCCCAGTTGACACCGCGATCGTGGCCCTCCAGCACATGCTTGACCACCGCATCAGCCTGACCAAACAGATCGGTGGCACCGGGATGACCCTTAAGGTGCTCATCAAGTCCTCCAGGACCAGGTGCCACATTCTTTTTACGCAGTCCAGATATGTCCCAAACGCGCACCGTCTGATCCAGCGAGGCGGAAACAATTTGATCCTCAGTCGGATGGAACTGGGCACACATCACATAATGATTATGGCCAGTCAACACACAGATGCAGTTGCGCGACTGCCAATTCCAGATGCGAATGGTCTGATCATCGGAGGCACTCAAGATCCATGGATACTCGTGATGGAATGCGACTGTGCGCACATAATCCAAATGGGCCAGCAGCGTGAATATGCAGCGACGCTGCTTATAATTCCACACCTTAATCTTGTAATCGTCTCCGCCTGAGACAAACAGTGGCATCTGTTGATGGAAGGCCACACTGCGAACGGGGCCATCGTGCTCATCGAACTTCTCCAGCAGCGTATGCATGCGGTAGTCCCATAGCTGAATGACACCACTGTGCAAACTGGTCAGGATCCATGGACGTTTCGGGTGAAACGAAAGACCCTTCACACGAGCCGATTTGGACTCGAAATTGGTCAGCATTGTTGCAGTTTCCTTCACTGTTGCTGTTGCTGCCGTGGCGATGTGTTAACTTGTAGTCGGCTTTTCTTTGACGTACACTTACGCAGTCTGTGCCAGGCACTTTCTTGTCTAGAATTACACAACAGCAATTGTTAGCATTTGTAGTGGATTATGTGATCATAAATAAACATATACAATTAATTTATTTCATGGTTTTATGTAAAAACACACACCAATTTTACAAAATTTTCAAGTGACACGTCAATTATCTTCTTCTATGCAGCAGCAATTGTAGAGTTGTCAACGCCCAAGAGAACAGCTGCATATATCGATACGACATATCGGTACCCCATCGTTACCAATCGATATCACAAACATACTTCGTTACGATATTCGCTCACTTGTTTACAATTTTGGTGTTTATAAAATGTAAAAGTTCAATTAAAGCAAAATGACACTGGCACACCGCGCGCTTTTCACATGGTTTATAGTTTTAGTGTTTCTTATACTGCTCTGCTTAAGACTAGATCCACGCACAACCTGGAATTGGTTTGTTACCTTCACACCACTCTGGTTCTTCGACTGCATTCTTATAATTTACGTGCTCATCAAATTTATACGCAAATGGCGTAATTTGAATCGCCTTACTGACCTGCTCTCTCTCTACAAATGGAACATTGTGGGTGTATGGCTGACGATAACTTCTCAGGTGATGATCTGCATTACCCTGGAGTATCCACAACAGATACCCATCTATGTGACCATGGCGCCTCTGATGTTGCTCCTCTGCACTGCCATCGTCTATGTAGGTGGAAAGCTGAGAAAGCGCGAAAGCTGGCACCATTAAACAACAACTATTTATGTATTTATGTATATATTAAGTCTAATTGTAATTCATATTAAAAAGAAATGAAATCCAGAAATGCAAAGCGAGTTCATTAAAATCCGTATTTGCTTTGTGTGGCTCGACGTGTCTGCCTATTGGCCGACCACATGGCCTGCAGTTCAGCTTCGTTCGCCTTCGCCTTGTGTGCCAGGTATGTGATTTGATGTTTACGTCTTGTGCCCGCCACTGGCTCCTCGTCTGTCAGCACACCCGTTGGCTGGTATGTGGTGGCCGAGGCCAGAGCTGTACGCATCCATTCCTCACGATCCGGCATCACTTGATCGCCGACTATGTCAATCACTTGCATTTCCTTCACCTCCTTACGTCGCCTCTTAGCATTCTTGCCCACCAGTGCGTCCATGGCCTCAGCATTCAATTGCTGATGGTAGCGTTTCTTAGCATGTTGCAACTGCTCTGATTCCACCTGCATCGCCTCCTCCTCAATTGCCTTGCGTTCTTCCACCTCCGTCAAATACTTAACGCTAGCTTCTTTCATTTTGGCTGCTCGCTTGGCCACCAAGGCGCTAATCTCGTTGCTGCTCACCTCTGGCAGTTGCTCTTCGCTGTTCAGTGAGAAAAAGTCACCAGAATTGGCTACCTCCTCCTCATCCTCGCTGTCACTGACGCTCACCAGCGAGACAGCTGGCTTGGAAGACTTGGATGGCTTTGCAGACGGGGCTTTAAGTCCATCGACGCCTTCGGTATTGTGAGCAGCGCGTCTTTGTTTAACAGTATCTGGTACGAAAGCTGATGAGGCACTGACTCTTGGAATATTCTTGCTCGGCTGTGGAGCAGGCTCGTCTTTACTTGCTGGCTTCGCTGCCACGGACTCTGTTTTTCTGGCGAAATCCCGCTCAGATTTAGCTTGTGGTAAAATGCTCAGCAAGCCGCAACCTTTTGTAGACTTGAGTTGTGGTTGTTTGTTCTTCAGCTTCTCTGCCATTTCCTTGTCCACATCGGCATAGTCTCTGAGAGATGGTATACTAATCTTAACGCGTTCCCTGGCAACAGCTGGCGGTGGTTTTTCCAATGCTTCGCTACCTGCAGGAACAGCCTTTTTGTGCAAGAACTCATCGTCCACTTCTTCTATAATGGCGGTAACCTTTGCTGCAGCCCTTGGCATTGGCAGCTTGGCAAAGGCCTGCGTCACTTGATCATCCACCTTTTCCTGTTGCGGATTTGGGCCAGCAGCTGCTTTTGGCTTAGGCAGGCTAAGATGTAGCCGACCCGTAGTGTTCGCTTTCAACTCCTGTAAGGACACTTCTTGAGGTATATAGTCATCGTCGTCGTCATCACTAATATGTCCATTGCTCACAGTTGCCTTTACTTCTGGAGCTCCATTCTGTGTCGCAACGCTTGGCTTTATTAGTTGTACTTGCATAGACGTAGAGTCCTCATCATTATCTGATTCCTCATCACTGCTTGCCGCGTATGCAACCAGAGACATAGTTTATGATCCTTTTTAAAGTGAACCTTACAAAATTTGTTTGAATAAAATCCAAATTTCTTGATGTGCGTTGTGTGTGAATGTTTTCAATAAAACATATCAGCTGTTCGTGTACATGGAACACCCTGTGGCGAATAATAATCGCAGGGCAATAAAACGGTATGGCAATGCCAAAAATGTTTTGTCTGTTAAGATTTAAAAATATCAGCTAGCGACTTTTTTCAAGAATAGATTTTATTGGCAAGAGTTATAATTGAACACCTGGCAACAGGTACAGGTACACTATATGATGACTGCAGCTGCTAACCATAATCATAAAAATTTGAAAAGTCAGGTAGCTATAGCTGAAGCGTAACCATATAAATAAGATTTCTGGACTCACCAATGATCAGTATGAATTTACGTCTGGAGCTGTTAAGAGATCAGAAAATGCATCATCATCCGCACCAGTTGCCACCATATGAAGCAATGGGACTCTATGAGCAACCCAAGCCGCGTTTCATATTCAAAATGCCACGCGTTGTACCGAATCAAAAGTCCAAATACGAATCGGATGAGCTTTTCCGGCGACTGAGCCGAGAGAGCGAGGTGCGATACACGGGCTACCGGGGACGCGCCATAGACGAGCGTCGGATGCGTTTCGTCACTGACTGTCGCAAGGGCTACGCTGAGCTCTCGTTTGTCCCAACGGGCACCAATCTGCAGCTTTACTTCAATGCCAATCACAATCCCTACGCCCAGGAACAGGAGTGCGATTTCGACAAGGAACGCGGAAAGGTGCACTTGCGTTCCCATTTCATTATGAATGGCGTTTGTGTGCGCTTCCGTGGCTGGTTGGATCTGGAGAGATTAGATGGCGTTGCCTGCCTGGATTTCGATGAAGGTCGCGCCCTACAGGAGGATGCCCAGCTGGCGGAACAGATCGAAAGCTACAATCAACGCATGGCTGACTCGAAACGTATGTATACACCGCCACAAGAGGCGATGTTACGTGGTCCTGGACCTGGTCCCGGTCCCGGTCCAGTTCCAGGAGCTCCAATGGGCTGGTGAAACTAGCTTGGACTCGATTTTATGAATTCTTTAGCTTTACTATAGCATTTACGTTTAAAGTCTTAGCTTATATTGATCGAAAATAAAAAAGCATGAATAAGAATTATTAAAGTGTTGTATCAAGAACAAATCCTCATCTGCATGAGAATCACAGAGTTCTATATACTTCGTTCAATTTAATTTGAACTCTTACTAACTGCTTTCTTTGAGTGTTTTTTGAGTTGCTTTGCAGCCCTGTTGCCATTGTTTCATAAGGGTTGTTACACGGGGTCTTTGGCCTTAATTACACCTCGTAACTTCCCAAGGGGGGAACCACCCCAAAAAAAAAAAAAACTCGTTCCAGCTGCGAGTTGACTCTGCTTCACACTTTCCCTCTCTTGTTCGTTCGCTCTCTCACTCTCTGTCTCTCTTTTTCACTCTCTTATGAGCTGAGGGCGCTTTCCTTATGAATAACAACCCAACAGCCCAACAGCCCACTCTCCCCTTTCTCTCTCTCTCTATCGCTCTCATTTTGATCTCGTTTGGCATTTGTGAGAGCGACAGAGAGAGGGCGAGAGCGGGAGCATATTGATTTTCTGGCACTCGGCCTTTTGGGATGCTGCTGATAGAAATTTTGCAACTGGTCGATTTTGTTTTTCAGTCTCAGTTTAAGTAGCAATTCGAACGCGTCTGTGCGTCCACACGAAGCAAACGAAAACTGCCTAGGGAAAGCGAGCAAAAATTGTTTATAGAAAATTATACATACCACACAAAGTGTTTTCGCCCAAACATTCAAATTTTGAATTTCATATAACTTTGGGTTTTGTTTTTGTGTGTTTCGGTGTGCTTTGTCCGTCGTGGTCGAGTAAGAAGCTGCGACGTGCGCTAAATTTAGCGACCGGTGTATTATAGGGTGTTGTATGCTATATGAATTCGAGTCCCAGTATCATCTGGCCACGCCTCCACGCCGCCGCCAACAGCCAGCCGTCAGCCGCCGCCTCTTCTCGCTCTCGCACGAGAAGCGCGCCCCAAATTTGTGATTTCAAAATAGTATTCATACAAATTATGTGCTCAACCCAGCGAGCAATCCAATAACAACAACAAGATATTATAATAATTAGTAAATATTATAGACAGTTGGGCTTTTAGTGTCTGTGAGTGATTTAAAGTCAAGCACTATAAACAAAATGCCAGCCTCGAATACGATTGTGCTCAAGAGTTTGTCCATATTGCTGGGCCTGTTTTTCATATTTGTGGGCACGCTGAAGCTGACGCCGCATATTAGCAAGGATCTCTACAAGGATCTGGTAAGGATGAAAAATTATTATATACATAGACAAATATATGTATACGCGGTTATATCACATTGTTTACCTTGAGTCGGCATTTCGGGAGCGGCAGCTCATCGATTTTTCATGCCGAGCTGAAACGGAATTTAACCACCAAAACATATCCTCTTTCATGTATAACGGGTTTCTTATATAACTGGGTCAGCTTTGTAGCAGTGGGCTGAGCGGAGAGTTTAAATAATAAATAAGTTGTCTAAGCAAATGAGTTTTGTTGGGCTAAGAGATACGAGCTCTGGTACAGGGTAGGATTAGGCATTACTATGAGATATGCTTTAGCGTTTTTGTATTCTACTTTGAAATAGAGAAACTGTAAGCTGTTATTATTATACAATTTTTGGGCTTACGTTAATAGCTGAGCTTCCTAATCAAAATTGGGACTTCATTCTACTAACTAGATCTAGATCTGTATAAGTCATGATTTAGTACAATGACAACATTCTTATAAATATAACAGATTATTTTTAATGAGTTTTATTAAAAAATGTTCAAAAGTTTTTTAAGTCAGCTGTAGCCATAATTTTAGCCAAAAATATAATTGAAATACTCAGGAAATATTACGGAAATTCTTAAAATGATGACAGACTAATAGAATCGTCTAGCTGCACCATTGAACTCGACCTCATCAATGCCAGGCGGCTGGCCTTCATGACAACTTTTTTGAAAACGCAACGATCTTCAGGAATATTTAGATATATATAGAAATATATATCTCACAGAAATAAGTTTTTATCAGCCAAACACTTTGTAGTTGTGTTCATAATAAGTAGATGACGCCAAAACTGGACCACATTTTTAGCTATACTTATAAATATGTATGTCTTCTAACTCTCTGGACTCTGCAAAAATGATGAATTTGAATACCCTGGCTCCATTGAAAATGGGAATTTAGAGTATGAATCTGTTGCAGAAATGTATGTAACAGGCCGAGAAGGCATGATAGAATATATTTATACGACGAACTGAGTCCATATATGAATATATAACTATGCTCCTCTATAGATATTAGACATTCACATTAGATATTCACATTAGCTGCATAGGTTCCGGTGTTCATTTTTGATGTGTATATATGTATATATATATTCAGGGTATATCTTAGTCGAGCATTCCCCACTAGAGCAGTCTTACTTGTTTCACATGTAATCAGTGCTCCATGGAAATTAGCAAGCATCACAATGCGTAGGCGTTCGTTTTTGTTGTGTAAATAAATTTGCTGTTCACGTGCTTATATATATATGCGTATGTATGTATGTACATATATGTATATAGCTACATAAAATATAGAAACAATAAGCATTAATGTGATTTGCTCTTCTTTTGTTTACAAGTCTCTTAAAAAAGAAAACAAATTCTAGATTTTATATTAGGAAATTTTTGAAAATATACAAAATGAAATATCTACAAACACATAATTTGTATTGTATACTATATAAAGTAATTTGCTGTGGTATTTGGCTTACAGCACGTTTTGTATTTGATTTGTTGTTGTTATTCTTGTTGTTCTTTTGGTATGGTATTTGATTTGCAACGCTTTTCAATTTATAGCCCAAGCGCAGCTGTTGTTATTATTTTTTGTTGTTGTTGCAATGGTTTAGCCTTTTTAATTACACCTTCGTGTTGAGAACCGCAAATGGCGAATGCCAAACAAAATAAAATGAAATAAATTCAAATAGAAATTGAAATTGCGAGTGTGTATGACAAACAACATTTGGGTTTGCGACTTTTCTTCTTTTTTATAAAAATAAACATATTGCATCGCCTGCCATCATACGGAAGGAGAGAGAGAGAGAGAGAGAGAGAGAGAGAAATGGGCTAAACTGAATGAATATGGCTGTGTACATATATGTGAGTGTATGTATGAATGTGCGTATGTGCTTGTACTTGGCGAATGAGTTCTGGCTAAGTGAGCTCGTCATTTAGGAGCAAGTGCCAAAGTGAGGATTGATGTTCGAACTATTTGCGTAAGCAGAATATATGATAAATGAATAAATTGTAGCTATCCAGGAAACATCTCGGATATATAGAGCTGGCAAATTAGTGCTGGCTAAGTGGGAGATATAAAAGAACTTGAATAAATCTCTGAATAACTAACTCTTAGACTACCCTCGCCTTGCAAATCTAATTTAATTTTCGTTTTCCATTTCACTTACCCTTGCAGCGCACAGAATACGTGAAATATGCCAAGGTATTTCCGTTGACGGCTATGTTTGGCATTAAGATACCCTCGAAATGGTATCGACGCACCGTTGGCATCTTGGAGATTGTGTGCGGCCTGGCCATGGCATTAATACCCTATCGTAAGTAGAGGAAATAGTACGCCTTACCAATGCATATGAAACATTTCGACACTCTCATCCGCAGACAAGATCAAGAATGTGGCGAATGTGCTGCTGCTGCTGCTGATGCTGCTGGGCATCTACCAGCATTGGATGGTCAGTGATCCCTTCGAGCGTTCCGGACCGGCGCTGGTGTTCACATTCATGTTGGGCGGCCGATTGGTCGTCTGGTATCAGACCAGTCGCAAGGAGGCCGCTGACCTCTCGGCCGTCAATGCTCCGCAAGCGAATGGGCTCAAGCAGGAGTAGATAATGCCACGGATAACTAGATTTTTGATCGTATATATAGTCGGAATCATTAATTCAACTCATAGACGCACTTGTAAACAGCTTTCTTTTAGCACAATTAGTTGAAATTTTTCGAGCTCAATTGGCGACCTTAATACATAACATATAATACAAGCTATTAACGAAACAACTCTCATTTATAGTTATAAATTAAATCAAATTTTTTATATAGAATAAAACAAAATTGAAACGATTCTTTTTCACTTTGGTGCCAAAGAATACACAGAAATACATACTCGTATATATATAAATAATATACATAAACAAAAAGCGAAAAGTGTTCAAGTTATAAATATTAATAAACGAGTTATAGTATAGCTATAAAAAGACAAAGACCAGAATCCTTTTGCAATACGGCACTCATGTTGTAGTTGTCGCGGCCATCAACATTTTAGCAACAATTTTAATAAATTTTTGAATAACTCATATTCATACATACACATATACATATATATAATGCTGTTTTAAACTATTATTCAACATCAGTCGTCGTATTTCGGGTTTTCTTTCTATTTTACGTCCAATAAGCATGGCCAGCAAATTCTTCAGAGATTATTAATTTTGTGGTTTCAACGGTGCACGTGCTCCAAGCTTTAACTGTGTGGATGTGTGTGTGTGTTTGTGTGTGGGGTTAGTGTACTTTTAGGGTATCTTATTCAGCGCCAGTGGTGAGCAGCTTCAAGGCCTTCTGCAGATTCTCAATTGCTGTCTTCACATCATCATAATTAAGGGCGCTGCCTGCGTACTTGCAATACTTCTGGGCGGTAATCATTTGATCGGGTGTTATATGAACTGGCACAGCCGGCTGGAAAATTGCGGCATTCGGTTGAGCGGGGGGCACGTATGGCTCAAAGCCACCTGGTTTCTCTTCCTCCACCGGCGGACTGGGCAATTTGTTCGGATTATTTAAAACCTCCTCGACTGTGGGAGGTGTTGTTTGTGGAGCTGGCGAGGAGGGCTCGACGTTATCCGACTGCGAGTCAGTAGATGGCTCTTCGGGAGCTGTCACATTGGTGCCGGCGTCATCCTTGACACCAGCTGGACTTTCGCCATTTAGCTCTGCAGACTCGTCATCTGGGAAGGGTCCGGGTATGGGAGTCTCGCCGTTCTTCAGACAGTTGTGAATGTAAGCAGCCTTGTACTTGGCGTATTTACGATTGTGAAGCGCCTCCTCGCTGAGCTCTCCAAAGGTCAGCAATATGTCGTAGAGAACACCACTGGAATAATATGCCTTCACGACGTTCCTGACAATATAAAGGGATTAATGTGACAAATTCATATAAATTGAACTTCCACTTACTTGCCAAAGTTCTCCTCGCGATCCTGCTTGTCGGCATATAAAAATAGTTTTAGAGCATAGTTCTCAATGTGCGCCTGGGCAGCTATATCGTTGGTTATTGCCTCGTTATCTGCATGCGTCTTCTTCATCTGCTCCAACCAGTCCATAATAGCTGTGAGCCCAATCAAAACAAATAAAATTATAGATGAGTCATCGGTGCAAAAGAATCATATAATATAATCTCTGTGCGCTTACCTAACAGCAATTGAGTCTCCTCTGCGCTCTGAGATGACGCTTTTAAGCCAATTTGCAGCGCACTTTAGAATTAATTAACAAAAACATTTTGCTTATGCGAAATTTACTGGCAGGGAAACCCATCGCGCATCTACTTACTAGAGCCTTGCCCAGTAGGCTATGACAATGTCACGCGAATCATGCTCCTGGGCCAGCTTCAGAAAGTGCTGTATGGACTTCAATGAGTTCGGACATGGGGGAAACTCCATCTTTGACGTGCACAATAAAATTCTATCCAATAAAATTCCAAGCTATTTCTTTGAACGCAGTAAAAAGATTATTGTGAATGACAGTGTTGTCAGAAAGACTTATTGAGAGCTGTGTGACCAGCTGTTATTTTTAAATATGCTGTAAACATGTGTGGTGACACTGGCAGGGCTGCAAGAGAAAAACAAATTCAGGTGAGGGAGTCGCTCAGTCTTTAAACGCCGTTTCTATCAAGTGGTTAGTAGCACAATGAGTTAAGAGAGCGTTGCCCATAGATGTTATCAAGAATAAGCGGCGTACTTTGCACTTTGGCCTGCTCCTAAAATATAACTTATAATTGCATTTATCCTTTAGCAGCCGCATCATGGCACTCTCAAAGCCACTTTATTCGCTCTTCGGCAGCTATTTGGAGCAGCTTTTCAATCATCCAGTGCGAACGAAATCCTTAACAGCGTAATTATTGATGGAGCTATCTTAAACGGGATTAACTAATCTAAAGAATTTAATTTCCTGCAGCTGCTGCTTGGCCACCACGGCAAATGTTACCGCTCAGCGTTTGGCGGGCGCAAAGAAGCTCAACCAACAAAGCCTCTTCGCTTATGGTCTATTCGGCCTGATCTTTGGAGGCAGTGTGCCGCATTACTTCTATCAGACGGTGGAGCGCTTGTTAAGCCATGATTTTCGTTTCA
This sequence comes from Drosophila arizonae, assembly GCF_054131065.1. Taxonomy (NCBI): domain Eukaryota; kingdom Metazoa; phylum Arthropoda; class Insecta; order Diptera; family Drosophilidae; genus Drosophila; species Drosophila arizonae. The sequence goes on along the minus strand of NC_142924.1, from coordinate 1,586,475 downwards.
GAAAATTCTTTATATTCCTCTTCGAGCGCTTAGGCTATACGCCGCTTTATCAGTTGCTCTCGCTATATTTCCTATCGATCTTCGAGGTGAGTTTTGAAGTTTAGGGAGATGGATAAGATTTAAGTAACATATTTTGTCTTGCAGGGCAACTCGCACAGCACAGCTGTTAAGAATCTGGAGAAACTCTATTGGCCCGTATTGCGCGCCAATTGGCAATATCTGTCGGTGTTCGTCTATCTGAATATTGCCTATGTGCCGCCCATGTTCCGTTCCATTAGCATGGGCATCATTTCCTTCATCTGGGTGGTGTTCCTGGCACAGAAGCGACGTCGCTTCCAGGAGAAACAAGCAGCTGCCAAGTCCACATAAACGCAACTGCCAACTGTTTATCTAAATATATATCTGTGTCTTTATCTGCGCCTCAAAGGTTCTCAAGCGGGAATAACTTTGTTTTTTTATATATGAAATGTGTTTGCTTATATATCTGTGAGTGCTTGTGAGTGTGTGTGAGCGTGTATGTGAGAACTCGAGGGCCGGTCTTATCATCTGTGAAATTCAAGCTGAAAACCTTAATAATTTTTAATACTTTTTTATGTACAATAAACAATGTTTGCATTTGAAATGGCAACAAATAATTTTATTTAAAAACGAAGCTTAGAAACTAGCAAATAATTCGAGTATATTCGATTATAATTAAAATCAATGATCGTCTCTACAATATTGTTTAGCTACTGAGAATCGCAAAAAGGAAAATCCTTTACAGCTTAGTCTTAAGGGCATGTGTCTAAAGGAAAACAAATCTTATACTGCACAACAATTAGCCTAGACATATTATGTAGAGATTTCTATAAATTGTTGCTTGCATATTGCGACTAGGGATGTTTGACTAGTTGAGATTTACTTAGAGTAGGCGGGGGATTTCCCCTTCTTTTGCTTTACAGTTCGCCGCACATTTTGCGCAGCGAATCGGTTAACACTCAAAAGGCAATCGCCGAAGGACTCCGACTATTGTGCATTGGTGTGCCAGCCATGGGTGAGCCCGGCGAGCTGCCGCGGCTGAAGCAACTGGAGCAGCAGCTGGAAGCATCGTTGTCCACATGCTCGTCGCCGTCGCCGTTGTTCATGCCCTCCCCAGACGCCTTGTGGTGGTGATAGGGTATAGGTCGCTTGCGAGCGCTGCAAAATAACAAGTTTCCCTGAGATTAGATAGAGTCGAATAATCGCGATTCCGCTACAACAAAATAAAAGCCGCACAAACTTACCAAAAAACAGAAAATCATTTCAATCAATTGAAATCATAAACTAAATCCTTTAAAAGAAAATCAAATAATATACAATTTGGCATTGATATAATTTATTTTTGTGCTGCGTGTGCTGGAGCTAATTGGACAAGTAATTACAATTATAATCAAAATTGAACAAAGCACACGAAATAAAGTAAGCTACACATACGGAATATACAATGAGAGAAATATATATGTAAATGATAATTCCTGAGTTAGCTGTAAGAAAAGAAAATTATTAAAAAGAAATCAAATCAAATCAAATCAAATGAAGTCAGGTAAATCAGGTGCTCTATAAAATTGGAAATGAAAATGCAACTGAAGCTGGATAACCTGGCTAACGTCTCGAGCTGCGTGGCGAGCGACGGCTACAAAAAAATTAAATTAATTTAATCAAATAAATAGATTAAAATCAAATAGATACAAAGAATTTAAAATGAACCTTGCAGAGTAGGCAAGCAAAAATGATGATATAATATAAGAATTGTTATGCTTAAAAATATAAAATAAAATAATAATAGGGCCAGTCAAAATATATTGAGATTTGGCACTCTCACTCAGATTAGAGAGATGGACGGACTTGGCACATAAATGTAGCTTGGCATATATATACTTTATGGGATCTGCTATGCCATTTGTGCAGCCAATTAAAACGACTACTCTTTGCTATAGGATAAGCCTCTGGGGAGACCCTCAACTATGCTGAAATTTTATCAAATTAAAATTATTTGAAATAGAACCGGACAGGCGGAAAGATATGGCTATATATACACTCTATATATGTATACAAGATAAGAGGGCATAGACAGAAACAGGTATGGTTCTACGAGTTATATATAAGATATACCCATCTCTTATACACAAGACTATAGTCTCAATATATATATAATATAGTTAAGAAACTTATACAAATGATATCACTCTGCAAGGTTCATAAAACTAAATGGAACTGAAAGAAGGAAACATGTGCATTAGCGGCTTCTACCTCGTGATGCGACGCCTGTCTAGAAAACTAGGCGAGCCGCGACGTCTGGGTATGGATGGTGAGCGTGAGCCGGTTTGTGATGAGCCCGAGCCGCTGCTCGAGGAGCTGCCGGAGCTGCTTCTTGATGAGCCGCTGGAGCGTGATGAATGCGAGCCGGAACGGGATCTAGAGCTGCACGAGCCGCTGCGACTGCTCGATGAGCTATAGCGACTGGATACATAGAGAGGGAGAGCGAGAGATTAGGTAATTATCCAAGGCTTTCTATTTGAGGACAACTTACGATCGGGAGCGACTGCTGGAACGATGATGCCGGCTGTTGCTCGTGCGTCGCTTGCTGCGACTGTGATCGCTGCGACGCGAACGACTGCGACTGCGTCGAGCGGCGCTCTCCGCTGCTGCCACCGTTGCTGTCGACACCTTGGAGACGATGGCATCCACCAGAGTGCTGTCGGCGAGTGCGGCGACTAAGGGCTGTGGATCGTGAATTTTGAAGGGTTTTATAACAATTTTCGGTTTCTGTTGCGGATTATGATGATGATAGCTAATACTATTGGTCGCCACCGCAGCGGCCGCTGCAGCCGCATTGAAGCTGATGCCGCCAGTGCCGCGCCCATGCTGAGCCGGATGGCCGAGCAGGGCCAAACCAGCTGCAGCTGCGGCAGCCGCAGCAGCGCCGGCGCCACTGCCACCCAATGACAAGAGACCACCGCCATGTCGCCCATGATGATGATGATGATGCACATGATGGCCACCAGCGGCGGCGGCTGCCAGCAGCGCATGCTGCGGCCCATGGCCATAAATATTGGGATTGTACATGCTAAGACTACGCGTTAGATGGTGCTGCTGCTGCTGATCCCGCCGGCTGAGCAACGGCTGCAAACCACCGTTGTTGCCGCTGTTGTTGCCGTGGCTGTTGTGCTGATTCTTGCAGATGTTATAGTGCGTGGCGGTCAGCAGGGGCCCGTGGTTGAGCCGGTTCGTTGTGCGATTGTAGGTGCCGGGCGTGCCGGCCAGAAAGGGCAGCGCATTGTTGTTGGGATTGTTGCTAGCATGATTAGTATGAGAAACACCACCGGGATTGAGAGGAACACCACCACCACATACATGACTATTGTTATTGTTATGGTTAGTATTGTGTCTACTGTTGGGATTGTTATTCAGCGTGCGGTTATGAAAGATGCGCTTCGTCTGTGGATGTTGTTGGGGTCTGTGATTGAATTTGGCTATTGTTGTTGTTGTCGTTGCTGCTGGTGTTGTTGCTAACGTTGGGTTAATTATTGCAGTTGCAGTTGCAGTTGCTGTTGTTGCTGCTATTGCCGTCGGATTGGCTGGGCTCTTGGCACCACCGTTGGCCGCCATTTGGGCCGCTTTGCTAATTGGCGGCGTACGCGGCTCAGCTGCTGTCGCGGGAGGCGGCGGCGTTGTTGTCGTTATCGTTGTTGTTGTTAGAATAGTAGATGATGTGGTTGTTGTTGTTGTTGTTATTGTTGGCATTGTCAGTGGGTTATTAATCAAAGCGGTCACATTGTTAGCAACAAGAAATTCACTTAGCGAGTTACGTTTGGTGGTGGCCAGCACCACATTGTTAGTATCGCCACTTACTTCGCTGCCAGCGTCCGCGTCCTTGGCATCGCCGATCTTTTCCAATGTTTTCATCTTCTGCTTGGCCTTGGCCGCAATGCCCGACTTGAGCTGCTCGAGCATGCGCAGCTCCTGCTGCTCCTCGCGCTCGCGCTTCGACTGCTGATAATCCTCTAGAGCTGCAGCGCTCATCTCTGTCTCCTCCTCGGCGCCATCGTCGCTCTGGGCACGCAGGCGGACGATGGGCGTGGGCTTCGTGTCTTTTGACTTGGACAGCTGCCGCTTTTTGTCCTGCAGAATGTCCTGATACCGCTCGGGATTGCGCTCAGCCGGGGAATAGCGCAGCTCTGAGGAGCTGGAACTTTCGGAGCGACGTTTGATCTGTCTGGGACTTGGCGTACTGCCCTTGTCCTTCACCTTATCTTTCTCCTTTTTGAGAGCCTTCGACTTGGTGGGCGTGCCCCAGCGTTCGCGCTTCATGTGGCTGCTCTTGGACTGCTCGCGCTGCCTTGGGCTGTTAGGCTCGCGCTTTACCTGCTCGGGCGTCTGGCTACGGCGCCGCTTTCTCGGCGTGGGCGTGCCTGGCTCGCTGTGGGAGGAACTGCCACTGGAGCTGGACGACGAGGAACTCGAGCTGGACGCTGCGCGTTTGCGCTTCGTCTGCTCAAGCGCCACCATCACCGACTTGGTGCCCAGTATATCGTTCACAGTATCCTCGGCGGCCTTGAAGGGATTGAAAGCGGGCGCTGACGCCGTCTTCTTCGATGCTTCCGGCGAGCGAGTCCGTTGCTTACTGACTAGCGCGGGCGAAGGTGTTCGCTGCCTTTTATGCGATCGGGAACGCGAGCGGGAATGACGACCGCCACCTCGTTTCGGCTGAGAGGCTGAGCGACGATCGCGCCTACGATCTTTGCCGTGCTCTTTGACTGCATCGCCCGAGCGCTGGTTGGACTTGGGTCGCTCTTTGGAGAGCTGTCGCTCCTTTGAGCGCAGTCGCTCTCTCGAACGGTGACGATCTTTGGAGCGCGCACGTTCCTTTGATCGTTGCCGTTCTCTTTCCCTTGACCGTTGTCGCTCCCTCTCCGTCGAGCGCTGTCGCTCTTTCGACCGCGGCCTGTCCTTTGATCTTTGTCTCTCCTTGGAGCGCACTCTCTCCTTTGATCTCTGCCGCTCCTTGGAACGTGCCCTCTCTTTTGATCTGAGTCTCTCCTTGGAGCGCACTCTCTCCTTTGATCTCTGCCGCTCCTTGGAACGTGCCCTCTCTTTTGATCTGAGTCTCTCCTTGGAGCGCACTCTCTCCTTGGATCCAAGTCTCTCTTTAGAGCGCTGCCTCTCCTTTGATCTCTGTCGCTCTTTGGACCGTTGCCTTTCCTTTGGACGCTGTCGCTCCTTTGATTGCTGACGCTCCTTAGACTTATGTCGCTCCATGGATCGTGCTCTGTCCTTTGACTTGAGGCGCTCCTTGGAACGCTGACGCTCCTTTGATCTATGTCTCTCATTGCGCCTTGTTTCCTTCGAGCGCTGTCGCTCCCTCGAGCCCAACCTCTGCTTGGAACGCTCGCGCTGTCGCTCCTTGGAGCGTGTTGGCTTCTCAGTCTCTCGCCGCGGCGGCGTTCGCGTCGACTTATCTCGCTTTTCCCGGCGACTGTCCGTCGAGGAGTCATTGCGGCGCGACTTCTTGTCCTTGCGCCGCTCGGTCGAGCGACCGCGAACGGGATTCTCTGCAGGTGTGTCATTATCCTCGGCAGCTGCGCGAGATTTGCTCGACTTCTTGTCCTTGCGCTCAGGCGAACTGTCAAGGATGAGGCACAATCAATGAAGGATTTGGCTAGGCAATGTAGTTTTCGACTTACTTGGAACGTGCCGAATCCGTGGAGCTGGCACGTGCTCGCTGCTTCTTCTTGAGCTTCTTCTCGCGCTTCTTCTGCATAACAAAAGAGGAGGAATTGTTAACACAAACGGAGCAGAAACTGTAAAGCGTCTAGGCCTTAGCATTGATATTTAGTTATTTAAATATGTGTGTATATAAACACAGTTATTTTCATTCGGTATGATCATATGGCATGATATATGAATGTGGGTATATCTCATGATGAATTCTCGCTTTGATTTGATGATAATTGAAAGCGGGCTGAAAAACATTTTTTTTTTCGTTTTTTTTTTTGTTGGATAGATATACACAAGAGAGTGTTGACGCTATTCTATATAGAAATATATATTTATATGTTAGAAAGAAAACAGACAAATGAAAGTACTTACAAAACTACAAGAGAGCCTTTGAAAGCTATCCTATATTAATGAAGCGCCAAGGGTTTTCATAAACAAAATATAAATTTTCTTTTTCGTTTTTCTTTGGAATTTTTACTTATACAAATTTTAAATGGTTGGAATTTTGTGGATACTACATAATAATTCAGATAAGTTAAGCAAACAGAACAAAAAGGAAAACATAAGTAAGAATCGAAGTCGGCTAATACCGACTGCAGAATACTCGTTCACGGGCCAGAGGGAGTCTGCCTTAACTAAACTCTCCATTGTGGGAATTCTACATAGACGAGGGCCTCAAATCTCTAGTCGGTAAACAGAAGGACAATAAAGACTTATATAGCACAAAACTAATATGTTTTTCCCATTTCGTGAACGGGCATAAAAATAAGTACAATTTTTAAAGTTGTTTAACTATGCACAAAAGAAATTTATTGGAGTTATATAAATATTATTTGTGCAGAGCTCTATTTTGATATTGATTGATCGACTAGCTATACGAAATCAAAAGGAAAATTTAAAAATTAAAAAGTTTCAAATGAAAATTTGTTAATACTAGTTTTTGTGTATGTTTTGAAGCCTTTTTGTTTTTACCTTTTACAATATTTTTGTGGGGTGATTTTATTATATTTGATTTCTTTTATTGTTTTTGTTTTTTTTTTTTTTTTCTAATTAATTTTTGGTATGCTTTAATGTTTTTCATAGAGTTTAGAGATTGTTAATTATTTTTTATTTTTTTGGTGGAAAAAAGAAGTAAATAAGCGAAGAGAAGAAATGGCGTATGTTTAATATTTGGATGAACAATTTGAAACAACGAAAAAAACGATAAGATCAATCGAGTTATTATCATCGTATATATCATGTAACGTATATAAGGCATAGTATATATATGTACAATATATACCAAATGTAGAGAGAGAAACAATTATATTCATTTAGACATAACGTTAGATTACACTAGAATAGTTTCATCAAATGATTCTTTACATAAAAGTTAGGCAGAGAGAATGTTATATATATGTATATATAGTATATTATATGGCAATTAGTAATGCATAGAGTGGAGATTGGTTAAGAGAAAAAGTTATGATATCTTTAAGATTAGCACAGCTCATGCACTCCCCAGGCATTCGAACTGGACACCTTCTGTCAGCTGTCCAGCATTCTTCTCAGTTCTCTCTTTTATCGAATAGGGTTTTAGTAGGGTTTTGCTGTTGGTTTTACCTTCTCCTTCTTGGCTTTCTTGCGTGCACTTTTCAGCTCACGCTCGGCGTCGCTGCTGCCTGCCTCCTCCTCGTCGCTGTCGTTGCTATCGCTGCCGCTGTATTTGCGCTTGCGAGATTTCTTCGACTTTTTCGACTTACTGCAAATAGAATGTTTAAAAATACACAAATTAGTTTCTTTTTGCTTTGTTTAAATAATAGAGAACGTTTTAACTAGAATTTTGTCCAGAGACTGGGCACCCCAAATGGGAGCTGGCAGCAATAACTTGAAGAATGCGATTTTTTTTCTTTTGGGGGGTTTTAAAGAGTTTTGATTAACTTGTGGTTTTTTAGTGCTTTACCTTCATCGATTAAACTGCTCAAAATTGCATTGTCTTAATAAATAGTAGTAGGTTAATTAATAATAATAGAAAGAAAGATGAGAAAGTAATACGCTTTTAATTGTTGTCAAAAACACAGTATTTTTGATACCTTAACAAACGAGACTGTACTTAAACTTTGTGTGTGTGAGTGTATGTGTATGGGTGTGTATGTGTGTGTGTATGGGTGTATGTGTATTCAGTATACGAAGGCTCACCAACAAGCATGGCGAATCTGTGTTGACTTTAGAGTTTTATCTATCTATCTAGATAGTAAACAATCCTTGAGCAATTGAAAGTAATATTATTATAATAATATTATTACCTCTCTAGTGCTCAATCACATACATACAAAGCCACAGAAAAGTCACAGAATTTAACTGAATATTCGAAATTCAGAATATAATTGAATAGAGTCTCAATATTCGCCATACTTTTGGAACGCGCCCCGTATATGGGTATGATATATGAAATAGCAAACAAATTTTGTAACACAATACAATTTTATATAGAATAAACGAATTTTTTTACTTACCACAAGCTGAATAAGAACAAATGTGAACGAAATGTGTGTGTGTGTGTGTGTGTGTGGGTGGGTGGGGGAGAAAGTGTGTGTGTGTGTGCTTAGAGATAGATAGAGTTAGAGATAGAGATATAGAGAGATAGTTACAGAGACAGCCCATAGCAACCCTACGTTGTCAGGCCAAATAAAACGAGGCTTTGAGCGCATATGATTAACAAAGTATATTAATAATACTTTTTCTTTTGTCATTTTGAAACATTTCATTTTGTTTATAAACTAAGTTATATTATGTGTGTGTGTGTGTGTGTGAGTGTGTGTCCGTGTGTTTGTATATTTGTTTGCTTTTTATTTGTACATAACTTTTCGCTTCTTTTTACTTTCTTTCTCATATGAATCCCTTTTTGGTTTGAGTTATTTTTTTGTTGTTTTAAAATGCAATGTAAAAAAAGGAGTAGAGACGAAAAACACAAAATGTATATTAAGCAGTTGTTTTCTTTGTTAATTACAAAAGGTTTCGTGTTCAATTTTTGTTTGTTTTGGCAACAACAACAAGAGAAATTAAAAATAGTTTCAACTTTTACAATATGAAACAGAAAATTTATGTTTTTTTGAAATAGAAAACTAGTTGAACAGACAGCTACGAGTAGGTTTTCTTTTTTTCTTTTTCGATTTGTGCCGAGCTCTTACCTCTCTTTCTTGTGCTTCTTTGACTTTTTCTTCTTATCCTTGCGGCGCTCCGGACTAGCAGAACTGGAAGAGCAAGTGAGATTTAGATATTTCAACATCTTTGATGATTGAGGTGAATCAATTGTGGTTACCTCTCCCTGGCGCGTTTCTTTTTCTTCTTTTTGTCCGATCTGGACACATGGTCGCGCTCATCCCCACTGGCAGCCGCAGCATCTGACTTGCCAGCTCCATCGTCGCGTTCGCGTGAGGGCGTACGCAGCAGCGCATATCGCTTGCCTGTCTCCTTGTCTTTGCCAGCTGCTGCTGCAGCTGCGGCCGCCGTTGAAGCCGCTGCTGCTGCTGCCGCAAGGCTTTCGCGCTGCGCGTCCAGCTCCTTTTGCAGCGCCACTGTCTTGGCCAGGTCCTCCTTAGCCTTGCGATCGCAATCAAAGCTGCTGCCCTCCACAAAGTACTCGGATATGTTGAATGCCTCGCGCAATTTGGCGTTCTTCTGCTGCTGTGCCTCGGCAATTTGATGGGTCTCACGCACGCTGCAATAGAAATGGGAGGATGTCATTAGATATCATCATACAAGCCCATGCCATATCATTACTATTCTCCTATATAAGCCCCTCTCTCAGCCCATTTGTTTACCTGGCCGCCGCTGCGCTGCCAGCGCCCAGCAGCAGCGTTTGCAGCAACGTGCTAGACGAGTGCTTGAGCAGCTCGAGCAGCGCCGGCAGCGCCTGTCCACCCGTCCCATTTACATTCTCCGACTGGCGACCTTCTCGTTCCCGGTGTGCCAGCACAGCTGTTCGCTCCACTGGGCATTGCGTCAATTGCGTCACTTGCGTATTCTGGCAGACGCAGGCGCAGTCGCTGTGCGGCTTCTTCGGCTGTGCTGTGCGCCTGTTCTTCTTGGCGCCGCTTGCCAAAACCGGCCGCAATGGCTTGAACTTCTTGGCCACGGCAGCATAGTTAAGTGCCGCCGCCGATGTCGCCTGTGCCGTGAACTGGAAACTCTCGTATTTGGCTATATACTCGCGATTGTCGTGCTGGAAGTATTGCGCCTTGCATTTCCTGCCACCGACTGTGCCAGCCACACACCCCACAATCGCATTGGGGTTGTTGTTGTTGCTGCTGCTGCTGCAGCTGTGGTTCTTGCTGCCGTTGTTGTTGTTGTTGTTGTTGACGCAGCCGGTTGCGTGTCCTGCGCGTTTACGACGTTTACGCCGCTTCTTTGCCTTGACGACCTGCAGCGTGGCGAAGGCTCTCGTCGTGCTTCTCGCCTCCGAGTTGGACGCGGAGGTCGAGGTGGCTGTGGCCATTGCGGTGGCCGTTGCCGTTGCCGTTGCCGTTGCAGTGGTTGTTGTGGTGTTTGTGTAGATTTCCGAGGAGAGCATTTTGGAGAGTTCTCTTCTTCAGTTGGGGGTTGTTTATTTTTTATTTATTTATATATTTATTTTATGTTATTTTAAGTAGAGCGCGCTGTTTTTTGCTTTACGAAAATATTGGAGTATTTCCTCTAATTTGCATTTTCATTTTGTTACATTTTAGTTTGTTTACTTTCCACATTTGTTTTAGGAAGACCGTGGATCATAGATTACTGTTATTATTATTATTTATTTTTATTTATATATATTTTTTATTGAAAAAATATTAATCCTTATTCCATAGTTTGTAGAGGAAGACAATGGATTGATTAATATATTTTGTTTTATTATATTTATTAATTTATTTATAGTGTTTTTTTTCCACAATTTATTAAGGATTTTTATTAATAGTGCTTTTATTGTATATAAATATATATATATTGTATATTTTTTGTTGGAAGACCGCAGACTTTTTTTTTATATATTTGCTAGAGTTATTTTCATATAATGAAATTAGAATTTTGTATATACATATAATGAAATTAGAATTTTTTTTATATACCTTGTAAAAATGTTTGTATATAATTTACTTTTTTATCTTTACGGTTTTTTTTTCCAAATTTAGTTCAATATGTTCTTATTTTATTTTTATTTGTTTATAGACACGTTTTCTGATATATTATTTATAAATTTATTCAATATAAAAATAAATATTTATTTGTTGTATTATATTTAACACTTTGGAAGACGTTGGATTAGCATTTGCTTGAAACTTTCGCTACATTTGCTCTTTAATAAATTTGTTTACTTTGTTGTTTTTATCCAGGATTTGGAAGACGTTGGATTTTCCATATAATATTATATAAAGTTCGGATTTTTAAGTAGATATTTTTCTCGTAGTACTCCGCTTGGGCAAACGATTAGCGCCGACTTCATTTAAAGACTAAATACTAATTTCTAATTACGTGCTAAGTTTGGAAGACTTATTTAGTGATTTGTTGCTTTTGGTTTGGGTATTTGGGTCTTTAGGTGCCGGAGCTCACATTACAGTTTGGTATGCGAGAGCTCAGTGCTCCAAACAACAACAGCAACCACTAGAATAAAGACAACGGCGACGGTGACTTGATAGCTGTTAAGCTCTTGTGGATTGGATGAGCTGGTAGCCACCAGTAATAGTAGCAGCAGCAGCAGCGTTGCCTGTCCATGGCTATGATGGGCTTAGCTGCACACTTGAGGGGCTGCGCATCGGACATTGGCGTATCGATTGCATTTTCGCTTAGCCGCATTTTCCTCAATTCGTTTTTTTGTATGTGCCAAATATTGATTTTTCCAGCGCTGCAGCAGCAGCAACATTTTCCAATGCTTTCATGTTTCCTGTCGGCGTTTTTTGTTGTTGTTGCACTAAACTTAACTTTTATTTTAATTTACTATTTATTATTGCTTTTAAGTACTAGTATTAAATTTTTTTTATATTTTTATTATTTTTGTATTTCCTGAGCGCGTTCGCCAAACATTTGGCTTTGGAAGACTTGAAGTGACTGCCGAAAATCTAAATTTCATCTCGGCCGCAGCATTTTCTCTACAACTGGCTGCGTTCTGATTGGCGCCTGGACCAGCGGGTGGGTTGTTTGGTTTGTTGTTCTTGCGCATGTGGGCTTTGGCCCACTGGGCCAGCTGGCTGAGATTTAAGTTGAGTTGGACACGCGACCGGGAAGGCAACTAAGTTGAAGGCTTTATTGATTTGTCCAGTGGGTGTGTGTGAGCGCGGCACACAATATTTTGTTTAAATTACATAACTAACTATACTTAAGCTATTATGGAAAATCAATTGAGAGCTACTTACGCTACGCGTCCAAATTCATCCTTGGCTAAATCGGTTTTGCCTTGGCCCATTAATTTCTGGCGATATGAATCCACTTGCGACTTTATCTCCTCCGGTGTGCGTCTGCCAATAAACAAGGATATTTCCTTACTTAATTTAATTTAAATTTAATTTATAAGTGTTACTAAAATACCTTTAAGACTTGAGCATAGATTCAAATTTAATTTATTTCACACTTTAAATCTAATTTGAATTATTGATTTTTAGCTCGTTCTATATTGTTTATAAATATAACTTTAACGGTTTTTTGTGTGGTATTTCATAGAGCTTTCCGCTTTATTGTTGAACGCGGATGTGCTCTATTGAAGCAATCTCTACAACTGAAATGCAGTCTTCCACCACCAGCCACGAGTAAGGCCAGACCAGGCTCAGCCTGGGCCGCTGTCAGTGTGCGGCCAATGGAAGAGCGCCAAACTAGAGATGGACTTTTAACAATACTTGTTACGAAATGTGACGGAAGCGGAAGTCGATCCAATATAAGTTCTATGCAAGAACTATCAGTTCAATATATTAAAGGGCATCTAGGGTCATTAATCATATTTTCTTTCTTTAAACTGGTTTTCATACAATATTATTAAATTTTTCTACGTCAAGTTGTGTAGTTCTTTTTCGTGTCACGCTGAAAAGCACGATAAGTGCTCAGCTCTCTGTCAGAGCAAAGCTGAGAGGGTGGATGGGCTGTCAAGGAGCAGAGACAGCGCTTTTTACGGTGGTGGTGATGGTGGTTGCTGCCATTTACCGCTACTGAGCGCGTATGCGTGCGTGCGCGCTCTCTCACGGCTACCAGGCGCCGAATGTAAACAGCAGCAGCAGTAGCAGTAGCAGGCGGCTGACAGCGGGGAGCGAACGTAAATATTAGCGCATTGGGAGAGAAATGCATGTTGGACCGAATGTGCACAGTGTTGGCCACCGGTGTTATATAACACCGAATATTGCATTACGCATGCAGGAGTCAACTGCTAGAGCTGACTGACTGTGGCAGTGTCTCATTTAACATTGCTTCACATATGTATGCAAACTTACCCTTGCTTCTCGAGTATTTCCTCGAATTCAATGCACTTCACTTCGATTTTTCGCTTGCGATCGTGGTCAAGTATCTCCTTGTTAGGGGGCCGATTCAGTTGGGCGTCTAGCTTTTTGGTGTCATCCTCGGCACGATACTCCTTGTCCTTTTTGCCCGGTCGCACAAATGCCCAATTGCGCTGCACATGTCCATTGGTGCCGGAGCCACGCGGCGTTGTTAATCCAATGCCGTTGTACATGTTGTACCGGCTGTTCGCTCGCTATGTGTATTTTATTTAAACGTTTACTTTTCCGTATGCATCAGCGTTTGGAACGGCGCAGCTGCTCCGCCAAATGTGCAGTTTGCAAACACAAGAAAAATCGATTTTGTCTACCAGGCGACGCCGCTTCCGATGCAACTCTAACTATCGATATACTTGCAAATTTGCGATTTCCTATCGATGTTGTAGAAAGAGCACTGAGCATTGTAAACAAATAAACAATTTGGTTTATTTTAGTTTGAAAGCTGATATTTTTACACTTTAAAATATGCAAACTGATGATAATGAAAAAAATGAAGCTGTGGAAGAGCCTACCAAAGTGGTTTTCAAGAAAAAGCCCCGCAAAAATCTGCGACAGCGCAAAAACTCTGATGATGGCGACAATGAGGAACAGTAAATATATTCGTATAAAATATTATAAATATATATATTAATGTCTACCTAAAAAAGGCTCACGCTGGATGAAATCAAGGAGCGACAGCGACTACGTCAACGCCCCAATGGTGTTAGCCTAGTGGGTCTGGCGCTGGGCAAGAAAGTGGCACCGGAGGAGGAGCTGGCCATAAAGGATCCGTTCAATGTGAAAATCGGTGGACTGGTCAACATGCAAACAATAAAATCGGGCAAAATGAAGGAAGTTGATGATGCCTATGACGTGGGCATTGGAACACAGTTCTCAGCTGAAACAAACAAGCGCGACGAAGACGAGGAAATGATGAAATACATTGAGCAAGAACTGCAAAAGCGCAAAGGCGGTGCTGCTGACGAAAATTCAAATGATCATGACGACCGCGATGCCCATAAATATATGTCGCCCGAAGATGCGGCACTTTACGCTCTGCCCGAACATCTGCGACAATCCTCCTCGCACAGATCTGAAGAAATGTTGTCCAACCAGATGCTCAATGGCATACCCGAAGTGGATCTTGGCATCCAGGCCAAGATACACAACATTGAGGCAACGGAAGAAGCTAAGCAAAAACTGCTACAGGATGCTAAGAACAAAAAGGATGGGCCCTCACAGTTTGTGCCCACCAATATGGCTGTCAATTTTATGCAACACAACCGCTGTAAGCTGCTACTGGAATTTCTATTTAAATATATTAAATTTTGATTTATTTATCTCCAGTTAACATCGAGGACAGCAGTGAACAACGCAGGCGCAAGCGTGAGAATAGGGAAGCCGACAACAAATCCGCCAGGAATCAAACGAATCCCAATGGAGTCAAGCGTGCGACAGATGACTATCATTATGACAAGTTTAGAAAACAATTTCGTCGATATTGAAATAGAGTACAAAGTTTTATATATACATTTATATAGTTTATTTAATATGCCGCTTCAATTGTAATCATAAATTGTTTAATTCCATGTCCATGTGCTGTAAATAAATAAATAATATTTTTATTAATTGACTGATTTCAAACCATTTTAATTTAATAATTAGAACAAATTTATTCAGTTGAGAAAGTTAATTTCAATGCAACGAATGACTGAAGCTCAATGAGATTCCTACTCAAAATATCATCAAAATATATTTATAAACTATATATGGTATTTGTTATAAACACACCTTATAAAGTATTAGTAATAAACAGCTGGTCAGCAAGTTAGAATTTAACTGCAATAGAAAAGATTTAAATTAATTCACATTTATCAAAATTGCATAGCTATCAAAGTTTTATTTGTGTTCAGTTGAGAAATTTTATTTCATTGCAACGAATGACTGAAGCTCAATGAGATTCCTACTCAAATATCATCATCTAAAGGAATCAAAATCAATTATAATTATCTTCTAATACACACCTTATAAACAGTTTGATAGATCATGCCGGAACAAAACTGAAATGAAACAAGAAATCCGAGGAAAATTAGTTGTAAATTTAAAGTTATTGAACGTTTATAACTTACCTTTGACAAAAGATGGATGTATTAGCTTCTGGAACAAACTGCACATAAATTATTAGCTGAAATAAATATTTAAGTATTAACTGCTGAAATATTTAGAAATCAAATGAATTTTCTTGTTTTTTGTTGTTTTTATTATACCCAGACACAACATTGAAACGTTCATCCTCGCTCTAGTATTTCTGTCAGCCTAGTTATTATATGTTGTTTAATAGAATGAAAAATCTATTGCGAAAGTGTAAAACGCGATGCACGTTCCCCTTTGTTTGCTTGTTTATATGATGCCGATCTTGTTGGCAATATCCAGAGCATCGTAGTCACGCGCCAGGCGCACATAAGCCTTCTTCTGACCATCGGGCCGGATCAGAATGTTAACCTTAGCCACCTTAATGTCGTAGAGCTTGCGCACTGCGGCACGCACGTGGTTCTTGTTGGCGCGCAGATGTGTGAGGAAGACCAGAGTGTTGTTATCCTCGATCTTCTTCATCGCTGCTTCCGTGGTCAACGGGTATTTGATGATGTTGTAAGCATCCATGCGATTCCTAGTGGGCACCGATTTCCTTGGATATTTAGGATTGCGTGGCAGCTTCAACGTTGTGGGACGACGGAAGTGCACATTGGTGCGAACCTTGCGAGTGCGTGTACCGAAGGCGCCTTTGATGATCTGTAGAGGAATCGCTTTTGTATTCATGTTTCAGACGCAAGCTATTTAAGTACGCTTACCTTGGTCTGAACCTTCTTGGCAGTCAACAAGGCAACAGCCTTAGCCTTGGCAGTACCCTTAGCGGGTTTAGCGCCAGCCTTGCCAACGGGCTTCTTGCCCTTGGAAGCAGCACGTGCCTTGGCGGAGAGCTTAGCCAGCACAGACTGGGGCTTCTTGCCAGCGGCCACTTTCTTCTTCAGATCCTTAGCCTTTGGCTTGGTGACTGGCTTCTTCAGGGCGGGCTTCTTAGCAGCGGCAGCAGCTGGCTTCTTGGCAGCACCAGCAGCAGTTGCGGGCTTCTTAGCGGGCGCAGCTGCCTTTTTGGCCGCAGCTGGCTTGGCTGCAGATCCTGCCTCCTTCTTGGCACCAGCAGGTGCCGCGGCAGCGGCCTTCTTCTGCTCTGGCTTCTTATCGCCAGGCTTTGCTATAATTATAAATCAACAAAAAATTAGCACTAGTAAACAGTAGTGCAAAAAGTTGGGTTAAGCACGAACACACAACGCTAAAGCAAGTGGACACAATATTTTTACTAACAAATGCACTTAATTAGAAAATCGGATGACTAAATCATTTAAATTTAGCACTTGTCATCTTCTTGACCATTGTTTTCAATTGTGAGTCGCAACCGCACCGCACGTGGCGCAAATATGGCGAAACATTTTGGGTATTTTTTGCGCTAAATTTGTAATTAATCACATTTCCACATGCTGCATTGCATTCAGCTTGCTTTGGCTTTGAATTAGGTGACAAAACCACATATTTTCAATATAATTTTATATGAAAAATCCTTACCGGATTTCTCGGTTGGCTTTTTAGGTGGCATTTCTACGAGAAAAAGAAATGAAAAGGAAAACTAAGGGGCATTTGACAAAGCAGCGGAAGCAGTTTTTGACAGTAGTGTGGCCAGATGGGTGGTAAGTGGCAACGCTGAAAAGTTAAGTGTGTTAAATGGCAGCGCTAGTAAGCGTGCTTTTCAAACCATGTGGCAATATGATGGCAACGCTGTAAAAATATTAAAATAAGTGGCAGCGCTAGTTTTAGACTTCAAATTTTAAAACCGTTTTATTATAAGTTTCTACGAATATTTGTGTGAAAGCTTGATTATTGTACTTAAATAAAATTAGTGCAAGCTTTTCAGCAGGCACAGCCACTTTTTTGTTTGTCAGAGCGACTGCCAAAGAAATTACGTAAATCTGTAAATTATTTAAAGAGAGAAATTACTAAAATTCAGTTATTAATACAATTTTCATTACCAAATTTGTGCGATTTTTCCGGTGTTTGTGTTGTCTGCTCCTTTGCTGTGGCTTGCAGTGCTTTCAATTGTTGCTGCACAGCTGCTTCGAAGGCTAAAGCAGCCAAGCGTTGAAAAAACTCTGTGATTTTGTACCCGGAACGTGCCGATACGGACCAAAATTCCGCTTTCAGCTCCGAAGCTGCGAGGCCTGCGATGCGCTCCATTCTCATGAACTCTTCTTTGGTCTGGAATGGGGGGACATATAAGATTTAAGTTGCTTAGTATGTACATGAGCTTACCAATAGATCTGCCTTTGTGCCCACTAGAAATATCAAAGGTTTCTGTGCCGTGTTGTAATTCAGAGCACTCGATAGCCATTTCTTGGCTGCCTCCAGTGATTCCCGCTTGGACATGTCATAGGCGGCTACAATAACTGGGGGAGAGGTAATATATATAGTTGGAATATAGGCATAGCTGGACCTACCACTGGCGTTGCGATAATAGGCACCCGCAATGCACTTGAAACGCTCCTGGCCAGCCGTGTCCCACCTGCAGGAAAAGCGGAATTTGTATAAGAGTTGATGCAGTTGCTCCACTTACATTTCCAGGCTGAAATTGTGACCGAGTATGCTAAAATTCTCCAGCTCGAAGTCAACGCCAATTGTGGCTTTATAGTTGGACTGGAATTTGTCATAGCAGAAGCTGGAAAAGAAGAAGAGTTTAAAGGGAAATTATTCACAATAGAAATAGTTGTTCGTTCACACTGCACAGAGGTTGACCCACCGGTTCACCATGGCCGTTTTGCCCACAGCGCAGTCGCCCACAAAGATAACCTTGCAGGGCCTCAGCTTCGGTTTCCTTGGCAGCTCCAGCTGGTAGCGCAGCTGTGGTGCGAAGTCCTTCTCCCGACTGTAGGGCGTCTGGGCGGTGCTGTAGGCGGGCGGCAGGTGGCGCAGGTGGGTGCGTGGGTCGTGCAGCGTCACAGTTGGCGGCGTGGGCAGCAGCAGATTCTGGCGCAGCGTATGAGCCATCATGAACGTTGCGTTCTCAACTGAAAGCGAGACGAGCTCAGGCTGAAAGCTGAAGCGGAATGAATGAAAATAAAATCAAGCCACAATAACCGCAGGCCGAGGCATGAACTTGGCGGCTATCAGGCGGCTCAAGGTGTGCTGCGACTTTATATGCAAATGTCTGTGATAGCAAAGCCCTCGAAACGGGGCTACGAGCGATAGAGAAGTGGCACAGGTGACCCAAAGCTTGGTCGACGGATTTTCCCAGTTTTTGTTCTGATTCCGATTTGCATGGAACAAACGGAAGAGGGAAGCGACTATTTTGATAGTAATAGCTATCTTATGGGATATACGATAACATGTGGGAGATATTACTTTAATTATTACTGAAATGATGTTCATATATTATATCTCAATTCATTGATCCGATGTGTGCTTGTCTCCGTTGGGATAATGAAAGGGGCCCACGCTCTTGACCTTCTGCAGCAGCTCCGGGTCCAGCTCCAGGGCCTTGTATAGCGCGCGTTTCAGCTGCTTGTACTGGAAGTGTGGCGGGAAGGGCATATCCTCGAAGGCGAGCATGAGCAGGTTGCCCGCCTCATTGCCCACGGCCAGGCAGCGACCACAGTGCGAGAAGCTGGAAAAGAAATCGCATGAGGATCATGGAACAGTGGGAAATGGACTAAGCCTGAGCCAACCAGAAGGTGGTGTAGTGAATCTTGGCGTCTATCGTGGTGGATGAGACGGGCTTCAGCGTGCTGTTGCGCAGGTCCCAAATGTCGATGGTGCTGTGGCTGAGCGAGACCAAAATTGTGGAGTGGGTGCGACTCCAGCGGGCGCAGTGCACCGGGGACAAGTGATGCTGGAGCGTGATCAATGGCAGCAGGATGCCAGCCATCCAGATGCGAATGCACCTGAAAGGGATTAGGCATAGAAGTAAGATTCCATTGGGGTTCTTCAACACAGGCTGCTCACCAGTCGCTGCCGCAGGTCAGGTAAAGTTTGGGTGACCAGGGTGAGAAGTCCATGCAGACGGCGGCTGTTTCGTGCACCTGCCGCAGCTCCAGGTGCTGCAGCGGATAGTTGGTGGAGCACTTGTACATGGTGCCCTCATCGGTGAGCACGTAGTAGAGATCGCTCTGCAGTGGATCCAGGGCGAGCTCCAGGCACTGGACATACCGGTTGGCGAGCAGCGGCACACGATGCGCCGGCTGGGTGACGCTGATCCCCTCCAGCTCGGCCTCGGCACGCTGGAAATGCTGCTGCTCGAAGCCCAGCAGATGTGGACTAGTGATCAGCTGATACTTGATCACAGCGCCCGACTGCGAGGCAGCGAGGAAGGGCGTTATGTCCTGCTCGGCAAGGACATCATTATCGCTGGGGGGAATCCACTTGATGGCCGTCACCGGGTCAAAGTAGGGCGAGGTGGCGCGCTGCGATCGCGCCAGAGCTGGCTGATCCGGCTGTGAGATGTCACGTACCTCCACGTCGCCATTGTGCAGGCCAATGGCCAGCAGTTGGGGTGATCCAGGCGAGAATTGGACCACCACCACGGGCACTGCATAGTTGTAACAGCGTTCCGGATTCACGGGATTCTTGATGTTCCACACATAGACATAGCCCCGGCGAGGCTTCCTGCCCAGCTTTGCATAGGTGTAGATGCCGTAGGAGACGGCCATAATGTCTCCATTGCTGGGACAGAAGCAGACGGAAGTGACTGCTTGCTGCTCCCTGGCCACTGGGGAGGGCGAGCTCAGCTTCCAAAGCAATTGTAGGCGATACTTGAACTTCACGTCCTCGGCGAGCGGATCGGGTGGCTGCATATTGCGAAAACGTCGCTGCTGCGGCTCAAACACATTGCTCGCCAGGATGCGCATGGTGAGCATCAGTGCCAAGCGGAAGCTGGGCAGCTGATTGATCTCCACGAATTGATCCACGCCTCCGAGGCGATAGGTGGTCACCTCCATTTGCTGGGCTCCATCTATGGGCACACTCTTGGTGGATGCCTCCAGGTCCTTGTACGTATCGAACATCTCAAAGTTCGAAACGTAGGAGCCTACCTGATCCGTTCGCAGACGCTCCGTGTTGACCAAGCGGGATTTCAGTAGCGGCTCGATTGTTTGCGTATCCGCATCGACGGTTCTTCGGGATTTGTCGGTGCCCGCAAGCAACTCCTCGTAGAGCTGGTTATCCGCCTGAACCTGTCGACCCTCCTCGGTGTCCAGCTCGGCTGTCAAGCTGGGTCGCTCGAAGAGCACCACAAGCGCCGTCTTGCGCAACAGCACTTTGATAAAGGGCGTGGCTGCCTTGGCGGATTTCCTTGGAGGAGGTCCAAAGGTCACGCTCTCCGCTTTGGACGTCTTCCTTTCCGCGCCCAACTGCAGCTTGTACATATTTATCTGAGGAAATTCCCAGTTAGGACTGATGTATACTGATTCCCCTTGCCCTCCATCTACTCACACCCTGCGCTATGTCATCCAGGGAAGCCCGCATTACGCATTTCGTGCGATATTCGGGAGTGCGAAACTTCTGCATCGATAGCTCCTCCGTCCTAGTTGTCTTCATCAGCGGATGATTTTGGATCAGTTGGCTGAGCTGCTGGAAGTCAGCAGCTCTATATTCCTTGTTCAGCGGCCTGGACATTGCCGGTGCTTACAATCTTTTCTTATTGTCTAATTTCTTCTATGGGATATCCTATTCCGATTAAAAGAGACAACTAAGGGGTATATTGTGGGTATGTCGATTTCTGTTGCAGCCAGTACATAAATGACTTACTGGTAAAGAGGTGACGGGTGAAATATATTTTGATATTAAGTGAGTATAAGGGAGCAATAACTTTATAATATGAGGTAGTACAAAAGTTGTAGAGTATTGAAGATCTCAAGAAATAATATTAAAATTCTCTTTTTTTAATATCAGTAAATATCGATCCATACACTACTCTCCTCGCCACAAAGCTTTGTTCTTTCACTTGAAGCTCTCTACAGGGTATTTACTAGTTACTAACTCTCGCTCGTGGCACTTTTACTTGTTTGTAGTTTAGTTAACATGGAAACGCATCGTTGCCACGCGCCTGTTGCTATACGGCAGTGCCACATATTGTTGCGCAGCTGCGCACATAAATATTCATAAACAAAATAATTTTCATTCACGCAAGCGCAAAATGTATTTCATTTGAAATTGTATCAAGTCGAAGCGCAACTACCCTAACAAGATGTAATCGATGCCTCAAAATTGCATAATTGATGCGATATAATTGTGTACGATCACTAATGCAGCTATCGATACTTTAACTATTGTGAATGCAATTAGTTTGCAAATTAGAAAAAGCTTTGTGTGTTTCCGCGCGTCGCGTGTTTTCAATATACATATGTATGTACATATGTTTATATATGTATGTATATGTATATTACATATGAATGTACATCATATGCGTTTTCGGTTGCTTCTAAACAAAGCGCGTGACTAAGTGATATGTGGCCGCTGCAAAAGAATAAAGATTAAAGATAATAATGGCAATTGCATGGTTCACAGACGCGCGCAGTGCAGACGAACTGTCTATTGTGAATGGAAAGACTTCCGCGACCCATACGCCAGCAGCAACAACAACAAGAGAAACAAGTACAAAGCAAAAAGCTTGTGTTATGACCTGTCACAAAAAAAAAAACAAAGTTTCGTTTAAAATTTGTATAGCAATTAGACGCATACCAAAGCAATTTACACACACACACATACAGACAGGCACATGCATGTGTAGCAATAGAAAGGGTCTTTAATTCCGCCACAGCGCATAGAAGTCAAAGCAAAAGAAGTTGTCTTATGTTAATTTTGCCTTTCTGCTTCGCTACGCTGATTCGCTTAATGAACAGGCCGCAGCCGCAGCCGCAGTCGGAGCAGCGACGCCGGCGTCGTCAGCGCCGGCACAGCAAGTGCAATATGTCAAATAGACAGACGAAGCAGCGAAAAGAAAGACGTTTTCCGCATGGGGGCCAAAAAGCCGCCGCATTGCATGTTGGTCAGCAACAACAGTA